>NW_004567105.1:56482524-56505812 GCF_000260355.1 Condylura cristata
ATCTTTTTAATCCAGTCATCTACTTTTGGGCATTTGGGTTGTTTCCATGTCTTTCCAATTGTAAATAAAGCAGCAATAAACATGGGGGTGCAGGTATCTTTTTGAATCAGTTTTTGTGTGTCTTTTGGGTAGACACCTAGCAGTAGAATTGCTGGGCCATATGGAAGCTCCATTTTTAGCAGTTTGAGAAACTTCAAAACAGTTTTCCATAGTGGTTGTACTAGTTTGCATTCCCACTAGCAGTGCAGGAGAGTTCAGAATAGGTACATTTTAATGAGGTGAAATGAGATGTTGAAGGACCTTCTATATTAGAATTTAAAAAAATCAACTTGCTATTTGTATTGGGCAATAATCCAAAGCAGTGACATGAAAACTGCTGAAAAAGGGGGATTTATTAGTTCCTGTAGTGGAGGTACAAACAACTCAGGGATGGAACTTGGGGTTGACTGGATCGAGGGTCTCATACTGGTAAGAGGACTTTTTCTCTCATTGTTCCTTCATCTCTGATTCTCTAGTTGCTGCCTCTGTCCTGTAGTAGTCTCATTTTCTCCTTCATGTGCTGGGGAGTCTTGGCTCAGAGCGAAGAGTTAAGAGATCCCTAGGTCTTCACTTCCCACTTGTAAAACTTACGGAAAGACTGTGGTCCTATCTTGGTCATGCCCTGCCATCAGAATTTGGTAAGTGCATGTGTCAAGTAGGGACAGGTATGTGTAGAGGGATTTTTGTGACTGGTGACCCTATTAGTACTGCAGGAATTGTAAGAGGAGCAAGTGTCTAAAGGAACTGAGATGAAGAGCAAAGAGATGCCTGAGAACAAAAACAAATGTCTACCACACTGATATGAACTGCTCTTAGTCATCCTCTTGCTCCAGTTGTTAAGGGCTTATAAGTCATGCCAAGTGATCTGAGAAATTAAGAAGCTAATCATTTGTCATGTCTATGAAAAAACTTACGTTTTTGTCATTTTGTACTCTGAGTTAAAGTGTGTGCTTTCCCAAAATTACCTTGGCAGATGGATTTAGAACTAGATAACAAACTAGTTTAGCAGCACAACATAATTTGGAATATGGAAACTTGAGCCAAAAAAAAAGTCCATCTTCCTCCTCTTGGAAAAGTGTTAGAGCCTCAGCTCTTCAGAGAGCTATAGTTTTTGTCTACCTTTCCAGAAATGTGGAAAAACTTTGGTCCAGACTTAAGCAATGACCTACTTAGACTGAAACCACAATTTTAAATGCCTTTCATGGGTAGGTGAAAACTTCCTTTGGTTCTGAAGATAGATGAGATGGCATGGGGCCAACAGTTGATTTCTTTGTTTGCTAGAATGTAAGAGAATGATTTGAAGTGAACTATACATCTTTGTCACAGATGTCAGCTGTTTTTGACTCCTAATCTCTTACAGTCAGCCTGAGGATCGGCCATGTGCACTGCATTAGGAGCCTTACAGATTTCTTTATTCCCAGGTTTTCTTATGAAAGACTTGGCCAGTTGTAGGAAAATAAACATTCTTGTATGCTGGACCTTTGGGGAGCTAAATGTCTTCCATCTTCCATTTTTTCTCTGAATCACATTATTTTGGCGGTGGAATAGCAACAACACACAATCACCCCCTCCCCCCCCAAACCATATCAGAATATCTCAATGAGGATTTTATTTTAATCTTACTTATGCCAAAGGTACTTATTGAAACCAAGTTCTGGAAAGAGAAGGCAAGAGGGAGTGGTAACCTCTAAAACATTCTCTGCCTACTAAAATTCCCCATAGACAACATCCTCAGAGGATTTTAAGAAACAAGGCTATGTTGACAGGAGAAAGTAACAGTGATTTTATCAGCCAAAGCAGACGGGTGGTTTCTGAACCTGGCCTCTTCTGGCCAGAGTGTAATTTCAGCTTCTATAATTAGTTGCAGGTGGAGCTCTTGTGTTGTTGTTTTGAAGTCCACTGACATCTGTGTGCAAATTCCCACCACCCCCAGTTGGCATTTGGATTCAATAAGTGGTTTGGCTTTGCAGGAATATAGAAAATTGTAAATCTATTTCACACACATATATAGATAAAGCTGCTCCAAAGGTCAGGTTCTGAAAGCTGTGGAAAGCATTTTCAAAAGTTTGGGAAGTAGGTTTTAGGCAGAGTGTGGGCATGCAGCCAAGATTTGGAGCTGTCTGACAAATAGAATTCTGGCATGCTCAGTTTCTTCTCTTTTGCTCTGTGAAGCCAACATTTGATTATATCTTGGAAGAGATGTGCAGCCATTTTGCATTTTGGTAGGAAAGTAGTGGAGAGAAGTAAAGACTGAGGCAGCTATTTCCCATTGTATAAAGCCATGGAAAGGCTTTTACTGTGTTATTTGGCTAGATACATTGATCATGTTAACTGAGTAGTTCTCAACTGGGAGCAATTTCATCTTTCAAGGACATTTGACAATATCTGGAGATACTTTTGTTGTAAGTGGGTAGGGTATGCTACTAGCATTTGGTGGGTAGACAACCAGTATGCTGTGAAACATCATCCAGTATATAGGATATTCCTTCACATTATCTGGCCAAAAATGTCAATAGGCATAAGAGAAACTCTGAGTTAATTGCATGATTACTATATCTTCATTTTTCTTGATACTCTGCCTGTACTTTTTTTTTTTTACTTTGTGATGATGAAAATATATATATTTCTGTAAAAGGAATGATATAAAAGTTAAAACCTAATTCATCATTGTATGGGAAAGAATAAATTGTGAATGATGTCTTTTATTTATTTTTTTTAAATCTTGACCTAGTCAGTAATCAGGGATTTTCAAGTACCTTCAGACCTCTTGTAAGGAAATGGGTAACCCAGTAAGAAAATGAAGTCAAATTTTAATCTATTATCCCTTTATACTTTTACTGACTTTTTTTTTTTTTAAAGATTTATTTATTTATTCATACAGAACTGGGGTACAGAGTAGAGATGCGGAGGGTGAGAGAATTCACCAGGATCAGAGTGAGGAGCAGAACAGGCAGATCAACAAAGTACAGTGCTGAGGGGAGCAGCGGGCAGGTAAGGAGAGGTCTGCCATGCCATGTGGTCACCTCCGGGGCAGGTGGGAATTGAACTCATGCGGAAGTGGCTTTAGATTCTCAGTGCTGTGCTTTAACCCGCTGCACCACCAGGGAGGGCCACTTTTACTGACTTTTAATGGTAGTTTTGTCCATATCTGATAATTTGATCTGGAAAGGGAGGAGGTATAAGCATTTTGAGTCATTTACTGTTGGCCAGGAATTTGCTAGTTGATTTCTATGTGTGTGAGCTCAACAGCCCTGTAAGACACATGGCATCCACATTTTATAGATGAGAAAGAAAGACCTCCTGATGTCTCATCTAAGGAAAATACCAAAGGAACACTCCAATAAGAGGAAGTAACTTTAGGGCTGGCTGAAAATTTAAAGCATGAATGGCAGGGGAGTGAGAGAGTTTGTCTCTTAGGATGCTTTTTAATAAGGGCATAGTCCCTTGACAAATTTACTGGATCCCAAAGAGTAGGCTTTCCAGGATGGGGAAACTCTTTGTTATGGAGTAATGGACTCCAGTGAGAATGGGCTTGTTAATCCAGTTAGAATTCTCCCTCACCGTGCCTTCCTCTGTATGAACTCTCGGGTATACCGTCTCTAGGCACAAATGTCCCTGTCATCTTTCAGCCTCCTGTTAGGCTGGCCTCTGCTCTCGCTGGACTGGTCACACTCATTCAGGATTTGTCTTTTTGGACCATTACAAATTTTGTGTCTCAAAGTTAGATTTCCCCTGTGGGTTCCGGTTTTCCTATTTCCACCTTTCTCAGCATTTTCCCCAATAAAACCTCATCTTTGTTGATAATGCTTTGAAAATCAAACTCATTTATTTACTAACACATTCAGTAACCTCTTATTTAAGGGTGAATGTAGTTGTGAGTAGCATTAATCCACTCAAACACATTGAAGGAGAAAAAAGAGATTTCCTAGATATAAATAGGCATCCAATCCAGACCTTAGGGGCATATAAGGAGCCAGGTGTTTCAAGGGGCTGTAATCATGTTAGTTGGAAAATGATCACTGGTTGTCTTATTTTCTCTTTTGGTGTTTGTTTTTATACACTGTGAAAAAAAAAAGCCACTTAAAACATCTATGTCTTCTCCATTTAGGTGTACAATAGAAATTGCCTATAATTGCTGTTTCAATTTCAAATTCAGAGAACCAGAAAGCTGGCCCCACTTGAATCTAGAGTCTGGTTGAAGACCAATCAGCTATGAACAAAGGAATGATATCCATACCCCTATGCAAAGAAAAAGGGACATGATAGGTAGGCTCTCTCACAAGAGTGCTTGTGGGTGAGAAGGCAAGGACAGCTATTGCTGGAAACATTATATATTTATGCAACATCTAATGGGGATGTAAAAATGATGTAAAAATAAACTATTATATTATTAAAAAAAATAAGACAGCATCCATTAACCTGATGTCACTCAAAACCAACTCTGGAATTTCTCCAGTGGGCACAAAGGTACTAAGTGAGACTGAAGGTCAAGTGAGACTGAAGGTCAAGAGATTCCAGAAGGTTACAGAAGCCATCATTTTACTTTTTTTTTTCATCTCAATTATAATCCCCATGATTGGATGCTATCTTATTTTTATGGACCTATGTGATCCCTCTATATATTTCAGGTAGCATCTTCTATGGAACTTTAAACAATTCTCTGTATTTCTCTGTACTTCGTTTTGTATTAGAAAATTAGATCTCCAGAGTGAATGGAATTACAGAATTAGGATTTCCAAACTTTTAAAACTAGATGTATTATAAACTGACATCTTCTATCTTAAGATATAATAGTTAGCTTGAATTCTAAAATATATATATATACTAGCTAAGTGATATTTGACACATCAAAAAAATTGAAAAAAATTAAAATTCATTGTTTATTTAAAGAACTTTCTGAAATATCCATGTAAAATAATGTAAAAATTCCAAGGCATCCTGAAATCATAAGTAAATATATGAGATGGAAAGTTGTACTAGTGTACATATGGTGAGCAAATTTAGAAATGCTCAAATTTAGAAAATTACCAAATAATAAATAGTTTTGGGAAGCCATTCACTGTTTGAGAAGCCAATGAAGCTTTGTAAGTTACCCTAGAAAAATGTATATTGCACTTTTTGTCCCTGTCCTAAACTCCAAGGACATCTAAGGCTATTTAGGTAAAATCTCTGTCTAGATATTGCCATTTAATATTAAATGTTGGGGTCTCCCAGGTGGTGCAAAGGGTTCAGTTTCAGCACAGTGAAGCTATTGGCAGCCATTGCAGTGTAAGTTCTAACCCTGGCCAGCGAGCTGACCCCACCTATCCTGCTTGCTGCTGCCCTCATTCAATCCACCTGTTCTGCTCTGGTGAGTCCTCTTAGCCTCTTCTTCCCCCCCACCCCCACCCCCTGGCCCATCTCTGGCCTATACCCCAGTCCTTGAATACATAAATAAAATAAATCTTAAAAAATAATAAGTGTTGCATATCTGTTAGGAGGAAGTAGTTCCTGGTATAGTGAAATGAATGTGCCCTTGGTAATGTGAGACATATCTTGGGTTCACTGGTCTTCATTTGTACTGAAAAATAGAGGACATGTGACAGAATTTTGGTTATAGTTGAAGAATGTGTATGTTAGTATGGTGGAAATTTGCAGATGGACTGTGCCAAATTCACTGAATGTATCCACGTCTAGTACTAGATGTGGTATATTTTAATCCAGCCTTAGGAATAGATTACCCTGAGAGAGTTTGCATAGTGCTAGGTATCAGAGAAAGGATAAATTTAAATATTTCCATTAAGAAGGCTAAGTTCGGGCCCTCCCTGGTGGCGCAGCGGGTTAAAGCATAGCACTGAGCAGCTAAATTCACTTCCGGAGGAGATCCACATGGCGTTGCAGACCTCTCCTGACCCGCCCGCCTCTCCCCTCAGCAGTGTACTTCTTCCATCTGCCTGTTCTGCTTCCGGCTCTGTCTCTGGTGAATCCTCTCACCCTCTGCATCTCTGGCCTGTACCTCAATTCTGTATGAATAAATAAATAAATCTTAAAAAAAAGTAGAAAATACTTAAAAAAAAAAGAAAGCTAAGTTCATTATGTTTGTCTTGAGATGCCAAAATTCTTAATTCACTTCAGATTATTCATTTCACTTCTTTGTGATTGCAAATAAAACATAACACTGCAGGCCCTCCCTGGTGGCGCAGTGGGTTAAAGCACAGCACTGAAAAGCTAAAGCCGCTTCAGCATGAGTTCGATTCCCGCCTGCCCAGGAGGTGACCACATGGCGTGGCAGACTTCTCCTGACCCGCCCGCTGCTCCTCTCAGCAGTGTACTTCATCAATCTGCCTGTTCTGCTCCCCACTCTGTCTCCGGTGAAGCCTCTCACTGCCCCTGAGCCTCTGGCCTGTACCCCAGTTCTGTATACACAAATAAATAAATCTTAAAAAAAAAAAACAACATAACACTGCAAATTAGATTACATCGTAGGCATTTGTGATAGAAAAAAGAACTAAAGATTCTGTTGAGTTATCAAGGAAGGGTTAATTGGGGGCCCTTTCTGTGTCCTTACCATTTGTGGAAACCACTAGAGACCCACTTCTTTTTTCTATGTAGATATGACTAAGGGACATAATGGTGAGATGAACAGTTGATTCTACCTTGGAACTTGAGCATTAAGTTTAAATTTGGAAGGAAGCTCCTTGTCTAATTAATTTTCTGAAGTGGTCTTCACATGAGCTTCGCTTTCTTTCTTTTTTTTTTTTTTTAAAGATTTATTTATTTGTGCATACAGAACTGGGGTACAGGCCAGAGGCTCAGGGGCGGCGAGAGGCTTCACCAGAGACAGAGTGGGGAGCAGAGCAGGCAGATCGACGAAGTACACTGCTGAGGGGAGCAGCGGGCAGGTCAGGAGAGGTCTGCCATGCCATGTGGTCACCTCCAGGGCAGGTGGGAATCGAACTCATGCGGAAGTGGCTTTAGCTTCTTAGTGCAGTGCTTTAACACCCTGCGCCACCAGGGAGGGCCCTCTTTCTTTCTTTTTGAGCTTTGCTTTCTTTTATAAGCCTAGACAGAATCTAGGAGAGTAGATACAGCATTCTTCAAACACCCAGTCAGTCTAGGGTTGTTAGGGAGAATTGCAGAGCTCTAGATAAGAACTTTTTTTTTTTAAAGTTTTACTTACTTATGCATACAGAGCTGGGGTACAAGTCAGAGGTGCATGGGATGGTGAGAAGATATGCCAGAGAAAGGGTGGAGAGCAGAACAGGCAAATTGACAAAGTACACTGCTGAGGGGAGCAGCGGACAGGTCAGGGGAGGTCTGCCGCGCCATGTGGGTCACCTCCGGGGCAGGCGGGAATCAAACTCATGCTGAAGTGGCTTTAGCTTCTTAGTGCTGTGCTTTAACCCGCTGCGTCACCAGGGAGGGTCCTAGATAACATTTTTAAGGCAAGCGCGGGAAGTCTGTAAATCCCTATCCATTTGGCATAGCCACCTGACAAAAATGTTCCATTGATAAGAACAAAAATGATTAGTGTAGCTACTAAAGCACTTCCTATATGGACCTTACATGAAATGATGGTAGATCAAACACACTGCCAAAGAGTTCACATATGGTATATCATTTAATATACATGGTGACCTTGTGAAGTAATCATTATTAGTATTCTTACATTTTATATGCACACAAGGCAAGCCTCAGAGGGGTGATCACTTGTCCAAAGTGGCAGTTAGTGTGGGGTTTGAACCCAGGTAGACTGACATCAAAGTTGGTCTCCAAAGTCCATATTGGTTGGTATGGAATGAACAACTCTGTGTAATCAAAGTGATCTAAGGACAGCCATGGAACCTTGAAACACCTGCATTAAATATCTTGAAACACCTGCATTACATACCTTGAAAGCCACATTGAAAAAGTCATTGCCCTTCTATGTCTCTTCCAATACTTTTGATTAACTTCAGTGAGAAAAATCTCAATTTGGCCTCAGTCTGGAATGCCATCTTAAAACCAATTGGGTTCTGGTTACTCTTAGTACAGGATATCTGGTGACATTCCTGAATGATTTGTAATTGTCAGTTTTACCCTCTGCCTCTCCTTCAGCGTTTCTGTGAGCTCACTGGTGTTATGGTGCTGGTCGGACCTGCCTTGCCTTCTCAGTTCTTGCTTGGCTGTCTTTGAAAATAATGATGAACTCCAGCTGTGGACATAGATTGCCTAGCTTCCACTTCCAGCTGGGACGTTGGACAACTTTTTTCTTTTGATTATGATTAATGTTATTTATTTATATATATAAGAACTGGGATCCAGGCCAGAGGTGCAGGAGGTGAGAGGATTCAGTAGAGGCAGAGTGGGGAGCAGAGCAGGCGGATCTACTGAAATACAATGCTCTGCTGAGGAGAGCAGCAGGCAAGATAGAGAGGTCTGCAGGTCATATGGGCTAGTTCTGCAGCAGGGGATTGAACTTAGACCAAGGTGGTTGGCAATAGCTTGATAGCTCTGAGACTTTAACCCCTATACCATTAATGAGACCCACTTTACTTTATTTCTTTGAACGTGTTTCCTCCCTGCAGAGTAGGCATAATAATAATACCTGTATTAGGTGTATAATTACTAGGGGAAATTACTGAGAAATCTGATTGGATTAAATGAAGGAGTTGTATGAAAGTACTTAAACACTATGCCAGTATGAGTAAGTCACTAAATAACTGATGACAATAAAAATGAAGGTAATCAACCTGAGGACAAAGGCAATACACGGGGAAGTAAAGAACTGGAGAATGTTAGAGAAAGGGAAACAGCCATACCTGAAAATTACTCCACCTTTGGATTTCTTGCATTTATATAAGCCAATCATAGTTGAGGCTTATATATTAATGGTGATAAACATTATATCTTGATTGATAGAACCATAAATAGAAAGGGATCTTTGAAAGTTTTGTGGCTTATAAAAATGAGTAGGTCCAAGTTCCTGCTGTAAGAATCTAGTTTAGTAGGGAAAATACTATACTCATAAAAACACACTCAGGAAAGATCCTGTAAAAGGGGCAGAAAGTTGTACTTGTCATTTAAAGATACAATTAAAATGATTTACGAGCCAGAGAAGGAAGAGATGAGGGAATACTTTATGTAGGGGAGGTGGCATTGGAGCAGTCCCTAAGGATGGAAATTGAATATTATAAACGAGTATAGATTGAAGTAAGGTGGGTGACAGGGAGTTCAGATTCTCAGCAGAGGACATGATCAAGAGAAACTAGTTGACCAGAAATTTATTTCATAAAGCATAGAAACCCTGGCTCTGTGAACTCCTCTGGTGCTGCCATGGTAAATCAGAAGCGCTCCATCAGTGTGCTGATGGCCAATAGGAAAATGTTCTGTGGACCCAGAAGTTCAGGGTCTGTTGAAATGACAACGACTGAGTTTTCCTTGGCTAAATTCTTTGACGTGCCTTATCTATCATTAGTGATAGGATATGAGCGAGGAAAAAATGCTACCTCCAAAACTTAACAGAAGTAGTGTTATATGCCAAGGAGATGTCACTACTATCTGGAGAACACTTTTTCTTTATTACCTTTTTCCTTAATAGAGTCAGTGGAATTAGAATATTCTGCTCTTGAAACCAGGTTCAGCTAAACTTTTTAAGGGCTTGAAGAGAGTTTTTGACCTGGGTATTGACCTCCTTAACTAAATCCAAGTCAATTCATATTTTGCATGTTACTGCTCTGGAAAATGTTGGGCCAGACCATTCTCATGCTAAATTAAAAAAAGAGAGAGAAAAGAAAATAAAATCCATGTTACTTTTTTCTGGTAGGTTGCATAGAACGTTTCTGCTGTCTGAGATGGAAACTAAGATTTTATAGCACTATGGGGAGCGGTAATAGAGAAAAAAGATGAGGATGAACTTCCTAATAAATGATGTTGTCTAAACCCTCAGGAGAGGCAAGCTCTCAAGTTGCCCTACAAATATCATGTGTCTCTTGGGTCAAGTGGACCCACATGTCAACCAACCAGCTAAAATCCTGAGGCTCAGTTGAAGTGTCTGACAGACATTTGTAAACATTGACCTATTTTGCTAATTTAGTCACGCCATCTGCTGCTTACTCTCTGGACAACTACAGCTCTTATAAGGACATTGTAATAGTTGGTATCAAAAGAATGGTCCTGCAAATGAACTTTTCTAACCTAGATTTCTCCAGACATATCTTCCCACTTTCCAGTGGAGATACTACTGGGTCCCCCGGTAGAGTTAAACATGGTGATGACTGAATGACAAGCAAATCAAATCAACAAATATGGAAGTAACCTGCTCTATGCTGGAGTAAGTGCTGAGGATTAGTAATGGACAAAAATGGCTACCTGTGTGAAGCTTCCATTCTGAGGGGGAAAACAGAATTACTCTTTTTTAAAAAGTCATGATTTGTTGCAAATTGTCACTTATCCAAGTGATGATGCTGAATAGGATTGTGGGTTTCAGGCATCAGCTTTCTTTCGACCTATGCTAGAAAGTGATTATGGATGTGGTAAAAGTGGATATTGGATTGGAGTAGCTTGGAAGTAGTAATGTTGATTTTCATATTCTTGCTGCAAGGAGCCTGGCTTTAAGATGGTAACTGGGTGAGGAAGGGCTTGCAGAATTTGGGGACTCTCCCCTGAACACTATGTGATATACTTGACCATATTCATTAATTCATGAGGAATGGGCCAATAGAAAGGGGTTGTTGGTGGGACAAAGTCTGCAAGAGGATGAAAAAGATGAGTTCAGCCTTGAGCAAGGGGTGAGCTTTCGCTTCCTCAACCCAGAGAGAAGGTTGTCAGGAAAATGAAAATGTCCAAAAAGTGACAGTAGTAGGTCTGAAATAAAGTAAGTACCTTCTTAGGACCTAAGGACACTGGTTGAACAAAAAGAGAAAACCTCAGAATGGGCGTTTAGATTTGACTTTGGTAACAATGAGAATATGATGTTGTCTTCATCACTTGTTCTGGGCTTCAAGTTCTGGGTTCTTAAATAATCCTGACTGCATCACTGTAATGAATAAATTATCTGTTCCCTGTTGGTTGAAACATGCCACATCTCTAAGCTACTAAGCCTTTGTGGCTAAAGGAAGTCAGTGTTGCTATAATGTGACTCATGAGTGTATTTGAGGGGGGTGTGGG
Source organism: Condylura cristata (assembly GCF_000260355.1). Taxonomy (NCBI): domain Eukaryota; kingdom Metazoa; phylum Chordata; class Mammalia; order Eulipotyphla; family Talpidae; genus Condylura; species Condylura cristata. The sequence continues at coordinate 56,493,691 of NW_004567105.1, forward strand.
GCTAGGTATGAGACAGGTATGTTGAAGCTGGTGAACATGTGCATATTGCATATGGTCCTGGTTGTTCTGACGGTTCTATCAGATGCTGCTGATCGGGTGACTTTTTTGGCTGTGAGATGACACTGTAAGCCCATTACTCTGCCGAGTGGAGACAGGCGCCACCAGCATTTCCCAGGAGAAATTTTACAAGTAAAATCTAATTTTACTCTTGCTGTTGATAGCATTTCTCAGCTATACTAATTACTATCCTGACAAAAACTCTGCAGAAATATACCCCACACTCCCAAGAGTGCAAAGGGGGAAAGAGGTTGTTCTTAAATAATCCAAGAAAAGGTTTCACCTGTGGATTACAAGGTTATACTACTTCTTTAATCATGACGTTTTTAAGTGGAAGATACTCTGGCTTAAAGAGAATTTCTGTGTTAGCTTTACTTTTGGCTTTCAGATCTTGTGATTCATTTCCTATTCGATATCAATTGCAAATAAAATTATTTTAGGAAGGAAAATGACAGTTTGGGATTGAATGCTATAGCTCAGTGTTTTTAAAAGGCATTTTGCAAATTGGAATTATGTTTTGTTTTCTTCCTAGATTCCTTAATAAATATATACATACCCATCTAATCATTCATTCAGCCAGTTTTCCAGTTATTAAAATAATATTCCTGACGATTGCAGTTTAATAAATAGTTGTCACATAAAATGTACAAATATATACAGAGCCAGTGCCTCTTGGGCTTTATGACACCAGGAGGCCTAGATCCAATTCTGACTCTGACACAAGTGGACTGTGTGATCTTGGGGATTGGTTGCCAACATTGAAAAATTGGGAGACTTCCAGGGAAAATAAGGATTTCTGAATTTTCATGAAAAGTAGACAAATCTGGTAGGCTTAGGTGGGACAACCATTCTTGATTGCTGACCTACCCTTTAATTGATATATGTATTTCTTAGTTTAAAAGTAAATTGAAGACTATTTCCAAACTTAAGGGAAAAGTAAAATATAGTCTCTTTTGGTGAAATGCCTGACTTTTCATGTGGGAGAGGGTGGTGGCACCATCTTAATAATTCTTGTGGCCTTCAAGCAGTTTAAAACTCACACATAAGGTTGGAAAATGGGGAAAGACCTCCTTTTGAATATTTGGGGAAGGAGAAATGATGAAGTGTATCATGATTGGTTAACTGTTAAAAGTCCAAGCTAAATGACATGATTTTGTGTGATGGGGGAAGTCTGGTTGCCTAACCTGAAGTAAAAGGGATCATGTTTCCCAGATACATGGAAGGGAAGGGAAGAGAGGACTAAAAAAAGTTCATTTTGAATTAAGGTGTTTCTCCTCATATCCTAAGAAAGAAGATGCTGAGGCATCTTCTAGGGAATTTGCTTTGTAGGAGAGGTCTTTGTTTGCTTTTCTGGTAAGTTGGATTTCTATAGCTGCTCAAGTTCTTAGACTTCCTGGGAAAAGTACAGGCAGACAAAATTGTGATGAAATCAGCACCCCAGTCCTGTATTTCCTAAGGACACTTAATCCCAATACTGTTTAGTCAAATTCCAGTTGCTGGCATTTATTTTGGAACAGATTTTATATTTTGATAGGTCTGACAAAGAGTGTAGTGTGTATGCATGTGTGTATAAGTGTGTGTGTGTGTGTGTGTGTGAGAGAGAGAGAGAGAGAGAATGCATGTGTCTGTGATAGAATTAGTGCTATAATTAGGGCAGATTATAACAGGTTGATGGGTATTTGTTTTGAAGAAGAAATGACTTTAATTTTCCCAAGTTTTTAACTTTCTTGGTATTCTTCACACCTGTATCGTTATGATAGGAAGTACAGTACATCAGAAGCCACTTCATAGTGAGCATTATTCTCTGAGAAAACATAGTTTATTGTATACATTTTCCATTAGAAAGAAATATGAATTTGTCAGGAATTTGGGCTGGATTTTGATATCTCAAGGGTCTTTCTCTCCCCAGGAACTGACCAAACAATTATATACCTAAACACTAGCAGTCATAGGGGAAGCAGTATAGTTTTATTAATTAATCGATGAGGATGGGCTCAATATGTAAACTGTAGCTGTGTTCCGTTGGACTTACCATGGTCCTGTCCACCAGCAACAGGTTTCAACCAATTCTTGGTCACTGGCTAATCATATCAGGTACTCCATTTTCAAAGTGGAGTCAATAAAGAATATCAGAGAGAAATAGAGGGTGTTGGACAGTACCTCTTGATGTCCAAAACCTTAAAAAAAGTTGGGAAATAACGACTTATCACAAAAAGCTAAGTCTTGTTCTACACATAAAGCTAAGTCTTGTTCCTATTTTATTATTCTTTCTAGTCATTGCCATATTCCTGGTTTTATAATTTGTACCTTATCAATAGCTATAATAGATATAATTATAGTAACAGCTAACATTGATTGAGAACTTACCACACACCAGGCGTATATATTAACTCCTTTGCCCCCCCACCCCCAAATAACACTGCGAGTAAGTATTGTTTTGGTTCATATTTTACATATGAGAAAAAAAGAGATAAATAGCAAGCAAATAGGTGACACCAGGATTCAAAGTAGATGGTCAGGTTCTGAAGTGTGAGCTTCTCTGTCAAAGAGGTAGGAAAGAGATTAGTGACCTGAAGGGATCAGACCAGCAACTGGGAGACCAGCATGTAATTTAGAGCCTGACTTGGATCTGCCACAGACACATTGTGTGACTGATAGTTTGCTTAGAAATTCCTCACTCAGAACCTCAGTTTCCTCATCCGAAAAGTGAGGATGTGATTTCTGGTTAAAATTTTACTCTGTTAGTTTCCTGGGCCGGGTTAGAACAACCACCCACTAGCTTGTTGGCAAAACAGCAGCAGCAAAATAACAACAACTAAAGCTCCAGAAATTTATTCTTTCACAGTCTTGGAAGCCAGAAATCTGAAATCAAGGTGTTTACAAGGTTGGATGTTTCTGGTGGCTTTCAGGGAGAATACATTCCATGCCTCCTGGCTGCAAGCAGCCCTGCAGTTCTTTGTTCTATAGATGCATCACTGATCTCTGCTTCTGTTTTCACATCACCTTATCTCTGTGTCCTTGTGTTTCAAATCTCTCTCTGCTTTTCTCTTTGAGGTCCCTTCTCATTGAATTTAGGGCTCTCTAAATCTAGGAAGATCTTATCTCAAGATCTTCAGCTTTAATTGCATCTGTTCTTTTTCCAAATAAAGTCACATCCACAGATTCAGGGGGATAGATATGTCTTTTTTGAGGGCACTGTTCAATCCAATACATTCATCTTCCAGCTTCTCCCCCCTACTGCTATGTGACAATGAGCACAAATATTGGAAAAGAAAGGGTTAAAGCTGGGTGTGACTGATGCTTCCTATGCAATTTGGCACAGTGAGTAAAAATCTAGAAACTGGAGTCCAGAGCCCTGGTTTCCATCATTGGCTCTGCTATCCTATGTCTATGACTTTGAAAAAGTCCCTTAACCCCCACCTCTCCTGCTTCAGTTTTCCATTCTATAAAATGGAGTACTAAAAGTAACATTAAGAAATTATTAAATGAATGACTATATATGAAGTAGTTAGAACAATGTTGTTAGTGTTAGCTGTGGTGTTCTTACTCCCATTTAGAAGTTAAGTACATACTTAGGATTTTGAGAGAGAAATGACTTTTGTGAGGGTTGCATTTAAAATATGGCAAGGAGTAGCCCACAAGTGCTATTTTCCCACCACTTTAAATTAGGAAGTCCAAATGTGTCTGAAATCTAAGGATCATACTTTACAGTGTGCTGAAACAATTTTTGGCTTAGTCTTTTGAGACATCAAATAAGCTAAAGCAGGGCGCGTCTGTGCTCACGTTGGAAGAGGCGGGTAAGCAGATGGAAGGAGGCTGAGGGAGCGTTTTTATATGTTCATGCAGGAGGCGTTAATTTTTCAACATCTTGTTATTTACAGTTAATTTTTATGAAAGATTTTTGGAGATGCTCAGTTTTTCCCCTTTCTGCTGAATGGCACAGGGTTGTCACAAGTTAATCTGCTAATAGGTTAAAGAATTAGCAGTTTCCTGTTTGGGGATTGAAAGCAGTTTGAGTTTTGCTACTAACATGAAGTTTAATCTTCTGGATCCTGATTTTTTTTCGTCGATAGCCCATTGCCTTGCAAAATTTACCCATCAGCCTAGACACAGCAGTAATAATTATTGGCATAGGTCTTATGTTAGGAATAGAACAGCAGATTCATTTGTATTAATATCATATTCCTCTGCTATCTAGGGCGAGGAGAAAACAAGTGGGTATGAGGATTCATTAACTTGCTAAAGGTGAAGTCATACTGGAGGATTGACCTTCAAATAAACCATCACAACTTCGTAGAACTGCTCCAATTGAAATGCTTGAGGTCCTTAAGAATAAGGCCCCTGAAGGCAGATACACTTGCATTTAAAACTTGGCTCTAAAATTTAAACCAACTATTTGATGTCTCTGACTTTCCATTTCCACATCTGTAAACTGGGATGATTTTACAGTTTCCCTTATAGAGAGGTTTAAATGAGATAACACATGTGGAGTGCTTAATGTGTTGCCTGGCACATAGTAAGTACTCTGTAAATGTCAGTCATTATTACAATAGAAATGAAATGTCTTGGGTGAGCTGTCAATAGAATACTTCCATTAATTTTTTAATGAGTTGATGTTCATGTTTCATATTACATGTTTCATATTACACACTCTATTACCTGTCTTTAAATCTTTTGCCAAGGTTCATTTACTATGTGTATGAATATAAATCCTCAATTCTGACATTTTGGATACAGCTGTGTGCATATATATAATTTTTAAAAAGTCACACCATAGTTACAGGCACTGATACTTGGATACTGAAAACATCTTCTGCACCACCTTTTAAGTAAAGCTTGTAAGAACTTCACTGAGACCAGCTTCAGTAGTGAGGCAGTTTTGAGAAAATAAGAAGGGGTTTATTCTAACGGTTAACACCACATATCTTTGGGGACCCGGGTTTGCCCATTACACTGATCACTTTGCGTACGTAACTAAAATTCTGCTGGCGCAGTCTGCTTGAAAACATGGAAAGCCCTTAGCGTGAGCAAGAGTAAGCATACATTAAGTGCTCTAATTACTTGACGGTATTAAGAGAACTGAAACCTTCCAGAAATCTGCTAAGAACCAAGGTATAGTTAGGGTTTCGGGGGTTAGATCGTAGGTGTTACTGGAGGAATGAGTAATTTTAAATCTTTATTCAAGAACTTATTTTTAATATATTCTAGCATGAATTACTTCGCTCCCTGTCCACTTTTCTTCATTCCGCCTACTGTTTATTATTTTTTTTCCTTATATTACCGAGAACAGCTGATTGGCAAATACCACCATTGTTTTGTGGGTTGAGTTTCTGTATTGTACAAGGCTACGTCTTCGGTTACTGGGCAGGTTAGGCTTTGGCTGCACTGGGGTCACGTGTCAACTTCCGAACCAATGAACAAAAAGGGGTGGGGCCTCGTGTCAACCGGAAGCCTCAGTACTCGAACTTTACAAACACAGCCATTTCCCAGGGAGCGAGTATGTGAACCCACAGGCAGACAGTTGGTTACTGGACTGGAAAAGTTTCCCGGTATGAAGGTGGTACTTGTCCCCCACTCAGTGCGCTCCCTTTGTCTTGTTCCCTTTCCCTTTCTCCCTCAATCAGCGCCACACCGAAGGCTCCCTTTCTCACGTGGGCTTGCAGAGCTGTGCTTGGCGCTTTGCACGTCCTGACCCCCTGACCGCGGCTGTCCTGCCTCGCCTCACTTGTGGTGGAATAACTGGCTTCCAGGCCTTTCAGGTTTCAGACAGGTGTCACCTACTGAGAGAGGCTTTCCCTATTGACTGTGGTGCCTTCCCGCCCCTTTTAGTTCTGTGGAACACTAACAGTGTTTGTTTGCTTATTCCTTTATTATCTGCGTGGTAAAAGTTAAGTATTTATTACTCCTAGAATGTCCCTGTTAAAGCAGGGACTGTTTATGTATTTGTTTTGAACTAATGAGCATGAATTAAGAGGTCTCCCATGCAAGTGGAATGAATATATAAAAAATACGTTATTATTTTATGACTTGATGTTCATGTTTCCTACTACAAGTTATCTTTAATGAGTGCATCATGCTTTACTACCTATCTTTAAATCTTTCACCAAAGCTCATTTACTAAATTTATATTCTCTATCTTACAGACTCTGTGTGTCTCACAGACATAAAATTAGTTTGCTTGATAAGTCTTCTGAAATTTGACAATATGGATACAGCTTTAAATATTGAAAACATCTTCTGTTTCACCTAGAGTCCTCAGGGAACTTCTCTGCCTATTTTCTTATTTCTGGCTGCTTGGGTTCACATTTTGCTTCCTCCACTGGTAACTTTCAGAAGTGAGTTCCTGGAAAAGAACTTTAATGTGAAGCCAGCACCTGCATTTTAACAAGACCCTCAGGTGGTATGTGTTTGCACAATGAAGAGTGAGAAGCTCCAGCTTGTGTAGTGGTTAAAAAAATATATTTCTGAATCCTGTTCCCAGAAATATTTCAGAAGGCGCACTGTGGGCCCAGAAATCAGCATTCCAAAGAAAGACCCTGTGTAGTTCTTAAGTAATTGGTCAGATACCAAACTTAAGAACACTCTCTTGAGACTGTCAAGGATGGAAGTCAGTGGGACTTGAGAGGGATATGACCTTGACTTAAACCTGAAAATGCTTCTGGTCTGATGAAATCTGGGGCCTTCCTCCTGTGAATCCATCGGCAGAATTTTAATACTTTTTGATCTTCTAAGCTTTAAATAAGACTTGGAAAAAGAATAGTGTTCACACTAGGAATACTAATAGTCTGTTACATTTTGGGGTTAGTGAAAGTTGTTGAGGGTAACAAGATTAGTGGTCTGGGTTCCTCTGGAATAGTTTTTATTGGCTTCTGAGACCAATTGTTTTATGTGGCTCAGAATAATAAAGAGACACTTATCCTGTCTGTCTTAATTTTCCAGATGGCCTCCAGGAAATTTTCCAAGCAGAAATCACATTTATTCAGTTCAGGAACCCACTGGGAAGATGATATAGTTGTAGAAAAAGCCAAATTCTCATTGACTTTGAACTTAGTTTTTTTCTGAATTATTGTCTCGTTAGGTTTTAAAAAAACTTTAATTTTTTTCTTTTCACATCTACTTTGCATCTCAGTGACTTCCATTTAACTTAATTGTTCCTTTGATCTATGTAATGAAATTAAGAGGTAATTTGATGATGGCTTTTTGAAAAATGCATACTCTTTAAAAATACATTATGTGGATTTAATTTGATTTTTCTCCTTCCCTTTCCCTATAATCACAATAATATTGTTTTAATTAAGGCAAGTTTTGAAGGTATTTTTTTTTTTTTCTGTGTAGTGCACTGCCCTAGGCACCATGGGAAGGAACAAGCCTGCCAACATAATTTTTGGGGTTCAGTGTAAAATGAAAATTCAGGGCCCCTATTCAGACATTATTGGACAATAGACATTAAACTATGCACAGGATTCTTCTAAACCTGGGCCTTATGAGGCTCCATAGGTCATAACTGTGAAGCCAGCTTACATGTCAGGTCCTGGGTTGTCCAGTGTGGAGTCACAGTTATCCAAGAGGGCAAATTCAACTATACTTTGTTCCCTTTTAACATTTCCCTGGGCAGTATACAGTAATTAAAGCAAAATGTTCATCTATTTAACACAATGGTTTTCAACCAGGGGTTATTTTGCTCTCCAGAGGACTTGTTATAATGCCTGGAGTAATTTTTGGTGCAAAACTGGAGAGAGTACTACTTGGTGTGAGTAGGTAGAGGCCAGAGATGCTGCCAGACATCCTGCAAAGCTTTGCATAGTTCTCCACAAAGAATCACCCAGTGGAAAATGTGAATAGTGCTGAGGTAGAGGACCTCTACTTTAAAATATATATATATAAATATATATATATATATATATATATATATATAGTTTTCATAAAAAAAGTAAATAATGGATAGAAAAGTTTATAACAAACACGACAGGAAATTCTCAGGGGTGCCAAAAGAAGAACTTAGGGAAAGATATTCAACTTTAGTTCTAATAAAATATGTGTGAGTTAAAATCATGATTACTTTCAGTCATCATATTGCTAAGATTCAAACAGAAAGCTAACGTAGAAGAGAGCTCAAAGTGGCACAGTGAGCCCTGATCACCTAATTAGTGTTAAGTTGTCCCAGCCCTCCTATATAACCCATATTTTAAATGTGTGATCCTTTAGTAGTTTGTTATGTCAAAGACTGGAGAGAACCTAACTACCCCATTTAAAGGATTGACTTAAGTTATTTCTACCAGGGAATATTCTGTAGCCATTTGCCATATCACTTTGCTGTATGGAAGAATGTTGATGAAAGATAACAATTGATCTGGCTACAAACTAATAATTTATATTGAAAAATTTTTGTGCATATTAGGGTATGCTTGTGTTGGGGGGCAAAAGTGACTAAGTTTTTTGAATTTCAATTCAAGTCAGCTATTACTTGATTGTTTATCTTATTTGATAAATTTGTTAAGGGTCTCAACTTCCTCATTTTGTAAAATAAGGGTGACTCCTGAGTAATCTGCTCACTGCACAAAATGTCTAGAGATACACAGGTTTGAGTAGAGTTAGAAAAGCTTACAGGCTGTTTTCTAGGCATTGTTCAGATTGTACAATGTTGGGACTTGCCTGTTTCCCTCTTTTGAGGTAGAAAACAGGCTAAAAGAGGATGCAAGAAGAAGACAGCTTTGTGGGCTGAAATTATGGCTAATAAAGCTGATAAAATTCTTTGACAGTTTGGCTGAGAGGTTTATCACTAACACCTTTTTTTAAGTTTGGGAATGTAAGTTTTTTTAGCTACTATTAAAATCAGACTAAATTACCCTTCTGATAGTTGATTGATGTTACAATTATATATCAAACTAAAATCTGGACTGCAATGAACATAGTATATAAACAGGTGTTAGCAAAATCATTCATTAGGGCTTTGCTTACAACTTGTTAGTAGAAAATAATTGGTTTTTAGGAGAGAGATCTTGATACTGCTGACTAGTGGAGATTGGGGTTTGAAATAACCTTAGTGTGTAGTTTTTGTCTTCATTTTAATTTGTAACAGGTAAGTTAGATCTTTCTGAAAAATATTCATTACAAAGCGTTTTCCTAAATTTATGCATTATTGACAGTATGACCTGAAAAAAATAGGTTGTTTAAGTATTTTTTTTTCTAATGGGACTATTACCAGGGATATCTACACTATACTACTCAGTTTTAGGTGTTTCTTTTTTAGCATGTACTAGAAATTTTCCCAAAACTGTGGAGAAATTGTGCAGAAACATAAACAGAAACTAGTATAGTGACTCTCTGTACGCCTATCACCTTCCCCAGAGCCAGAAAACCATGGCCTGCTCCATCTACATCCACCATTTGTCTTCTGGGTTATTTTGTGTCAGAACCCAGAGAGCCTGTCAGTTTATCCACAAATACTTAGTCTTTATTTTGTATAATAATATTATCACATAGGCTGAAAATTTAACAATACTTTTTAATACCACCAAGTATTTATATTTCCAGTATTCTCATAAATACCATAGTTTTTTTTTTAAAAGCAACTTCTCTGAACAGAGTTCAAATAAGGATTATATTTTGTGGTTGTTTGATGTTTTAAAACTCTCATTTATTTTTCTGCCCATTTGTTATTGAAGAGACCAGGTTGTTCATCCTGTAGTTTCTCACAGCTGAGATTTTGTTGATTGCACTCCTGCAGAGTTCAAAGTGTTTATCTGTTCTTTGTGTTTCCTGGAAATTGGTAATTGAATATAAAGACAGGACAGTAATAACATTCTTTTAAATTTTTCTCAGAAAGTTAAGTTTTTAGGTGGTTCTCTTTTAGGGAAATAATGTATATCATTTGAAGTAAAAAATAGAGCTAAGATGCTTATTTTTTATTATAAAATATGTGTATGTGTAAAATCTGATCACATGAAAAATTCTGCAGTCTTATTTGTAATCAAAGGGGAGATGAGCAGGCTCTAATTTGGTGGGTATTAATTTTTAAGCCACAGATAGAGAACGTAATGAAATATAGTAATGGCATAACTGGGATTTTCAACTTGGTTTCCCATTCCCAGACATTATCCTTACCATGAAAGTGATTGAATCTCAAAAGAATTCTGAATGCTATAGCATTTCCATATTCCATCCTTGTGTCCTGCACTGTGTGAGTAATAAGTCAGAAGTCTGGCAAGATTTGCCTACTCTCAGTCTGTGAGTCTGCATTGATTTAAGGATACTTTTATTTTGAATAAAGCACGCAGGCTCTAATGGCTTTTGGATTGAAGCTTTTACTTGCAACTCTGTGAAGCAGTGGTTTGTCACCTGTGTATCTGTGACACAGAAAAATTCAATTAATGTGAGCATACTGCATGGAGAGCATGATTTTTGAGCCCTTATTAAAGTTAACCTGCAGAAGGGAGGTATTTCCTTTGTGGCTCATTGGTATGCTGTATTGGCATTACCTCATTTATTAATTTGAGTGTCCACTGGGCATGGCCATGTTGTCCATGGGAAAAACTGTGGGATAGAAAGTTGTGAGATTTAAATTCTTAACCTACCTCTGTTGTAGTTGCCAGAATAAGCAAATAAGAATACAAGATGCCAAAGGAGAGGGGCAGGAGTGAAAAGAGGATGGGGCTGAGAGGACAGTGGACTGTTTTGGTGGTGGGAGAGAGCGAGTGATAACACACCTGCGGGCTAATATTATGCTAAATACTATACCTTAAAATATTAACAAGGATGTAAAATAATAATACTGCATTTAACACACACGCACCCACCCACCCACACACAGACACACATGCGTGCACATGCAATGCCCATTTTAGTTTTAATTTCAGATGAATAGGGGAAAATTATTTTGTGTATGTCCCAAATCAGCATTATATGGACATGCCCATTACATGTGCAATACTAAAACACTAGTTTTTTTGGGTGGGGGTGTTAGTCATTATTTTTTATTTTTTGAAATTGTCCTAAATGCTTTAAAAATTATTTGTTTACCTGAAATTCAAATTTTATTAGGTGTTCAATATTTTATCTGGCAACTGTGGTTTGCTGGAAGTTAGTTATGTGATTTTTGGCAAGTTGCTTCACCTCTTTGGATCTCAGTCCTCCTCTGTAAAATTACTGAATTGGAATATGATCTCAAATACCTCTTATATTCGTCTTATAATTACTTGTCCAAAAATACTCTCACAAAAGTATAAAAAAGCAGCTATGTAAGCTTATTCTTTGCTGTTTTGTTTGACTTTCAATGAAATTGGAAGAAACCTGTGTTAAAGACTGTGTTGTCGTCAACTCTGTTTCTTCCCATGTGCTAAAATAAAAGAATTTTCAATATGGCTGCCTGGAGTCAACTATACATTTCCCAGTCATCTTTGTAACAAAGTATGATCAGGCCACTAGATTGTGAGTGAGCACCACTATGTACAGCTTCCGGGAAGTGTAGTTAAAGTGGTATAATTTTCTCCTTTGGTTTTTTTCCTTCTTGTTGGGGGTAATGTAGACATTGTAGGTGGAGCTGGAGCAGCCATAACTAGATAAACTTAGGATGAGCTTATCTGGAATCACAAGAGCTCAAGGGTATGGGTGTCTAACACAGCCTGCATTTCCTATTTCCACACCTTTTTGTAATAAAGACAATTTCATCTGTGTAAGACACTGTTATCTCCAGTTCATGCTAAGTAACATGCAAATTAAATATTTGTCAGGGAGCGACTGGCATAATTACGTAAGTGAAAATGGAAACTATGTTAGCCTTTGTGTGAGGGAAATGGGCTATAGGATTGCATGTCTCCATGTGGGTTGTCTGAAAGAATAGGCAAGGAGCAGGTAGTGATTGTTGTCAGACCATGAGAATTCAGAGTGAGAGGAGGACAACATTTTTTTTTAAAAGATTTATTTATTTGTGCATACAGAACTGGGGTACAGGCCAGAGGCTCAGAGGCGGCAAGAGGCTTCACCAGAGACAGTGGGGAGCAGAACAGGCAGATCGACGAAGTACACTGCTGAAGAGAGCAGCGGGCGGGTCTGGAGAGGTCTGCCGC
>NW_004567105.1:56509352-56510645 GCF_000260355.1 Condylura cristata
TTCGTAGAACGTTTGTGGTAGTTTTCCTTCTTTTTCAATTTTTTGGATGAGTCTGTATAAAATGGGCACTAGTTCTTTTCTGAAAGTTTGGTAAAATTCATTTGTAAATCCATCTGGTCCTGGACTTTTCTTTTTGGGAAGGGTTTTGATTACTTCTTCTATTTCCTTGCTTGTAATTGGTCTGTTTAGCTGTTCTGTTTATTCTTTATTTAGCTTTGGGTGGTTGTAGAGTTGTAGAAATTTGCAGGACAACATTTTTAATTGTCTTTTTGTACTGTTTGAATTTAAAAACTAAAACCATTAAAAAATACTTCAAGGTCCTCCCTGGTGGCGCAGCGGATTAAAGTACAGCACTAAGAAGCTCAAGCCACTTCAGCATGAGTTTGATCCCCACCCCAGAGGTGATCCACATGGCGTGGCAGACCTCTCCTGATCTGCCATCTGCTCCCCTAAGCAGTGTACTTCATCAGTCGGCCTGTTCTGCTCCCCACTGTGTCTCTGGTGAATCTCACCGCCCCTGCACCTCTGGCCTGTACCCCAGTTCTGCATGCATAAGTAAATAAATCTTTAAAAAAAAAGTTAAAAAAATACTTTAATGGTGAAAACTAGTTTTTTCTCTTTTATTAATTTTTTTCTTATGTGTTATAGTTCCCATAGTTCTCCTGCTACTGTATCACCTGTGAACCATGACCATATTCCCTTGTGTTCATCTCTCCCCTGTTTTGCCCAGCCCTCCTTTGCTGTATGCCTCAGTTTTATGGTCAGCTTGCTAGTTTCGATTTTTCTTGAACTTTTTGTTTGATTTTTCTATATTCTACATATAAGTGAGGCCATCCTATATTTATCTTCTTTTTTTTTCTGACTAATTTCTGCTAGTATAGTATAATCCCTTCTAGCTCCATCCATGTTGCCCTGTCTTTTTTGATTACTGATTACAATTCCACTGTATAAATATACCACACTTTGTTTTTCTTTTCTAAATTCTCATATGCTTGCTGAAGCTCTCTAGAACACTGTGTATAGGCATTAAGGGACAACCTAAAGATAAGTTGAATTGAATCTTCTAGGAACTTGTATTTCAACAGGAGGGTGAAAAACATGAGAATTGATTGATCCTCATTTAGTGGGTTGAAGGAGAAAATGGTTACATTTGTGAGCTAAGGAAGAGCTAGCTGTAGGAGATAAGGAGAGAGAAATGACTTTTCATTATGGAGGGTAGTAAGTTGCCACTGCTTCTAGTTGGAGACAAATGCAGTTTTTGCCTCATTACTCCAGTATTCTCTTTCTCCATTT
>NW_004567105.1:56512560-56520158 GCF_000260355.1 Condylura cristata
GGGATTGCTGGGTCATAGGGAAGCTCCATGGTTAGCAGTTTGAGGAACCTCCAAACAGTTTTCCAGAAGGACTCTATTTTTCCTTAACAATTGAAAGACTGAAGTCAAAGACAGTTTACAGAACTAAAACTTTGAAATAACATATTTCAATACACTTGTACTTTGGTTTTTATGAAGCCTGATTTCTTTTTTTTTTTAATGACAGCTTTAGTGAGTTGTAATTCACCCATTTAATGTGTGATTTTTCACTCATATTTTTGTATATTCAGAGAGTTGAACAACTATCACCACAATCAGTTTTGAGATTTGATTTCATCACCCAAAAAGTCACTCTTGATGATAGTTCACTAAACTCTTGTGATGCTTTTATGGTCTTCACTGAGGTTTGTGATGGTGTTGTTGATGCTTTGCTGATCTGGCTTTCAATCAATTATCTCAGGCTTGGTTAGGGAAAATAATTTAAGAAGGAAAGGTTTCTGGTTAGAGAATTTTCTAGTTAATTCAGTTAATCCATTCACTTATTCCATAACTTTTGAAAGCTCTCACTATGTGCCAGAAACGGTTAACTATTAGGGATGTGGGAGTGAAAACAGACTAGGACTGAATCCTTGCTTTTAAAAGTCTAGTCTGATGTTCCTGAATAGGCATTTGTACAAATTACTATTGTATTAAATGCCTTGGAAAGAGTCCATACCTGGAGGACACAGGAAAGCTTCCCTGATGGAATGGCATTTTAGCTATGATATAAAGAATGACCAGGGAGGGTGGACATACAGATCATTCCAGGAAAGGGAGTAGCAGGTCTGAAGCTCATGAGGGAGGAGGTGGAGAGGGAGGAACTGGAAGGGATTTGTGAATAAGAAAGAACTGAAGGATAGGCAATTTAAGGTGAGGTTATGGTGGTTGGCAATTGTCAAACCAGGTAGGATTTCCCAGGCCTTGGCAACTAGTTTGGATTTTGCCTGTCACAAGTGGCTGTTGAGGAGAATTGGGAGATCAGATAGATGAGACCACTGTTCACTTTAACACAAATATTCAAGGAATTCCCCCCTTAATCCCCAAGGAAAACTTTTCCATTCTTGTAGAGTACATTCTACTGTGGCGAATTCTCTATAATGCTAAAGGAGGGTGGGTCTAGACAGAAGTTAATTAGTACCAGTACCTTTGGGCAAAGTGCATCTCAGTTAGGTAATTGGCATGAATCCTTTCAGTCTCCCTACTGAAGCAAGACTTTTTGAGTCCTAGTGCACATGCCCACTATTTCCCTTTTTACTTTTTTAAGATTTATTTATTCATGCATACAAGAGCTGGGGTATAGGCCAGAAGTGCCGGGATGGAGTGGTTGTGATGAGAGGATTCACCCAAGGCAGAGTGGGGAGCAGAACAGGTGGATCTACTGAAATCCACTGCTGAGGGGAGTAGCTGACAGGTCAGGAGAGGTCTGTTGCGCCATGTAGGTCAGCTCCCTGGCTGGGGATTGAACTTATGTTGCAGTGGCTGCCAATAGCTTCATAGTGCTGAGACTTTAACACGTTGTGCCACCAGGGAGGCCCTCTGTTTCCCTTTTAAATGATTCTTTAATAAGCATTTATAATGTAGCCCGAGGAGTCAACTATCATGATGAAATAAACTTTCCATGAAGTTAAATTGTTTCAGAAGGGAGATCCAGAAATGTGAGCTTTTTCCATAGTTGAGTGCCCAAACAAGGAGTAAAGGAAATGAAAACATTTGTGGCGTTGAATGCTACCTAGTGATCCATATATATATATATAAAATACATATATATGTATTATATATACATAATATATATAATACATATATATCATGTTTGTGTATGTGCAAGTAGGTGAACCCAACTTGCATCTTGATCTCATATTTGAAACTTTTAAAAAAACATTTTAAAATATAACTAGTGTCTTTGAAGTGCCTATTATTTTCATTATATTTTAATATGTTTGCTTGAATATACTGTACAGTATATTATCTGCTAAGCTCTATTTTGTATACTGTAGGCATATGCTAAGTATTTGATTTGATTTCATGATTTCAGCATTCATGAATGGAAAATATAACCTTCCATAATGTGATTTAGGATTTTATGATACTCAAGGGACAGAGGAGGCTATTTTTAATATTCTTCCTAAGGTCCATAAGCACATTTTAATTTGGTAAATTAAAAAAATAGTATCTGACTACTGGCACATTTTCTGCTCCTCTAGAGAGACATTCTCCACAATATCATTAGGAACTTATTCCTAAGCATGGTGGCCTATCAGTACACTCTCTCTTATATGAAACTTTAATTTCTATCTCTATAATTAAAGCTTACTTTTAAAATCCCTTCCTAAGCGATAATAGAAAAAACAGGGCGATAATAGAAAAAACAGGGTTATTAATCAGCTGTCAAAATTTGCCTGCTTATTTGAGTTGGTAATTCCTTAAACAGTGGACATGGTCTTTTTAAGAATCAAAGCTGCAACCTTCTCCTCCCTCCTACCTTTCCTGTTCCTTTAATCTTGTTCCTTATTTAGTTTTCTTATTTCTAAAATGGGAATAATGGTAATACCCATAGTTTATGAGAGGGCCTTCTTACAGTTAATAATTGATAAACTGATTTTCTAGACAGAAGTAAATTACTGACATTGTTTTGTTCTTTTCCCTTACTGGTAAGGGGAGTGGGGAGTATAATCAGTGATATACAATGAAATGAAGGCTGTGACCGTGCAACTTAGCTGAAGTGACATTGTGGCCTTAATCCAGGACTCAGTGGGGAACTCAGCCTCCTGTTCCTTATGGCAACCTTTCAATAGAGAGTAATTTGTAATGTTGGTATTTGAGAACCTAACTTATTATCTGTTTTTGGAATGTCTCCTGTGTGTGATCTTGAAAGTTATCCAGGGCCTGTTGTGGTCCAAATGTTCCACTTAGATTTTCATTTTACTCCCACAGCATCCTTTGAGATAAATACAAGGGTCATTATCCTTATTAATTGCTGATGAAACTAAAACTTGGAGGTCAGTCTGACATAGCCTGAGTCACATCTGGAAACTGAAACAGGTGTATGAAGTTCAGGCCTTTACCCCCACAATATTTGCCCATAGCTCTATTAAGACTGTGAGAGCCCAACATTAAGTGGGTGGTCGCCTTCAGCCTGTGCAGGGCCCTGCTGAGTAGAACTTCTTGCTAATTCTGGATGTGACCTCTGTGCAAAGCATTATATAACATCCTGTGTGTGGCATGATGATTCCTCCCCTGTATCAGGCTAGGTCAATGAGCGTTTCATTATGTTGAAACTTAATACAAAACAATCATTGTTGAAATTTAAAAACAAAATGATTTAAGAGTTTTCTTGCTACTGAAATAATTCTTAATTCTGTCCTCTTATTTCTTAACTCATCTGTATGTAGATTGCCTCAAGACAGATTATCATACTAGCACTCTCCATTTTGGTTCCAATCATGAAACTATTCCACTAAACCTAGTTTTGGCTTTAGAATTCTTCTAAACCCAATGTACTAGGCAGCCAGTCACTATCATATGCTGTCCTTTGTGGCTTTTCACCATTAATGGAGCTTTTCACCATTAATGGAGCTTTTAATATTCATATTCTTAAACACTTAGACAGAGGCAGCAAAAAAAGACCTAGCATGAGTTTAGTTTGAAAAGCAAGCTATGAGAAGAAAGTCATGAAATTCTATTTTTGGTAGGAATAAGAACATTATTAGAGACTCAGTGTTGAGTTGGTTGTAATTTTTCCCCCTGAAACTCAGTGGGAGGATTTCCAAGAAGTTGAGCGATGGATCTTTTGTAGAGGGTACACACGCTTGACGGAAAAGCTGATGGAGAAGCTAATTAACAAGTAGTTACTAATCAGTGCATTTTATCCTGTTGAGAGATTTTGAGAAAATGATTTTTTTCATTATAAAAACACATTATTACATTACTGAGGTCAACATGGTCATATGTTTTGTAGACTGTTACTATTTAGAATGACAAAAAGTTATTAGCTGAGATGAATTTTTTCTTTATTAACTTTTCTGCTGTATTTTAGGTTTCCTTCTCAGAATCAGCTAAAGACTTAACCACCAGAGTTTAATAACCTTCTGTGAAATTGGTTTTATAGAACTGTTGTTAATTATTATTGTTAATTTCCTGTTCTTGGCCCTCCATTTGGGTCTAGCCTTCCCAGATTAAGGCATAGCAAAATCCTGCAGGTTTCTTGACTGATCTGAACTTTTCTTTACCTAGAGAATGATATCTATGGATTCTCAGTTTGAAATTCCTGATTTCTATCCAAGTAGCAGAGTCAAAGGGTGAATGGGTGAGGTGATGGAGCCAGACAATGACATGATTTATTACTTTGCTGACTCCAGCCGAGGTCATCTGGAGAAGCAACAAGCCAGCTCTTTTAATGTCTGTTCATCTTTCCTGGGGCATCACTTTTCTGTGGCATACCCCTTGAGGTGGCACTAACTTGTATTTCCAGGACTTTACTTGCCACTGTAGATGGGATGATATTATTTCATTTGGAATGACTTTTCTCATTCTCATGCTATTGTTGTGAACACAGGTACCCTGTTACCTCTAGTATCCAAACTTACTAAATGTTATGCATGGAGTTCTGGACATAAGAGCACTCCTTAGTCAAGTTCCTTCTGTGTGCCTTATTTTTGTGGTTAAACAAACACAGACCATTCCAAGGTCTGGTAAAGTTTCTCTTCTACCTGTTAACCAAACTGCTTGATAGCTTCCTCTCCTTCCATGTGATCAGTGCTTTCACCTAACAGTTATTACCTCATTGGCTTATATTTTTTTGCTTTTGTACATACGATTAGACTAGAAAGTGAGCTAGTCTTTGTTCATCTTCACAAGAAAAGGGCTATCTTATATCACTAGGCTATGTTAATAGGTTTAGTTGTTGTGCTCTTTATCTTATAATGTTGTGAATGTTCTACTATCCCATAATTTTCATAGATTTGTCTTCCTGTCTATTTTCTTTTTAGTTCCTGGAAATACAATCAGTGTTGACTTTAAAGACAGATTTCTTCTTCTCCTCCCTTGTGCTTTTTATTCAGTTCATAATTTTCTAAGGGATAGCACCTCTAACAAAGGCGTCGGCAAAAGATGTTAGGTCTTTAAAATGAATTAGGGCTTACGTTTCTTGTGGATCGATAGGATAGCTGAAATATATGTGATTGCCATAGAAGGTAGAAAATGGTTCAGGCTAAAAGTACAGTGTGGATGGAGTGTTGCAAGCAGGTAAAATAAGGAAGGGACTTATTGAAGACCTCTTTGAGGACTTAGCATTTGAAATAGCCTTGAAAAGTCTAGACTTTCAGCTCTTTGAGGGGAGGATCTGTGGATTCTCTTGAACACCTTTGTATGCTTAGTATTGAGCATAGTTAATCCACATTAGGTGCTCCATAACTATTCATTGTGAAGATACTGGGTTGGATTTTGGGTATGCAAATAACACATTGGAACAGTTTTACTCAACGGAAAAAAGTGATCATGGGGAGGAGTAGAATGGAAGATGAAAATGGGAATCATCTGCGAGCATCATGTCTAAAAATGTATAATAAGGAGATATCCATCTGTTAATCCAGCTTTTTGTGACACGCCAAATTATTCTAGTCACAGGCAGAGAGCCCACATTGAAAATGAGACAGGAGCTTGGGACTTGCTTTCTTTCCTTATCCAATCATGTCTTTTTAACATTGATTGTCTGGGTCACACACTTTTTGTGAGGACACTCTTGGAAAAGAAAGAGGTGTCAGAGGGCAATGATACTGTTTTTTTTTTTTTTTTTTTAAATGGAATTTGATTATTCTCTCCTCTGTTCAGGTGGCGAGAAGAGCCAAACTAGAGAGGTTATACAATCTCATCATTTTTTGAAGGTTTGGGCGTATTAGCAGAGGGGATGGTATTGTTATGGTGAAAGAATATTATCCTGCACCTGCCTGACCTAATCTCAGGTTTCAAAGACACAAAATGGCAGGACTCTGAATAGTCAAATAACAAGGGAGGCACAGCAGGGAGGTAATCTTTAGTATGGTCCACTGCTCATCTTATTGGCATTGCATTTTAGAGGATTTTAGAAATCACTGTGTATTGCACAGGTTAAAGAGAAACCAGGAACACTAAACGTGGTGAGAATTCTTGAGGCTTGGGTAAAATTAGATGAAGGCCAAGCTGTTGAATTTTATAACAGAGGCTTTGTGTGTATATATGGGGTTTGATAACAACAACAACAACAACATAATAATAAAATTTGTTAAAACTTTAAGTTATTGTAAATTTCCATTCATATGATTTCCATTCATAGCATTTTTGCATTTTGAAGGTTGATTTGACATTCTGTAATAGCTATATTCTATTTGTAATGTCACTAAAATTTGATTGTACTTTAATTTTAATATACATATTCAATTCTTATAGATTAGTGACTTTTCTCTATATCCTTTTAACTTCATAGTGTGAGTATCTTTTTAATAGTATATGCTCATATGTCCTAGTGTGTATGGTTGCCCATAATCCCCTATGGAAAACTGTTTGGAGTTTCCTCAAACTGCTAAACATGGAGCTTCCATATGACACAGCAACCTCACTCCTAGGTATCTACCCAAAAGACGCAAAAACACTGATTCAAAAAAATACCTTCACCCCCATGTTTATTGCTACTCTACTTACAATTGGAAAGACGTGGAAACAGCCCAAATGCCCAAAAGTGGATGACTGGATTAAAAAGATGTGGTATATATACACAATGGATTATTACTCAACAACCAAAAAAAAAACAAAACAAAACAAAACAAAAAACAACAACACATGTCTTTTGCAGCAACATGGATGGAGCTGGAGAAGATCATGTGAAGTAAGCCAGAAAGAAAAGTAAAAATACTGGATGGTTTCACTCATAGCAGGAGTATAACAGACCAGGCGAGAAAATTATAATTATAATGAATAGCTATAGACCAGAGACACTTTATGGGGAACAGAGACATTTCATGGGGGTAGAGTGGGGAATAGGATCAAAAACAGTGGGGGGAGGGAAATGCACTGGACTATGGTGATGGCACATGTATGATTTGGTGATGAAAAGCTCATGGAGATTACAAGTGAGAAGGAATGATGTAAAAATAAACTATTATATTATTTTAAAAAAGAAAGACAAGGTATTTAATTTCAGCAAAATAAATCATATAATAGTCCCCCCCCCCAAAAAAAAAAAATTGTTGCAGTTTCCCAGGGTTGGGCCTGTGGTTGAATCAGTCTCTCCACTGGTTTTTTTTTCTGGCCTCAGTGAGGGGAGTGTGTGAGGGGGATTCAGGGAACACTAGAAGGGCTGCAAGCCTCCCAGCTGTACAGGCTGCCAGTCCTTCCTCAGCACCTCCAGGGCTCTTTGTGCCCACTCTGAGCAGTCTTTCCCTGAACAGTCTTTCTGGGTAGATGCAGTGAACAGATAGAGCAGTAGCAAATCTCCCATCTGATTCACGTCCTAGGCCTCTCTATTTCTAGATATGCCCATGAAGGGTTGGGGAGTGTTAAAAGTTTTGCAGCTTTCCAGAGTTGGGCCTGTTTTTGATTCAGTCTAATCA
>NW_004567105.1:56520258-56537508 GCF_000260355.1 Condylura cristata
TACCTCCTGGGCTTTGTGAACTTGCTGACCCCGCCTTAGTGACTAATGGCGGGAACAAGCCTCCAGGCCTATGATGTGGGGGCTGAAGGGCAATAAGGAGGCTCTGGAAGCAGCTGCCCCAGTCACCAGTTCCTCCTCCCTACCTCCCTGGCTCTGTGTGCCCACTCCGAGCAGTCTTTCCCAGCATCTTGGGTTCCACTCACCAAACTGAGCTGTCTCTCCTTATCTCCAGGGCAGGAAGGAGGGCAGCAAGCCTCACTCTGAGGCATTTCCTAGTGCCTGAGTGCCTGGGTGCTCCCAGATCGGGGTTGCAGTCTTTCCCCACAGCTTGGGTTCTACTCACTGAGCTGAGTTGTCTCTCCTTATCTCCAGGGCAGGGCCAAAGAGCAGCAAGCTTCCATCTGAGGCAATCCTAGTGTCTGGGCACCTGGGAGCTCCCAGATTGGAGCTTCCCTATGAGAGCTCCCCAATTGCCAAATTCTTCCTCAGTTATCTTCTTCTCGTGAGTCCAGGGTGTTCTCATTTGGGTTGAAACTCGTAGTATGTAAGTCTATAGTCTGTTTTTAGTCTTATATTCATTCCTGTGTGAGCTTGGACATAGTGATTTCAGCATCTTCACTCTGCCACCATCTTGTCGGATCCCCCCCTTTTATATGATAGTAATATTGGGTGAAAACAATTCTGGTGTACCTCATTTATCTAACTGAAATCCTAAATTACATGGAGGTATGTATTATATGTTTGTTTTATTATAATAAGCTTTATATTATGTGCACTTCTCAGTGTTTCTATGTGGTCTAGCAACTCATTATTTTTATTACTGGTAGCTGTCTCTCAATGACAGTGGTGTCCTGATACTGACAGTATAAGTCACTATTGTGGTCTTTCCTACATGGGAAACCAATAGAGGTATGGGGTCTGGTCCAGTGGGTTACAAACCCTACTTAAAATTAGAATCATCTGGAAGAACTTAACAAACAGATAACAAAACCCAACAAAAATTTAGAGAGCTTAGGGTGTGTCCTGTATTTAAAAAGCTTTCCAGAAGGTTTGGAAGTTTGCCAGGGGATAATTTCTTAATTGTTCTATGGTACAAATTTTTTTCCCTCCCTCCCTCCCATTTTTTTTTTTTTCAAAGATTTATACAGGCCAGAGGCAAGAGGTTGAGAGGATTCACCAGAGACAGAATTGGGAGCAGAACAGGCAGATGTACTGAAATACATTGCTGAAGGGAGCAGTGGGCAGGCCAGGGAAGGTCTGCCATGCCATGTGGGTCACCTCTCTGGCTGAGGATACACCCATGCTGCAGTGGCTATGATAGCTTCGTAGTTCTGAGACTTTAATCCCTGAACCTCTAGGGAGGCCTTAAAAGCCTCATATGAAGAATAGGAGTCGGCCTCCCTGGTGGCGCAGTGGGTTAAAGCACAGCACTGAGAAGCTAAAGCCACTTCCGCATGAGTTCGATTCCCACCTGCCCCGGAGGAGACCACATGGCGTGGCAGACCTCTCCTGACCTGCCTGCTGCTCCCCTCAGCAGTGTACTTCGTAGATTTGCCTGTTCTGCTCCCCACTCTGTGTCTGGTGAAGCCTCTCGCCGCCCCTGAGCCTCTGGCCTGTACCCCAGTTCTGTTTGAACAAATAAATAAATCTTTAAAAAAAAAAAAGGATAGGAGTCAAAGGAATCTTAGATAATAGAGGTGTTTCATTCCAGCTTAGCTGTTACCATTACTATTAATTTCATCTAGAATGTTCTGTCCAGGTGATGAACACACCTCCAGCACACCATGAACATACAATGGACATGCTTCCAGCCCACTATGAAGTAATGGTTTTTCTTTCACTGGGATGGGGTAAAGACATAAAACAAATAATGCAGTTCTTTAAAAATGTTGTTGATAAAGTAATTAGAAGAAGTTCCCATTTTTTTCCTTAAAAAAGTAAAGTTTCTTGTGAGCAACCTTAGAATAATATGAGTCATAAAATTTTCCTTGGCTTAGTCAAATTAAATAATACAAAGTTTTCAACACTTTGAAGGTACTTCTGTATTAATCAGTCATGTTTAGTTAAACTTTTCCCATTTTCTCTCTTTCACCTTTGGGGACTGATGGCTAAGGAATAGAAAGAAATTGATACTTGTGGAAGTGCTTTTCTTTTGCTGTTGTCCCAGTTTCTTGGTGGTTTCAGAGGAATTGTGATTGTAAATTGGCCTACTTTGATAGTCAATTGTTTTAAAAATAATTGAAAATTGTTTATCAGGCAGATTATAAGTAATTTCATGTATTGAAATAGGACAACATAATTAGCTTCTGTTTCCCATGTGTTTAATGTTTCAAGAACAAATTTACAGTTTATAGCAATTTGAACTTTAGCTCCATTTGTAAAGTTTACATTTCTCACTTATATCAAAGGTGATATGCTGTTAGCTTAATTTCCCAGCAAAAATACATATTTGTGTTTTTTAACTGCTGTTGGTTAGATATTTGTATTAAGAACTTGAGGACAGATTCTCCATACGTATGCATTTAAGCTTCAAACATTTATTTGTTTGTTTATACCATGCTGATTTCCTGAAAGGTGTTTAACCATGAAAACATGTTACAGAGCTAACACAGCACAAGACCAAAGGAAAGTTAAAGGTGATTGTGGCAGGAAGAGAAACTCCGTGATGACCCTGCAAATATGCTTTTGTTTTATCTATAATCCTCTCTGGGATCAGCCAAGAAAGAGCGTGGGAAAGTTTGCAAATCTGTGCATTAATTTTAGAGATGAGATGGGAGTCTATGCTGATAAGCAGTAAAAATATGCTTCAGAATCAGACAGAGCTAAATTCCTGTCCCAGCTCTTTCATTTATTAGTAGTGGAATCTCAGGTCAGCTGTCCAACCAGACCCTCGGTTTTCTTATCTGTATAGTTCCACTAGACTGTGCAGGACTGGCCTAAGAGGCAAGGCTTCTTGACTGGACGTGCATCTTCATGAACCAGAATTACAGTGGGGTGTCCCGTAACTGTCCCCAGCATTCGATGGGTGTAGTCACGACTGGGTAGGAACGGTGTTTCTCTGAGCCCAATTCATTTGACTTGTTTGTTGAATTTCTAAACTGAGGGCACCTGCATGATTTTGAACTGTTCTTTCAAATTGGAATTATAGGGAAGAAATGTTTTATCTGTGTATATCTAGAATTCATCTGGAGAATAATATCATATGACTGCCTTTGTTTCCAAAACAGAAGGTACTGAGCTTCTGGGAGGGTTGCTGCTCTCTGTTGCACTTGTAATCCAGTCTAGTGACTCATGATAAAAATGAGAGGTTTGGGGCCCTCCCTGTTGGCGCAGTAGGTTAAAGCACAGCATTATGAAACTAAAGCCACTTCAGCATGAGTTCGATCCCTGGCCCTGGAGATGACCCACAAGGCACAGGGAGACCTCTCCTGGCCCACCCACTGCTCCTCTCAGCAGTTTACAAAACTCTTTCCATTTAATTGACTTCCTTTGGGGGTAATCTTGTTTTGTAGATTAAATGTGCCAGTGCATTTTAAAGACTGGGTAGAGCTAATGTACTGCACAATGCAAATATTCTCCTGTGATTCTTTTTAATACAATACATTCTTTCACTTGATATCTTTTGGGGGGGGCCCTAATGTGTGGAGTGATTAATTCTACTTAAAGAAAAAAATCAATTGGAACTATGCATGACATTATTCTGCAGGTGTTGATTTGTTAATTAATATTTGAAAGTTTCTACTTTACACTTACCTTAGTTTTTAAGGTTGATGAATGACAAGTGAAATAATAATCTATTATAAACAAGTCTTTGAATTTAGGAAGTTATGGTGGCAATCTCAAGATCATAATGAACTACATAGCATCCAAAAGTTCTGTCTTATGGTGTTGGTATTTCTTTCTGTATTATGTACAGTCTGGAAAATGCAGACAAATAGAGTTTAGAAAATAAGCAAGGACTATACTTTTCTAGTTAGTGGACTTCATTGTTTATATTTTGATGCCTACCTTCCTGATATTTTTCTCTATCTATATTTCTAGCCATGGAAGTGGCATCACATTTTCTTCATGGAGTAAAATGAGTTCTTATGATGTAAAAGACATTGTAATAGGCATTGAGCGATGAATAAGTGATATTATTCTACCACTTTAATGGAAAAAACTGGAAAGGAAACATTTCATTTGCAGTTTAGCATGTTAAGAGCTTTGGTGAGGGAAGTACAGGGTGCTATGGTAACACTGAAGTCATCTGACTTGAAAAGTAAATCTAGGGGAAACCAGTAGGATCTGTTGCTTTCTGAATATTTTAGAAACAGCATGTTATTTCTTGTGACTTCTTTTTTTTTTAAAGATATATTTATTTTTGTTTATGCATACAAAAGCTGGGGTGGGTGTGTGAGAGAGAAAGGATTCACCAGAGACAGAGTGGGGAGAAGAACTGGTTGATTTACTGAAATCCACTGCTGAGGAGAGCAGCAGGTGAGACAGGAGAGGTCTTCTGCGCCATGTAGGCCAACTCCCTGGACGGTTATTGAACTCGTGCTGTAGTGGCTACAGACAGCTTCATAGTGCTGAGATTTAGCCCCTTGTGTCGCCAGGGAAGCCCTCTTGGGACTTCTTTATGGCTGCATTGTTCTGTCATTCTGGTTCTACTTGGATCCCCCTACTCAGCCCACTCTTCCACCCAGCCCATTAGCAAAAGAGGGATTCTGTTACCATGTCAAAGTTTCTGGACCTTGACACCGAGTCACTTATCACCTGTTTCTCTGTGGGAAATGAGACATTTGAAAGAAAGGACTATTTTCTAGGCAACCTCTTTTACTATTTGTATTAGTTTATTGATGCTACATAATACAATTCCCCAGATCTTAGTGGCTTTATATAATGATGCAATTTTGTAGGCAAGGAATCTGGGAGCAACTCACTTGGGCTGGAGTCAATGCCAGCTAGAGTAGCAGTGTCATCTTTGGTGACCTAACTTGGGTGGAGGGTGGTGGTCTGCTTCCAAGCTCATCCATTTGGTTGCTGGCAGGATTCCTTGTAGGTTGTTAGACTGAGAGAGGCAGGTTCTCCTGAGCTTTTGTTGGAGGCTGTCTTCAGTTCCATGCCACTCTCCAAAGGGCAGCTCCCATATTCACACATGTGTCTGGCCTTCCTCAAGTGAATGTATAACAGAAAGTAAGAAAGAGAGAGGGTCTCATACAAACAGGCAGGGGTCACATTCTTTATGAACCCAACAGAAGAGATACATCTACTCTTTTGCTACATTCTGTCCAACAGTCTAGCCCACACTCACAGGGAGGGAATTATGCAAGGGCATGTATGCCAGGGGGTGGGGGAACATTGGGGACCATTTTAAGTAGGTGACTAACAGCATCCTTAATAATGATTATCTCACAGCTGGCATTTCCATAGGACTCAGTGTTTCTTTCTTGTTAGTTCTTTTTCCTTTATTATCATTAGAGAACTGCCTTCTATCAATAACCTGTAAACCCAGTGAGAACAGGGACCACATCTGCGTTATCTATGGCTGTTTCCTCAGTGCTTGTAATTGTGGCACAAGGTGATGTTTAGTGCATGTTTGTTGAAGGCATAGATGAATCACAGACATTAAAAAAAAAATGTCCCCTTCTCTTCTCATCAATGCTAAGTTCTTCTTCCTGCTTGGCCCCAGTGAAGATCCTTGACATGAGACCTATTCTTTTTCTTACTCCTTCAGACCTGGTGTTTGGGGAGTCCCATTTATCCAGAGCTCACCTCTCCTTGCATCCATCTCCCGTCTTGCCCTCACTCCACACTTAGCCCTGCCTTAGTATCCTGCCTTCCTCATTCCAGGAAGAGAAGTTTGGAGCTTCTCCCTTTATGAGGAGGATTTTGGTGAGATAGATTGATCTGTAAATCTCCCCAGAAGATGGGCAGATACTTATTCCAGCCACCCTCCCTTAGAACAAGTGTCAAGGAAGAACATTTAGGGATGGCTGCCTTCATCCATGCCCAAAAGGATAAAATATGAAGGTGATCTTTCTAGACATTGAATCAATACTCGAATTTGGGGACTGTGATAGATACGGTTGCATTGTACCAGTCGTTTTGAAGACAAATGGAGAAATAGGAAGTTTCCTTATATGTTGGTTGTTGTGACATTTGCTTTGTTGATGTCTCCTATTTATTTTCTTCATATTAAGCTTCCTAGTTGACTTTTACTTTTCTCTCCTGTCTTCTGTCCCACAAAGGCCTTTTTAGGAAGGCATATAACAATGAGGGACTAGTAGTAGGCACTAGGGGATTGGACTGCTTAGCTCTATCATTTACCAGTTTTATCATCTTGGGCTAGTTACTTAAACTCTTTCTCAGTTTTTTCATCCACACAATGGAGATGATAATGGAACCTACCCCTTGATAGTTACAGGGAGGAATAAACGAAATGATGCACTCAGAGCACATCATAATGGCCTGATGCAGTAAGCATTAGTGAGTTAGTTGAAGTTATTGTTTCCAGAATAAACGCTGGGTGCTTTATCTGTAGGGAGGTGAGATTCATGGTGTAAACTTCACTAAGAATGAGGTTATTTATAAAAAATAGCTGGCAATTCTGTATTAGACTAGGGACCAGGGAACTGGGACCTGAGGGTTAAGACAGCCCCACCTCCTGGTTGTATATAGCCCACAAGGCGAGAATAGATTTTCCATTTTCTAGTAACTGAAAAATCCAAAGAATGGTATCTGGGAGCACATGAAAGTTACATGAAACTCAAATGTCTATAAAGTTTATCAAATAAATGAAAAATTAAATTTCAGAATAAAAATATTAATTAAAATCAGAATCCATACAAAAGCCACATTCACTTAAGCATCCTCTATGGCTGCTTTCATGCTTCGGTGGCAGGTTAGGTGGTTGTGGCAGAGACACCCGGCCAGCAAATACTGAGACTTTACTTTCTGGCCCCGTACAGAAGCAGTGTGCTGGCCCTTGCTCAGGTCAGTATGCTGCTGTCACTTTCAAGGATGAAGTTGGGAGAGTGTGGAGGTGAGGAGATGGGGAGCCAAAAGGACTGTTGAATCTTGGGAATACTTTCATTACCTGTTCACATTCCCAATTATTCGGATCCTAATTCAAATTTAGGAAGTGACACATCCTGAGATTGAATATACTAAATGACTTTCAGATTTTCTCCTCTTTTTAGTTTATCAAAATTGCATAAAAACAGCAAACTGTTGAATCTACTTCTGAAATCATGCACAAATATTTGTATAATATATAGATGTTTTGTTAATCTCAACCTAGTTTCCATATCATTTTATGCGATATTATGATTGAAATATGTTTGTTAAATTTCCATTAATCTTAAACTGCAAATGTTGATGGAATGCAATCTGGTACATAAAATAGTCTATTATAATAAAACTACTGTAGTGATCATCATCTGAAATAATTTGGAAGACAATTCCTGACGGAAAGTCAATTTTCAAGGCACTAAATTTTGAAGCACTAAAAGTGCAATGCTGCACAAGTATTAATTATAACTGATATAGTATTGAGTACTAATTGATATAAATAAATTAATTTCCAGTTGTTGATTAATGACGAATTTTCTCTTCTTCATATACATTTGTTTTACTTCATGTTGAGCTATCAGACCTGTGTTTTTGCTAATGTGTTTTAGTCAAAAATGGATTATAGGAAGCTTACTAAATTCAAGGGTAACCGGAGCTCAGACTGTGAAGTCTGCTATGTGATCTTGCTCAGTTTTCTTACTTTCAGCTTCTCATCTGTACAGTGCATTCAGCTATATGATCTGCATTATCAAGCTGTCATGAGATTAAAGTGAGAAAAAATATATATGAAGTACTTGATAACAGTGCCTGGTTTATAGTGAAAGGTCACTGAGTGTTAGATGTCACGTTATGTTGTAATTAGCTCCAGCAATAATTAATGTTGCTAGTGGTAGTCAAAATAATTTAGATCCTGGCTTTTTAGAGTCATGCTGCAGCTTCTAGCTTGTCCAGTGCTTAGAATTTGGAATCCTAGAACACTTTCTAGCCACAGCTCTCTTTGACTCATTTCCTTGTCTTACCCATCAAAAGCATTATTTTCATGGGCCTCTCCTTTTGGGTATTTTGCAAGAGCTCCACAGACTCATACACATTCCTTCCCAGTGGCAAAGCTGGCACACAGTGGAACAGAGAAACTCCTGAGTGCCTTCCTAGTTTGCCCAAGTTGTGGCATTAACAGAAAACGGTAACACTTCTGTCACTCTAGAGGGAGTGATGATGTTTCTTATGGCTGGAGCTGGTCGATGGTGTGGGAATCAGCACAGCAAGATTGGATATACAGTATTAGACACCACTTTAACTAGCCAACAAGAAATCTAGAGAAGTGCAATTACCAATCACTGTTCATGCCAATGTGTTGAGACTGATCTGTATTCATTGAGGGTAGAAATGGTATTATTAATAACTGCTGGAGTTAGTCATTACTTTCTTACAGATGCTTCTATTTGTAAGATTTCCATTATATGGAACATTGCTGGGATTGTTTTCATAAATAGTGAATCAGTCATTTCTGCAGGTAGAATGCCTGAATAATCAAGGGTGGCCTCATTTTGGAACTCACATCCAACTTTGATCATTTTTAGAATTAGAGTATTTGTGCATGAAAAAGTTTAAAAATATTTTTAAAGTGCTACTGTTTAGGATAATCTAAGAATGAATATTTTCTAAACTAACAATTTGAATGAAGGTGAGAGAAAAGAGAGAAGGGACTTATATGAATGGACAATAATGAGGCATCTGTTGAAAGTGAGAAGAAGATGAAAAATAAAATAGGAATTGTGTAGGGACTAAAATGGAAGTTGTCCCTTATCAGGCAGCATGAGTTTGTTCCAAAGGTCTTGGGTAAACTACTTCTGAAAACTGGCTACTTCTGGAAGACCTTGAAAATCCTCAACTTGAGGATTGCAAAGTGGAATAGCTATACTTCTGTGGAATCAGTTTCTTTAGTTGTGAAACTGGAAAGAAGGGACTGATTTCTTGGGCTTTTAGTGCTGTATATGTTGTTTATAGTACCTGAGAATGCCTCTTCCAACAAGGTTCAAAAACAATTTTTCTCTGATGTTTCTTTTAATTGACAAGTATCCTTGTTGGAGATAATGAAGAGTCTATTTAGGAAGATTATTAGGAAAGCAGTCTTAACCTGGTGGCAATAGGACTGGATTTAATTGATGAGTTTTTGGGCAATATTTTGCCATGTCCTTGTGCAGCAGTACAGTATCTAGTATTTTAAGTGAAATTCTAAAACTATATGGACTTTCCAGTTTTTCATTCATAGAATGACTAATGTGCCCCAAGGGAGAAGATCATGTGACCATCAGGGATAGTGGGAGTCTCTTTGGTCAAGATGAAAGGGCTGCTGTTAGATCAGCACCTCTTTAACTCCTGAATGTGGCCGAAAGTTATTTTTTAGTTTATCCTGAAAGTCTTCCATAGCTTCACCTTTTCTCAGCTTGATTGAATTATGGTCTGATCTATTTTTATGGACGATGTTTGTGTATGGCTTTCTAGAAGATTTTGTCTTCTTTTTCAGGTCTTTTGTTCTCTTGTTCTCCTTTTTTTTTTTTAAAGATTATTTATTCATGCAGAACTGGGGTACAGGCCAGAGATGCGGAGGGTGAGAGGATTCACCAGAGACAGAGTGGGGAACAGAACAGGCAGATCTACGAAGTACACTGCTGAGGGGAGCAGCGGGCGGGTCAGGAGAGGTCTGCCACACCATGTGGATCTCCTCCGGGGCAGGGAGGCGGGGATCGAACTCATGTGGAAGTGGCTTAAGCTTCTCAGTGCTGTGCTTTAACCCGCTGCGCCACCAGGGAGGGCCCAGTTCTCCCTTTTTTTAACCCTCAGATTTATTGAGGAAAAAGAGGTCCTGAAGGTCATTTTCAGGAGCAGTTCAATTAACTTTTGCCATCCTGGATTTAGATTCCAACACACATGGGTACAAGTTGATAAAATCTGATACACTTGTTGTATACATTCAGAAAATTCTAAATTCTGATATGAATAGTTGCTGGTTTTGTCTGGATGGAAAGAAACCCTTAACTAGAGCTCTTCAGTCATCTCAGGGCCAAGGCTTAAATTCTATATTTGCCCAGCCATCAGACTCATGGACTAGATGAATCTTTTCTTGTAACATCTTGGTGTCTTTGGAAGACCACTGGGAAAAGGTAGGGGTCTGACGAAGGGCAAGAGGAGTTGACAAGGTGCAGAAGAAGGAAGAAAGGGAAGAGAGATAGCTGGATATAGGGAAGGACTGAAGGATTAGGTAAGGGTGTGCTTACAGGGAAAAGGATTTAGTTTTGTTTTTCCTTAAGATTATTTAAATGTTCATTAGCTTTGACCAAGGAATCTTCAGTGGTGCAATTTTTGAATCAGAATTTTGTTTGAAGACGTCTTCCTGCCATTAAAATTCTGCCTTACTGCCAGTGTGAGAAACCATCATTCCTCCATTTTTTTCCTAAGTCATCTTTCAAGGAAATACTTAACAATTATGTTTAAGTCACATGCTCCCTAGATTGTCCATTAAACATGACCTTAGTGAAATTAGGTGAGGTAGGTGAAAAAATTAGGATTGTAATGAGTATATATAAGAAGGATTTTTTTTCCCTCAGGGAACAGGAGGCAAGCAGGACTTAGATGACCCTATGAAAGCTGGTAAAACTTTCAAAGTGATGCTCATGTACTTAACTACCTTAGACCTTCACGCTGATAGTTGACTGACAACTGACATACTGACAATTTGTGCCCCCAAGTGGGGAAAACCAAAGGGAGAAAGTCCTTTCTGGAACTCTCAGGAAAATAAAAAGAGAGATGGAAGGAAAACTTTCTGGTTACTCTGATCTTCAATATCTTGTCATCTTCAGATTCAACTCATTTCTCTGTGTATCATAAAAGTGTCATGAAGAATTGATGTTCATTAAACTGCCATGTTGTTTGTTTCTATACACGGCTATCTAACACCAACTGTAACCATCCCAAATGCCTCTCTGAAGGGAGATGAGGCCTCAAGGAGCCAATACCCTCTATTGGACAGATCTGCCAATTGTTGGGCAGATATGAGTAATCTAGAAAGCTCAGGTTTGAAAGACCCAAGAAAGATTGCACTGTCAGTGAGGTGGAGCCTCTTCCCAGCTGTGGACAGAGATCCTGAGCAGGGTCCCTCTGCACCAGTGGGACATTTGTTCTCCAGAGGAGGAACCCTCTGTCACCTTTTTGCAGTAACTAGCTAATTATCCTTTGCAAATAGGCCTGAATATAGTTGTTTCTGCATTTTCATAAAAGAAAAAGTAGTTTCAGGCACTCTGGAAATTTACTTAAACCATGAGCAGAACTGAAAGGAACTGTGCACCTATAACCAAAATAAGTACGCCAGAGTGTTCCAAAATCAGGGTATGGCTGGTTCCCTCCTGCTCTTTCATTCCCCAGGAAGGATTTGAAACCCTGGCTGGTGTACCTGAGGATATGGTTTCTGGACCCTGGGAAAAGCAGCATCTCAGATGGAAGATGGAAAAAGCCCTGGTCTTTATCTCTTTCAAATGTGCTGTATGCTATTGAGTTATCTTCCTTACTTTGGGCTTTCAGTTTCTTGTGATATAAAGCAGAAAGTTGGGTAAGATAACGCCCAAGGAACCTTGCAGCTGTAACACTTAAAATTTCTCCCTGTAGTCTGGTCTAGGGATCTTCCTTCCTGTGTTTATCCTGGTTTGGAAGATCAGCGTCCTTCCTTCCTTCTATTTGGCAGGACATAGTGTTGTCTTTATCTTGTCTTTTTGAGAACTCTTCTGAATCTTCCAAACAGGATTGGCTGGGCTTCAAAGTACTGTCTGCATCAATGGAAATATCTCACCTTCCTTTATGTAGAAGTGGTGTGTATGTGATTGAACTGGGGTTTTTTGGGAGCAACTTTAATTCCTGAGTGTGAGTCATGACTTTCAGCCAGCATCACAGGAGGAATAGTAAGGATAACAAGGAAGTTGTGCTGTCATTTGAGGTCTCAGTGTCCCCTGGGTTTTACCCTGTTACCCATGCCCCTCATTTGCATGTGATTATGAAGCATCTCTTCAAGGAAAATATAGAAAACTCACCCACCCTGTGGCCATGAACCCATCCCTATAATTTTATATACCATTTCTTAACTTGGGATGGCTTGGCTGACCACTGCCTACTCTAATAGATGGTGCTGGTCATTTCATGCTGTCTCTGAGGGTATCCAATGACCCAGTGGCATCACCTCCAAATCATACTTAGTGTGTTTGTTTTGCTTTTTTATTTGCTTTCACTTACATAGTCCTCTTATGTAAGTTGCTCTAGCTACATCGGATACTGAATTTTACCCATTGATCTCTGTTGGAGATTTTGTACTAACCATCACCCCTTTTGAAACACCCTCTCCCCTTTGCTTATGGGGTTAAGTTATACTTGCTATTGGCTTGTTCTGTATTCAATTCTGTGTCCTCAATATCAAGGATCCAATATTGCTATTTATTTATTGCCTATGGACCTTCTTTGAGCAGGTGTTGTTTTTTCTTCATGTTTCCTGTTAACCGTTCTTTGGTTTCCTTATCTCCCACAACATCTTCACCAATAAATGTGTCTTTAGCTCACCCCCTTGCCTTTCTTCATGTTCTCTAATTTGTCCTGGTGTAGTAGCTGCTTGCGGGTCTCTTTCTTGTTAATAGAAACCACTTCACACTCTATAGCGTGTCAGATAAGATGTCTTACTAACAGACCCTCCTCTTCTCTCAAACTTGAGTCCTTTGTCTTCATAGCTCAGTGATCCTACTGCATGCAAAGAGCTTTCCTAGCTTCATGCCTTTAATTGCTTGATTACTCTAAGACTGGTGCCCATTCTCTTCTTTCTGGCTGGCAAACTCTTATTCATCTTTCAATACCCAACTATCACAAATTCTCTCTTTATTCCTGGATTGGGTCTCTTTCTTCCTGGAGTTCCCATTACACATTGGGTTTCAACCCAGAGGAGCATATGTTTACATTGTATCTGCATTATTTGCTTCTGTCTTTCTTTCCCATTAGACTATATGTACCTTGTGGTCAAGACCTAACCATTCTTTATAATGAACTAACCATTCATGAGGCCTCAGAGGGCCTCATGTTTGTCATAGAACCTGGAAAAGTGGCAGAGGCTATTTGGAAGTTCTGTTGTCAGAGAAGGCAGGGTTCAAATTCCTAACTTACTATCTCTTTGGCCTTGAGTAAGTTACTTTGTAAAAGTCTTGGTTTCCTGACTTGTGAAATGGGAATTAGAACAGAGTTTTGTCTGGTAGTTATAAAGAGACAACAACCCAGCAGTTAATAGCGTATCCTGTGCAGGGTAGCTCTCTGTTTAATGTGTGAATGATCAAATTATGCTCTCTTTCATTACTTTTCCTGATACCCTTATTCTCCTAGGTTTTTCTTTCTCACTTTTTTTTCTTGATTTCATTTCTGAGCTGTATATTCTTGTCATGGGTAAGCAGGTTCATTTGTGGGAGTGTGGCGAGAAGTGGAGAAGAAAAAAAGGAAATTGAGAAACTGCCTTCGTTTGGACAGTGATGATCCAATTTTAACTTGACAGTTGTTCTGCGATAGACTCCTAGTCTGGTTAGAACATGAGGCAACATAATGTGGTAGCGTTTTTAGCAAATGTGCCAGAATTTGCATCGATGCACATCTTTGCGAAGTCATGCACACATACACACATGTTGAAATTAACTGCTGAACTAACCTCTTGTCATGATGTCACTTCAAGCATCATGTGTCCCAGTAATTTTTTTGCTTAGCATTCTCTTTAGCTCTTTTTTTTTCAGATCTGCATATTGTTTAGACTCTCTTTATGATAATTAAGACAACATTAATAAAATACTAATAATCATAACCTATAGGTATTGAATTCTAGAAGTAGTAAGGCAGCATATTAAATATTTTACATTTGCTATGGACTTCTGTCATATTACTGTGCATTTACATGGATTATCTCATTTTACCCTCATAACAAGCTCAGGGGCAGGCACCAGTATTCCAGTTATTACAACTGAGGACAAAAAGTGTCCAAGACCAAATTTGCCTACATCCGCAGTTAGTAAGTGTCAAAGTTGAAATGTGAATTAAAAAGCCTGACTTTAGTTCTTATGGCCTTGCCATCAGCCTGAGGGGTATCTAGGGCATATTTCATATGTAGTTGCCTTTTGGATTTTGGAAACAGGTACGTCTGGCCAACTAGGTGATATATGCCCACATTGAATATATAAGCTAGATTAAAATATTAAAATCTTCATCTATTAACTATTTCATACACTTGACTAGGAACTTAAAGACCACCACATTATTAGCTATTTAAATGTGACACGGTGCCTCTTTTACCTTGATAAATATTTGGAATTTTTAAAGGATGTGTGTATGAAAATTAGAACAACATTATGGTAGCTACTCTTTTTCTTTTGTAAAGGTTTATTTATGCATACAGAACTGGGGTACAGGTCAGAGGTGTGGGGATGAGAGGATTCACCAGAGACAGAGTGGGGAGCAGAACAGAACAGGTACTGAAATACACTGCTGAGGGGTCCAGTGGGTGGGTCATGAGAGGTCTTCCACACCATGTGGGTCTTCTCCCTGGCCAGGGATCGAACTCGTGCTTTAGTGGCTACGGTAAGTTCATAGTGCTGTGCTTTAACCCGTTGTGCTACCAGGGAGGGCCTGTTACTTTTTTCATGTGATGTAAAAATAAAATGTCTTAGAAAAAAGAGAGGAGAAGGGGTACTAGTGTTTGGAACAATCACTTTAGAAATATTGTTTCCACCAGTCAAGAATCATAGTCATTTTTGTCTTTCTGTCCTATATGAGGAATTTGAGGACCAGTAAGGTTTAAGGTCAACCAGATAGTAAACTAACTTTCTGGCTCTAAAACTCATATTCTTTCCAATGGATGACATATCAGACCATTGGGAGAGCAGGCATTTATTCCTTTGTAACCAGGACCCTTTTTCCCCTTTTCTTCGCTCAATCAGCATGGGGCTTGTTTTATCCATTATTTGCAGAATTAGGGTAGAAGAAAAAATGTTAAATGAACAATATGGTTTTATATGGCAGGTCAGTGCCTCAGAATAGAATCTGCACACCTGCAGTTGGTACTATAAATGAAAGGAATTCTGAGAAGTGATTTCCTTGGTGCTTGCAATATTTATGAATACTTAAGAAATTACACCATGGAACATGATGTACTTAATCTCTTAGATCATTCATTCTACAGGATGTAATGGCTCATTAAAGTTTAACAATGGACTATGAAATCAGATTTTCTGAAATGATCCTCAATTTTTCTTTAGCTGAATGTTTGAAGCAAGCATTCAATGGGAGACACAAATGGGGAGCCCAGGGGCAGTGGTGAAACCCATGAGTCTCTCCTGTGAGCACACAAGGCAGCAGTAAGCCTGGAGAGCAGGCTCCACTCTGGATGCTTAAACTGCAGAGATGTCCATTCCAACTTCAGTCAGCCTGGGCCTAGATAGTCTGTCAAGGTGGGAATGGACCTCTGGAGTCAGATTGCTGGGTTATAATGCCAGCCCACACTTCATCAGTGGGTGACCTTGACTTTCTTTCACTTTTTTTTTGTTAAAGACTTATTTATATATGCATACAAGAGCTGGGGTCCACTCCAGAAGTGTGGTGGGTGAGGAGATTCACCAGAGACACAGTGGGGAATAGAGTAGGCAGGTTGACTGAAATGCACTGCTGAGGGGAGCAGAGGGTGAGACTGGAGATGTCTCCTGAACCATGTGGGTAGCTTCCTGGCTGGAGATTAAAGTCTTGCTGTTGTGGCTGCAGATAGCTTCATAGTGCTGAGACTTAACCCCTTGTGCCACCAGGGAGGCTCAGTTCCTTCACTTCTTAAAACACATCCACTCAAATGCTTTGTGAGAGAGTTGTTGTGAAGTCCTTGGGAAACATAGATAGAGTCTGGCTTCTAATGAGCCCCCAGCACAGATTTCTGTTACTTTGGGTAAGTTTAGACCTGTATGTACTGACTAGGAGGGTGGGGGTGTGATGGTTGAGGGGTGGGGGATCTGTATTACCAAAGTGCATGTTACCCATTGATTCAGGTAGAGGAATGTTTCATAAAGGACTGTTGGTGAGTTGAGAATGTTTCTTTCATTTTTAAATGCTTAGTCTATGACTGCTTTTCCACTACGATGACAGGCGGAGTGGAGATGACAGAGAATATGTGGCCTTCAAATGCCTAAAATGTTTGTCTCTGACATTTATAGGAGAGCTTGCTAGCCTGATTTGGTGCCCAACTTTGCTGCCAGACAGATGTGGCTTGAGTTCCAGCTCCACTGCTTATTAGCTGTGTGATCTGGACATGCTACTTTTTGACTCTTAGCCTCAGTCTCTCATCAGTAAAGCAGGTGCAATGACATAAACTTGGCATAGGAAAATAAATCAGCTCTATTGTATAGAGTTAGGATGGCACCATAAGCACTCAACAAAGAGTTGCTCTGATGCCTGCTATTCAAAGAATAATGTGAGACCATGTTGGTTGGAGTTGGTCAGGGTTGGTTACTTAGAGAATGTTGAACTTGATTTAGACCACTGAATGGAGAATGTGTAGAATTTGGGTAAGCAGACATAAAATGGGGATGAGAAGGTGGAAACACAGACTCCATGAGTGTATATGCTCAGCCAGTGTGGGTGGGGTGAATAAGAGGGGGTTAGATCCTGGTGTGTCCAGAGGTCTGCAGTGATGTGTTAAATGTGAAAGAGTGAATGCAGGGACTACAGACATCAAGTAGTAGTCTACTCACATCCCAGATTAGATGGTAGCCATCTACCATCCATCCATGTGTGTTCACTTACGCCTGTAGACCCATGCTCAGATGAACTTCATCCCCAGGCCTCTCACCCTCAGGCCCTGGTACCTACCTGTATTGCTGTTTCCTGATGCTGTTTGTCATGCACTTAGGAAACTAGGGTGGAGCGGTGGAGGAAGGGGAGGATGTTCATATTAGCCTAGAAAAATCATATTTGAGACTTTAGATCTGTTGTTAAAAAAAATAAAACAGGGCCTTCCCTGGTGGCGCAGCAGTTTAAGCACTGCGCTAAGAAGCTTAAGCCATTTCTGCATTAGTTCCATCCCCGCCTGCCCCGCAGGTGACCACATGGCGCAGCAGACCTCTCCTGACCCGCCCGCTGCTCCTCTCAGCA
>NW_004567105.1:56537608-56570358 GCF_000260355.1 Condylura cristata
CTCAGCAGTGTACTTCATTGATCTGCCTGTTCTGCTCCCCACTCTGTCTCTGGTGAATCCTCTCACCCACCGCATCTCTGTCTTGTACCCCAGTTCTGTATGAGTAAATAAATAAATTAAAAAATAAATAAAAAAATAAAAACAACCTTCAAAGAATTCCAAATGAGACTGTTAATAATTTGAGGGTCCCCCACTGTGCTAAATCTGCCCATTTAAAAATAATCTGTGCCTGCTTGATTGTACAAAGCAGCCATTGTCTTTCACAACTAATTTGGAATTGGCTGCTTTGAGAGTTAGGAAACAGCAGGGGCTAACAGCTATGGGGGTCTTAGCCCTGCTGATTTGTGCTCAGTTGTGAGTCTGTGTGAGTCACTGGGCTTCTGCTACAGCTTCACTAATTGTAAGATGCTCGTGAGGAATTTCGGAGCACGCGTGGTCCTGTCCAGTGTGATTCATCAACTCCCCGTGGAAAGTATAGTGCTGGAGCAGACAGCAATTTGGGAGCATTCTCAGCAGTGTGGGCGTGGTCTCAGAGGTTTCAGGTTATTTTGGGATTCAATGGACTTGTTTTTTTGTTTATCAAAGAGGGAAAAAGGGGCCAGATTTTGCTCTGATGTGGGCTCCTATAGGCACTGAGATACACAAAATGGAGTTTCCCTACCTGGTAGAAAATTCAGTGGGATGGTCATTTCACTCATTGTCTGGGAGCAGGCTTAGATTTCTGTAAGATGAAAAAAGGAATAGTAACTTCTCCTTCCTAGATGTATGTGTTCTCTTCTTAATGTACACACAATTCCTACTTCTGTTAACAAGCGAAGGGGGCTCTTTTTCTCATTCAACAAATA
The DNA here is from genome assembly GCF_000260355.1 of Condylura cristata. Classification (NCBI taxonomy): domain Eukaryota; kingdom Metazoa; phylum Chordata; class Mammalia; order Eulipotyphla; family Talpidae; genus Condylura; species Condylura cristata. The sequence continues at coordinate 56,538,454 of NW_004567105.1, forward strand.
TATCTGGCATGTTTTAGAACAATGTTCTCTTGCCTCATGATGGTCTGTGATTAAAAAAAGAGAATCATGTTTGAAATCTGGTTCATTTGCATACCTTTGGCTTTTCTACTTTTAAGGGGGTGAGTGGGTGCCTAAGGAATAAACACCTTCTAGTCCTTGGCATTTGGTGATGCTCCTGGGTGTCTCTTTCATCACAATCCCACGTAGTTTTGTTTTTTTTTTTCTGATTTTCTAAGCCAGGGATTTGTCTGTATCCAGGTGCCAGAGGCTGCTCTGAGTAGGGCTCTATTAATTTCAGAAGTACATTAGCTTTTAGTAAATTCAGAGTAAAAGTGCTTAATTTGGAGAGAACATATTGACCTGAATAAATAACTCCTGTGGATATAAAGCCTACTATATTGTTGAAACAAATTTTAATTCACAAAGTATCTCTTGGACCCTCCCCAAATTTGGAAAGTAGGCATAGGCTGAAAAGGGAACTCTTACAGGCCACCCCTAAGGGCATGCAGGTTTCTCTTGGAGAGTTGGGGTAACCAATATGCAACAGTTGGAGGGTCCCATTGCCCTCCAGCAGGGCTTGTCTGACTTGACACTATTGACACTTTGGGCTGGGTGATTCATTGTTGTGTGGCTTCCTGTGCATTGCAAGAGGCCAAACAGCCTTCCTGGTTTTTACCCACTAGATGCCAGTAGCACCTTCTCTCTAGATGCCAGTAGCACCTTCTCTCTATTCTCAACAAGCAAAAATATCTCTAAACATTGCCAAATGTCTCCTGGGAAGCAGGATCAACCCTGGCTGAGAACCACTGATGTAAATTATGATCCAAGCATCAAAAGTAAGAGGCTGGGCCAGTGGTGCTCAGCTAGGAGCTGTATGGGGAGGGCTGGAAGGCTCAGCAATGGTTGTTAATCTACAGTGTTTGTAGAGAGAATAAATGTTTGCACCTATATGGCCTGGTTACTGAGCTATGCATATACTTATAGATTGTATTGATGGAGAAAATGAGAAATACATTTCAAGATGCTCCAAGTAGCCTTTGACTATTTTGTGTTTTCTTACACAAAAGATCCTAAAAATGCAACTGGTGATGTGTAAATGCTGGGTCTGGCTTGGAATATGGGCTCTGAAGTCTGAGCTTGCCACCTTTCTCCAATCTTATCCTGTATCCCTTTCTTAAGGAATGTTTCAAGCATCCTAACCCCACCACAATACGCTTTGAGACCATCCCGTCATAATGGGTTGCAAATTCCTGTTAATTCTCTTCCCCCAAGTGTCTCAGTTTCTTCCCTTTCATTTCTCTCATTGCTTCCCCAATTTAGGTTTCTGTCTTTTTAGCCTGAATAATTGCTGTAGTCTTTTGACTAACCTCCTTTTCTCTATTACAAATCTCTTTTCAATCTGATACCCACCTTTTCCTCCAATACTTGTTTTTAATACCAGTCTGGATAAGTAATGCCCCTGATGATGAACATGGAATGGCTTTCCACACCCTTCAGGGTAAAATATAAACATCTCACCATGGTGGGCGAAGTCTTCTCCAGCTCTTCTACTTCTTGGTTTTCCCCTACTTCAAGAATCACATGTCACCTCTACGTTGCTGTCCGCCACCCTTCCTTTTCCACACTGAAGCCCTAGAATTCATGGGATATATTCCATTATGGGCAATATTACTTGGCTTCCTGCTTGCTTGAAATTTCAAGCAAATTGTGATCTTCTTAAGGGCAGGGACTAGATGTGGTTTCCACTGTATGTCTGGCTCTCCTGGATGAGCCAGGTTCACAGTGGGGGCAGGTAAATGTGTGTTGCACACACACATGCGTGAATGAATGAGTCCATATGCCAGAACGACATCTGTGCACTCGTTCTCCAGGCACTCTGCCACTTCCTTTAACAAAATCCCTCAAAATAGTTCTCCTGGTTTTCTGGGTGTGAACCTCCTTCCTCTTCACATCTGTCACTTCAAGTGTGATTCTGCAGTATTTGGAAGCGAACACATAATGAGCTACCTCCTTGTCTGATTTGCTAGCTTTCTTCTCCCCACCCCTCTCTCTTTTTTTCTTTTCTTTCAGGTAATGATGCCTTGAATGACTGTGAAGGGTAAACTTTTCAAGGTTATGGTCTGTAAATGAAATACTGTTGCAAGAAGAGCTATTTCTTTTGTTAGTCTTACTTCAAATTATATTATCTCAAATATTAAAGAAAAAGGGGTACACCAGATGTCTATTATCTTATAACCTGTAGTAGTTCTGCTTTATTTTCCTTGTCAATTTTGACAAGGGCAGTCATTTGGTCTGTGAAATAACCCCTTGTTTTATCTTTGACCGGGAAAGAATTCCTCTGTTTCTTCAGCTGTTAAATGGGAATAAGATTGTCCCATGGGTAGAATATCATCGTTCATTCAATATGGATTGCACAAAGCAAGTACCAAATGTGTGCTAGGGAGACCTGGTCCCTGCCCTCTAAGTAATGGTTGGGTACAAAGTGGGTGCTCCACATCATTAGATGGTATCATCCCTTTTCTCCCTTATCCTCTCACTCTTCTTTCCAGGGTAGATCTTTTTATTTTATGTTATTTTTTTGAACTTTTCTAAACTGTTCTTTCTTTAAAATTATGTTTATTGAGATAACCTTGGTTTACAACACTGTGTATGATTTAGGAATATAGACTCAGGCCCTCCCTGGTGGTGCAGTGGATTAAAGCACAGCACTGTGAAGCTATCACAGCCACTGCAGTTAGATCCCCTGTCTGGAGGTGACCCACATGGCGCAGCAGACCTTTCCTGTCTCACCCACTGCTCCCCTCAGTAATGTACTTTGTCAGTCTGCCTGTTTTGCCTCCCCACTCTGTCTCTGGTGAATCTTCTCACCCCCTGCTTGTACCCCCAGTTCTGTATGCATACATAAATGAATATTTTTTTAAAAGAGGAACATAGACTCTTCAGGTGTATGTTATCATATCTTATCCAGCACCTAAGCACCTGTTGTTCTCCACCACAACAGGTGGAGAACCCTTTCCCCCTCCCTCTCTTCCCCATTTGGTAGCCTCTCTACAGTCAGATTTCTTATTCATTTGTTTACCAGTCTGTTATATGTCTGTATAGCTCTGGGGTTATATATTACTTCTCTGTATGTGCACATACTTCACTCACCCTCCACCAAAAGTCCAGTGCCAGTGCCCTCCTTTTCCTTCCCCTCCCCCATCCTTTGGTCCCTCTGGTAACCAGCATATTCTTCACTGAGAATGAGTAGTTTTTGCTGTGCCAATCTGTGTGTTTTGGTTATTTATATTTCACAGATGAGTGAAGCCATCTAATATCTGTCTTTAACTTCCTGACATTTTACTTACCATAATCACCTCAGAGTCCATCCATTTTATCCCTAAAAGTATGATTTTCCTCATTTAATTGCTGAGAAGTATTTCATTGAGTATATATTCCACAATTTCTTTATCCATCCATCTGTTGTTGGGCAAGAAGATTGGTTCCATGACTTAGCAATTGTGGACTGCTATCAACACAGAAGAATATGAATCTTTTCATCTTAACACTTTCTAATATTTTTGGGTAAATACCTAAGAATGGTATTGCTGAGTCATATAGGATTTCCATTTTTATTTTTTAAGGTATCTTCTACTGTTTTCCACAGAGGATGCACCAAATTACATTCTCACCTACAGTGGATGAACCTTTCTTTTTTACAGCCTCACCAATATTTGTTTTTTCTATTCTTTTTGAGACAGGGCATTCTCACAGGTGTAAAGTGATGTGTCATTGTGGTTTTGATTTGAATTTTCCTATAATAAGTGATGTTGTACAATTTTTTTTATGTGTCTGCATGCCAGCTGAATGAATTCTTTATTTATTTATTATTTTTTAAAGATTTATTTATTCATACAGAACTGGGGTACAGACTAGAGATGCGGAGGGTGAGAGAATTCACCAGGGACAGAATGGGGAGCAGAACAGGCAGAACAGACAAAGTACACTGCTGAGGGGAGCAGCGGGCGGGTCAGTAGAGGTCTGCCACGCCATGTGGTCACCTCCGGGGCAGGCGGGAATTGAACTCATGCAGAAGTGGCTTTAGATTCTCAGTGCTGGGCTTTAACCCGCTGCGCCACCAGGGAGGGCCCTGAATGAATTCTTTAGGGAAGTGTTTACTTAGGTCTTTTGTGATATTTTGAATGGAATGTTGGATTATATAAGTACTTTGTAGATTTGGAATTTAGCCCCTTATCAGATATGTGATGTACAAATAGCTTTTCCTACTCTTTAGGCTGCCTTTCTGTTGTGATGATTTTTTTCAAGGTGTAAAGCTTTTAGTTTGATACTGTCCCACTTGTTTGTGTTTGCTCTTGTTTCCCTTGTTGTGCGAGCTATGTCCTTATGGTTAATGTTCACTAGTGTATTCCCTGTTTCCAGTGTATTCACTGCTTCATAGTTCCAGGTTTTATAGTCAAAACTCTAATTTTGAATTAAATTATTAAATTTTGGAGTTAAGTCTGGATCTAAGTTTTTTCAGTGTGGCTATTCATTTTATAGTCAGATTTCTAGTTTGTTTTGTTTCATTTTGTCTACTCCTGCTTTGTTTCTTTATATTCCACATGAGTAAAATAATCTTTTTGTCCTCCTCATTTATTTTGCTTAGCATAACTCCATTCCAGCTCCATTCATGTTGTTGTGAATGGCAAGATGCCATCTCTTTTTTTTTTTTACACTTTAATAGTGTTCCATATTATGTGTGTATGTGTATATATACATATGTGTGTATAGGTATATGTATATATACTTATGCATACACACATACCTACATATATAAAACCAATCATATAAACTCTTGCCTGTCATTTAGCACTTAAGTTGTTTCCACAACTAGATTATTGTTCAGTGCTGCAAAGACCATAGAAGTGTATATATCCCTTTAAATTAGTGTTTTTGTATTTTGGGGGTAGATACCTAGGAGAGGGGTTGTTGGATTAGGGTAGAATACTTATATTGAGGAACTTCTATACTATTTTTCTTAATGGCTACATTAGTTTATATTCTCACCAACAGAGTACGAGGAATCCTTTTTCTCCATACTCTCGACATGTTTTTCCTGATCTTTTTGATATGGGCCATTCTCACAGATGTGAGGTTTTGATTTGCATTTCCCCAATAAGAAGTAATGGTGGGCATTTTTTTTCATGTGGCTTTTAGCCATTCATTTGTCTTCTTTGGAATAATGTCTATTTAGATCTCCAGCCTATTTTTTGATTATGTTAATTGTTTTCTTGTCATTGATTTATCTTATTTCTTTTAACAGTGCCATTGTTTTCACTGTTTTGATCTTTCATCTCCTTTGTTTAGTTTACTTCTAGGTACTTGATTCTTTTTGAAATGATTGTAAATGGAATTGTTCTCTTGATTTCTTTATTTTCTAGTTTGTTGTTTGCATAGGAACACGACAGACTTCTATATTGGTTTTGCAGTCTACTATTTTGCTGCACTGATTTATTTTTTCTAGTAGCTTTTTAGTGGAGTCTTTAGGATTTTCTATGTATATTATCATGCTTTATATCTCACTTTTCAATTTAGACATTTTATTTCCTCCTCTTGCCTAATTGTTGTAGATAAGATTTCTAATCATATGGTGAGAGATGGCATCCTTGTCTTCTACCTGATTTAGAGGAATATGTTACATTTTTCATCATAGATTATAACATTATCTATAAATTTGTCACATATGACCATTATTATATTGCAATATCCTCCTATTCCCTTTTTATTGAGAGTTTTTTTTTTTATCACATATGGATGTTGGATTTTGTGATGTTTTCTCTGCATCTGTAGTCATATGGGTTTTATCTTTCCTTTTGTTGATTCAGCGAATAATGGTGATTGAAGCAAAATAAGTTGATTTAGGAACTTGCATTCTTGGACTAAGTCCCACTTGGTCATAATGGATAATATTCTTACTGTATTGTTTAATGTAATTTGTTGAGGATTTTGCATTTACTTTTATGAGGATTATTTTTCTGTTTTTGCTATGTCCTTGTCTGCTTTTGGTATCAGAGTAGTGTTGGCTTCAGAAAATGTTTTTAGAAGCATTCCATTTTCTGCAGATTTTTTGGGAAGAATTTGAGAAGGACAGGTTCCTCTTGAAGGGTTGCTAGAAGTCACTAGTAAAACTCTCTGGCCTGGGCTTTTTGTGGGGGTGAGGAAGGGAGAGATATTTGATTATTCTTTCAACTTCTTTGCTTGTGCTTGGTTTATTTAGTCTTTTTCTCCCTTATTCATTTTTGAAGAGTTAAATGCTTCTAAAGAATTCATTTATTTCTTCTAGGGTATTCAATTTGTGGGCATAAAGATGTTCATAATATCCTTTTGTGATTCTCTGTGCTTCTGTAATGTTTGTAGTAACTAAGCTTTCTGATCCTCTTTATTAGAGTTTTCTCTCTTTTTTTCTTAGTGTGTGTAATTAGTGGTTTCTCTGTTTTATATAACTTTCAAGAACTAGTTTTTGGTTTCATTGATCCCAGACAGGATTTGGAACTGGGCCCTCAATTCTGGCTATACCCTTTCTAGCGAGGTGACTTTGAATTCTCTAAACTTCCCATCACCTAGGATTGTTGAGAGGGTTGCTTAAAAGACAGCTGGCGAAGCACTTGACATTGATACTGCATGCCTAAGTCCACAACAAACATTTAATGCTTTTCTAACCAACAATGAGAAACATATTTTTATCCCTCATGGTTATTTCAAATTGGTTCCTTTTCTGCTGATCCAAGAGCATTGCCTGTTTGTGTCCTCCCCTCTTTTACTTGGCTTCAGTCTCTTCTGGCCTTTCAACAAGTAGCACCGTGTCTTCAAGGTTCACTGTGAGCAGTGGATTCTGGCGCTCATTTCATTACTACATATTCCCTTTTCTTCAGTTTTTGGTCCTCTAGCATGTGTTCTGGCACATCACAAAATGTATGTCTTCTTTTCTAAAAGAGTTTTTCACTTGTCTTCATTTCGAAATTTCTGTAGTCTCATCTGAAAACCTTAAAATAAAATAGGCTGGTTAGAATTTTGTGTCAATTCTGAGTCAGTGGACTGAAGAGTCCACAGCTTTCCAAGCAATCCTTCAGGCCATGGCCTTTGTACCAACCATATGAACTATGTGGAGGCCTTTTATTACGACTCTTCAAGGGTGGGACTGTGGATTATAGATAGACTAACTCTTATTGTAGTTGACAGAAAGTTCTTGGGGAGGTGAAGCAAAATAAATTGACTTAGGAAGTGGCATTTTTTTTCTTTCTGTAATAATAACACAAAGGAACATGTTGAAATAAGGAATAAGAAATTAACCCCTTCCTTTCATCTTCATCCCCCACTCTCATACTACTGCTATTTCTTTGCTACTCAGCAGGTGATTTCACGTTGTTCTGTGTTGTTAGACATGCCAGGTGGCAGGCATCATACTGCTTTGGAGTATGCTGTGAAGCTGATAAAGTGTAGCTTGGAAATGCGGCTGGCTAAGCCTTTAAAGGGTATGATTTTTCAGTTTGCATTTGTTAATTATAGAGCTAGTGTGTTTTTCTCTTAAAGATAGGGTAATTGCACATAGGGGGCTTGGGAGGTAAGTGGGTGTGTGCCCTTATGCATACCAAATGGTCGACATATTCAAATGATGCCGTCTCCATTTTGGAGCCCTAGGTGTTGGTGAGATGAGCAGAGGGTAATTTACCGCAGGATCAAGCCCTAATTTCATTGTCACCATTTTGACTTGTGTGTACCAGGCCTACTCTATTTGTATCACTTAGAACTCTAGAACAAACTGTTCTGTAAATATTACTTAAAAAATAATGTTGCACTACCAACTTCTAAAATAAACTTTAAAAGCTTTGCTTGAGAGAGCTATTTTATTCAGTTAATTTTTTTCTAAAGTCGGATTCCAGATTTCCTGAGGGTTTAAGTCACATAGTATCTTAAGTTATTCAACTTTTTCTTTCATTTTGGTGGTAAAAAAACATGGCAGGGAGAAGAAATCTATTTTTGGTTTATTGATGCAGTTCAAAGCTCCGTAGGTAACAATTAAAAAGTAAATTGTTTTAATCTCATTAAATCTTAGCCAATAAAGTGGAATAGATTGAATTCATGTGGATCTACCACATGGAATGAAGGCAGAATTGCTCAGGTTTCACTGAACCCTGTGCAGTGTTAAGTAAATTCGAGTCAATGTTTAATAACCTGGAGACTTCAGGTAAAAATCTTTATCAGCCATCATTGATAAACTAAATCTCTGACATCTACATAGGGCAAGCCCTTTGTATTCTTCACTGACCCCACAACTCCCTCTTTCTCTCTGAGTTGCATGCTTCATTTAAATTATGAAGGTTTTAGAGACCCAGAAGAGTTCTTATGCCTTGATGACTTCTCTCCTGTCTTTCCAAACTTCTTGTGTCATTTTGAACTGGGAATTTCAGCTTGTAACGTCTGGTGTGAGGAAACAGCCCAAGTGTCCTGGATTCTACTCACCTTTGTCACCCCTTTGAGGCCCATCCTATTTTGGCTCACAAGTTCTGGGACTTTTGACGAGAATTAGGAGGAAAGGAGTTGGGGAGGATACACAAAACACCAGAGGAGAAGCTAAGGTTAGAAGGAATTTAATGCGGGGAAGAGTAGACTCTTGGGGAGGAGTCAGTCCTTTGAACAATTTGAAAGAATTGGATAGGACCATAAAGCTATACCAGTTATTTATTTTATTTATTTATTATTTATTTTTTAAAAAAGATTTATTTATTTATGCATATAGAACTGGGGTATAGGCCAGAGGCTCAGGGGTGAGAGGCTTCACCAAAGACAGAGTGGGGAGCAGAACAGGCAGAGTGGGGAGCAGAACAGACAAAGTACACTGCTGAGGGGAACAGCGGGCGGGTCAGGAGAGGTCTGCCACACCATGTGGTCACCTCCAGGGCAGGCGGGAATCGAACTCATGCGGAAGTGGCTTTAGCTTCTCAGTGCTGTGCTTTAATCTGCTGCGCCACCAAGGAGGGCCACTATACCAGTTATTTTAACAGAGAAAATTTAGTATTAAAATGATCAACCAGATATTGAAAAATTGAAAAGGTGACAGACCACTGAGGTATCACAGAGACATTTGCCACTTTGAAGATTGGCAAAAGCTTGGAGGATGGAACTCATGGGGCTAAACTCACATCTTCAAGGTGATGAGTGGTGCTGAGACCTTGGAGCTCAGAGAAGAGAAGCTGGGACCTTGGTACCCAGACCTCTGAGAGGTGGTATTGTGTGGTTGGTGTTGGAGTCTCAGCTCAGGTGAAGGGCACCTGCACTTGAAGGGGAAGCAGGCTAGGTCTGTGGCCTGTGAGTGAGCACAGTGAGGCTGGGTCTAGAAAGACTAAACCCTGGACTAAGTAGCAGCATTAAAGAGAGCCGCAGCTGCTGGAGTAAAGCAACGTGCTGGACCATTGCACAGGAGCAGCAGGGGTGACAGGAGGAATAGGCCCTACATCCTTCCTCTACCCTTAGAATTTGCTGGTGAAATCAAGATAATGCATCTTTCTTGAACAAATAAGACTTTGAACAGAATCTATTCAAGTAGTGTATTTCACTAGTGCTGTCTATAGTGGAAAAGAAGAAGTGTTGAATTTGAATTCAAACACCTGGAGCCCTGGTCCCATCACATTCAGGCCGTCCTATGATTATGGGCAGGTCAGTTACCAAGCGGCATTTTCAGAAACATGGTCTGAGAACTATAATTTTCACATTTATCCTTGCAGCTCTTCGAATCTGTATCTTCTGCCCTTTTTGGGTCCTCTATTATATATTCCTGTGGTCTTGTAGCTGACATGCTTTGGTTGGCTTACAGATATTCCAGACCTAATATGTCTGTGATGAACACTCTAACCTTTGACCACGCACACATAGTTCTCCTCCACTTCAGGGTTGTTTTGGGGCTACTTTTAGGAGGATTGCAAGTTCCCTGCTCCTTTGAAGAAAGAAATAATCATGTCTATTCCTGGTCAACCGATTGTGGGTAGAATTGATGTGTGCCACTTCTGGGTCAAAGTAGTTAATTGTCAATGTGTAAATCTTTAGCACTCCTTTCTTCTGCTTTTGTATTTAACAAGTGTTCCAGATGGCAGGCCGCAGAGGGAGTCCTGCTGCAACACAATAGACATAGAGCACATGTGAAAATTTAGTCTTTGTTGTTTAAATCATTAAGCTTTGGTGTGCTACCAAAATTATTTATAAAATTATTACCATGGTTTATCTTCATCTAGTCTGACCAATAGAGTGTCTAGTTAGAACTTTATCTTCCTCCCTGTCTGCCTCTTTCCCCCTTAGATTCTAGAATGACATAATGATAAATTTATTAGCCAGTATCCTGGGAGTTGCTTTTTCTTTTATATCTTATCCAATTAATTATCAGATCTCTCAGCTTCTGTTTCCTTAATACCGCTTGTGTATATATGTTTCTATATTGGTTCCTGTCACTGCTGTCTTATTTCAAGATGTCTAACTTGGACTGTTACTTTCTGTCTGCTCACTCTTTATATATTCTTATCCCAGTCTACCCCGTTTCCTTATAGCAAGCCTAAATTGGATGATTTCCCTTTGGTTCTCGGACATCACCCTACATTTTGTGCTGTCCCTGAGATAAAGTAATATTCTTCCCCACAGAGGGCTAGCCTTTCCAGGACCTGCCCTTCCTCCCAGTCCACCCTCTGTGTTTGTTGTCCTTATTCAACTACCTTTAATGTTCTATACTTAGAAAGGATCTTTTAGTTTGTCTGTTAATTTTTGAATGCCTTCAAGTTTTGGCTTGAGTACCTCTATGAAGCCTTTTCTGAATTTTCCAGATGCATATGGATGGTTCCTTTCTCAACACTCTTTGTTATTTGTAAAAACTTCTTTACATATATGAACATATGACACATATGTGTCATTTCTTATGTGTCATTTCTCTCACTAGATTTGTCTTCTTGAGGGCAGGTTCTGAATTTTGTTTCCTTTTTTGGCCCAAGTAATTAGCAGAATTTCAAGTACATAGCTAATTGTAGTTTTTAAATGACTGATTTACTGTTTCTTTTAAATAAGGAATATTTTTTAAAAGTAAAGATGTCAAAATCAATTTAAGTTCAATAACACAAATTATTAAAATTACAGTTGTTGTTATTTTAAGGTGAGGATGGCATGCATTGTAAGAGTCAAAGACTATATGTTTCAACAAAGACTTAGGTGACTAAAAATTCTCCTCAAACATTATCTGTGAAAAGTTATTGCTATTTTTTTTATTGTCATGGTATTATAAAAGATTGAGGGATGTTATTTTAATAACCGTATTAAATTGGCATACATCTGTTTTTCAGATATTCCGGTTAGCAAATAGAAGTTTAAAAAATATCACAGCCAGGGAGATCACATTTTACTTTTCAATATATATCGTGTATCTTTTTTATTTAAAGTGAATTCTGTTCCATAGAGGTTTTCAGTAACATAAGTCAAAATGAAATAAACAAAATGTATCAAAAGTCTCAAAAACTTTCATAGCCCATGATCCAGCCATTCTTCCTCTGGGATGATCTCCCTGGTGGTTTTGATTGCCTGTATGAGGTGAGGAGTGATTTTCCAAATAATAAAGAGAAGGAAGCATTCAGAGTCCTCTGAGGTCACTTTGCTCTCCTGCCTCGCACAGGCATCAGGCTGTAGGGGATGTGATGCAGGGTTCTCAGCTTCCCAGAGGCCACTCGGGGCCTCACACACCTAATAAAGCCTTCACACTTCATGATATATATTACAGATTACACTCCTGTGTTTGCTCAGCTATCTGAAAATATTCCCAAGTGTGGGCAAACGTGTTGCAAACAGGTTTTCTGAGATAGTGGAAAGCTCAGTACTGCTCTCATGTCCTTTGTACCACTCTCACACATAAAGTCAAGGCAGAGCTGGCCATTCAGCTGCGTCCTGCTGTCAACTACCAGATCACTTTCTTTTCTGTTATCATTGTTCTCTTTTACTCCCCATCCCCACAGTCTTCTCTGCATAAATGTCTCATTGTTTTTGACCAGGACAACCTCTCCTCCCCTTTGCAGAACCCCAGTGCCATTTTCTCTTTTCCTATGCAAGTGATGGTTTCCATTAATGGACTAGTTGCTGGTCTCATTTGAGTCATAGCACTTGTGTTTTACTTTCATTGTCCCTGCAGTGCCTCTGGGCAATGTTTGCATGAATGCTTGTCTTTCCAGCTAGACTATTCCATGATGGTTGGTCTGTGCCCTTCCTTTTTAGTGCTGTATCTTTAAGCACTGGCATAGAGTATATGTTCAACATGAAATGAATGACTGAACAAAACGCAAGAAGGGCAAACCTGTTCTTAGGCTTCATTGTTTTCAGAGAGCGTACACTGGATCTCGTAGTGTGGCTTGGTGCTCTAGTGAGGTGAGAATAAACCACATTGGGAACTGGTATGTTTGCTTAGCAACATGTTCCACAAGCATTTCTAACACAGTCAGCAAGGATGTGTTGTATATCTCTTTACTTCTTATTGAAGACGCACTATCTTTACAATTGGCAGCACAGGACCTTGTCTTTGAAATACGTGACAGGTGATAGAAGATGAAGCTTAATGGCCTTTGGTGCATAGTAGGCTGTTAGTCATTGTTGAGTGAATGACCCACTATTACCAGGGCATGAGTCAACTGATGTTTCATGTCAAAATGCTCTAATTCTGAATTCTTTAAAAGATTTATCTATTTATGCATACAGGACTAGGGTACAGGCCAGAAGTGTAGGGGCAGTGAGAGGATTCACCAGAGACAGAGTGGGGAGCAGAGCAGGACGACTGACGAAGTACACTGCTGAGGGGAGCAGTGGGCAAGTCAGGAGAGGTGTGCCCCACCATGTGGATCACCTCTGGGGCCGGGGATCAAACTCATTTTGAAGTGGATTTAGCGTCTTAGTGCTGTGTTTTAACTTGCTGCACCACCAGGGAGGGCCCCTAATTCTGAATTCTGAATTTGCTTGGAGTTAATGCTGTGATGGGTTGACGTGATAGCGGGAGAAAGACTGCAGAGGGAATAACTGACATCTTTTTATCATGAATTCGTCATATGTGGCTGTGAGGGCCCACGATTTACTATAGAATGGTACTTTTCCCTCATCACTTCTTGAGGTTTTGATGTGATGGGTGGAAGGCAGGGGATAGGTGGGGACTCTTCATCTGAGTTATGGTGCAGGCATTTTTTGAAGGTACTTGGTCACTATCATTGTGAGTTTTGTGCTCAACAGGCCTTATGAGGACAAATTGCTTTCAGGCCCCCTCATAACAATTTTGCTGATTGCGGACAGTGGAGAAGCAGAGAAAGAGCAGGAGGAGGGGGAAGGGACAGGAAAAGGAAGAGGAAAGGAGGTGATGTTGGGAAGCATTCTCGCTCAGAAAGTGGAGGCTTGCTTATGCCCAGGGCTCTAAGGCTCAAGTGGCCAGTTCAACCTCAGTTATTAGACATTCTCTGGGAAGCCTTTGGCTCTTTTCTTATGTTTGATTTCTGCTGGCCTCTTTAGTCAGTAGATTTGAACAAGGAGATCATATTTATTTTACAAATGTAAAAGGATATTTTATTTTATGTGATATTTGAAATACCCATTTTCCTCCCTCTGCCTGTTTACTCTTACAAGTCCTAATAACATAGGCATAGTTGAGTTAGGAGCCAGGGATCATGGAGCATATACTCTGGGGGAAAAGAATGTTAAATTTTAACACATAGGACTATTGAAATAAGTAATCCTTTCTTTGTTGTTATTGAATTCTTCAGTTTGACTTATATGTGGCTTTGAATGCCAACAACAGAATTTGCAAAGCTAATGAGGACAAGACTTTGTGAAGGAAGGATATTTATGATTATAAAAACCAACTTTGCAATATGGAATAATTATTTAATTTAGATAGTTCTGTTTAGTGGCCTACTGTTTGCTTTTTATTAAAGGTGTACTTTCAGGTTGTACTTTCTGGAAGTCAGACCTCTGTGAACTCATAGCCTTTAAGGGGAGAAAGTCATGTTGCCTAAAAATTCAAATTCTATAATCTGAAAATTACTTACAAGTGCTTATTAGGTTGTAGGCACTGGCACACGGATTATCAGGACAGAGTCCTCACCTCCAACCTTCATAGAATTTATGGCTTAGTGGGGAAATGTTGTCTATCACACTTCCAACCAAAACAGCTTGGTGCGTGTGTTTGTGTGTTCTTGAAAAGCTGCCCAAAGGAGGTCTTTCTTTAAGGACAAATCAAAGACTGGTGGAGTGAATGAGTTCATAATGTGAAGATAAGGGGTGGCCTAGTGTGGTTGGGATTAGGACCTGCAGGCAGGCTGCTTGGAGAGATGCTGTGGGTTCTGCCCCCAACTCCCAACACACACACGCACCAAGCTGTTTGGGTGGAAGCTCCATAGACATAACTCCACTAAGCCAAAAATTCTATGAAGGTTGGCGGTGAGGACTTTGTCCTTATAATCCATGTATAGATGCCTACACCCTAATAAACACTTATAAGTAATTTTCAATTTATAGAATTTTAATTTTTAGGTAACATGATTTTCTTCCCTTAAAGGCTATAATTTCACAGAGTACTGAAGGTATCTGACTTCCAGAAAGTACACCCGAAATATTCCTTGAATAAAAAGCAATCAATTGGTAGCATTCAATGAAGCAGACTTCCTGAGTAGGGGGCTTTTGGAGCCCACTTGTGGAGCTCAATGACTATGTTGATCTTTAAAAGATGGAAGATAAGCAGGCCTTGTGTTCTTGATCTTTGGGTTTCAACTTGTACCCTGGTGTGGCTGGTAGGACGGACAGCATCTGGCCACATGCTGGCCAAACAGTCTTCTCTGTTTTTCTTCTCTGTCTTCTTAGTCCCCCTTGTAAAAAACCTTCTAAATATTTCTCTTTGTCTGCTTTTGGGTCTTGTCATGAGTTCTTAAGCACCTGGGTAAAGACTCACAAACTGGGGCATTCTCTTTTTATTTTCAGGGATGCCTGCTAAGGCTTGACCTCGCAAGTGCTGAGGGCTGCTGTAAAGTTCGGAAGGAAGGGAAGTGGTTCTTCCAGAGCCTGAATGGTTGCATAAGGTAATCAGATAGAGACAGGCTGAGGGACTTGAACTTCATCACATTAAATGTCTCTTTTTGGATACTTTTAGATGTTCATTTCTCAGATTCTTAATGACTTCTCCCTATTCCACTTTATTCATTTTTGTAGTCCATTTTACTCTTCTTTCTTCAAGTAAAGGATTGTTCGAGTAAATCTCAGGTCTAGAACTCATAGATGAGTAATTGCTCCCTCCTTGACAGTACCTGATACATGCCATGTAGATTCCGTGTTTCACTTTTCTTCCCTACTGGAACTCAGGTCCTTCGGTACCAGAGACCAGGGACCTCTGTGTTCATCAAGGTGCTTGACAAGTGGTGGTCAGTGTGAGAAGGGTACACCACAAAATTGGCCATGAGTCTTTTGGAATTTTCATATGTAGGGGAGCAAAAGTCATCTACCCTAAAAGTATGGCCTTTTGAAAGTGACATGTGTGCAAAGGAAAACCTCTTTCTTTCAGGGCAACTCTCTTATTTCCTTAACTCTTCAAATGGAGAAAACAGAACTTAAAATTGCACACTGGGTTTTAATTTTATTTACTATACCTTCCCTGGTGACCTCATCACTCACCTTCCCTTTCTCTCCCCAGTTATTTAAGATGGTATCTGAAGCCACACTGGTGAATTACTCAGTCTTAACTGGGTTATGCCTATGTATTCAGGAGATATATTTGTTATTATTTGGCTTTTCAGCTTTTTTTCTTTTTCTTGTTGATCTCTGTGATGCTTGTTTATTTGCCAGCATAGAAAAACCTGGGGAGGGGGGTACAGAATGATTTTCTTTGCACTTTCACAGCAGTTAAGAAACCAGTTTTTAAATGGAAATTGATATGTGCCTGTCACAGTAGCTGGGATGTGGAAGATGACTAATGAATGGTAGTTTTCTACCTTTTTAAAAGGTGGGGCCCAGGGGAAAATTCCCTCAGACCTCTGGGTTCTTCTGAGGCTAGTTGAACAAATTAACGTCAGACAGATTAGTAGTAGAAATGACTGAAATTTAATGATACATATGTCATTTATATGACTCTAAAGTAAAATGGTGGGTGAACCAGAAATTTATATCGTGTGTTAATGGACCTGGTGCATAAAGAAAAAAGGAGGCGGCTTACACATGGCATAGAGGGGATGACTTAGTCTTTAGGGTTGAAACGTTGAGGCTCTCACACAGATAGGACATGTTCACTGGTAAACCTGCCCTTGGATGATATCATCCCTTCTTCCCCCCAAACTGCACTCTAGGTCATGAGAAGGAGCAGTGGTCATTTTTACTAGGGGTGGGGCCAAGGTTTAGGGAGTGAAGGACTCTTTTATCCTTTAGGGGAAGGACAAAAGAACTAAGGGGAGGATAACATCTTCTCCTTAGCCTGTAGGGCCTTTGTTGTGTGCAAAACCTAAGTAATTTCAACTCACACCAATTCAGAATCAACTGAAAATAATAATTGAAGTACTGGTAACAGTTTCTCCCAAGGTCCACATTAACCCTTGTTCCACCTATCACGATGAGTTGTGTTGGAAAACATCTGCTCTAGACATTTTGGAAAAACCCCTTTTTGGGAGACTGATCCCACAAATCAAAAATTGAGGGATTTTTTTTAATTATTAATTCCAATATTGAAAGTCCAGCTTGTTACCCAATTTTCCTTGTCAAAGTCTTCAATTTCTTGTGTTGCTTAATGAATTAAGTTCTTACGAGGTTTTGTTCTAAATGCTGTGATGCCCACAAATAGTATTGTTCATTTAAAGTCAGGGAAAGAAAGAACTTTTGCAGCATTTTCAAATGGTCTGTGATGTTTGAGCTAAAATGCCAGTTTGCTCTGAGCAGAAGAGAGTCGTATCTCTGAGAACCTGGGCTTGTCTGTTCCTCAGGCGGAGGGAGAGGCAGGGCTGCAGGGTCAGCACTGCAGGCCTCCGGGATGCAGAGTGACAAATGAGCAGGCTCAGTGATTACTGTTAGTGCCACCACATCCCTCCTTCCTTTTGCCTCTGTGCTTCTTCTGCTAGCCTGCAGGAATCTCTGCCTAGTGGGCTGTACAGGCTACAGAAAGGCTTTTACAGACCTCCCAGAATGCCTTCTCCTTGAGATCTCAAACCACTTGCACGTTGTCCAGGAGTATGTGATATAATAATCAACCAAATAATTAAGCAGGAAATTTACCTTGTGTTTCTGGGAATGACAAGTAGTTAAAAGCCAAGGGGTTGCAATTGAGGGCATTAACTTTGTGGAACAGCATTGTTCTGGAGGCTGAACAGATGACTCAGGATTGCTGACAGGATTCAAGAACATTCTAGCCAGCGCCAGTGGCAGGATGGGATTTATCTATCATGTTCTTTTCTCACTTTTTTCCCCTGAAAGTTTGATGGGTTCATGACATAAGACCTTTGTAGGTAGACACTTTTACCTGTGGTAGGTACTGCAAATGGGAAAAAATAAATGCCTTTTTGTAATGGATAGCTTGCTCTTCTCAAGCTAACAGGGTGTGGTACCTTTGAGGATAATCTTTTGCTCTGTACAACCTCTGCTTTTTCAAAATGGAAAGCTTGGCTCTCAGGGGTTGGGTCCAGAGTGCTCTTTTTAATTGGTAGAAATATCCCTTAACCCAACAGTGGTGCATTGTGTCTGTTCCCAGAATGACTTTCATTATAGATTCCCAGAGCCCTATGCCAGCCTGGAGCCCTTCACCTTAGAACAGCCTTTGTAAGACAGAACAGGGTAGGGTTTGGGGGGTGGGTAGGAAGAAGGTCTCCAATAATAGAACTCATCCTTTTAAAATAACCATGACCTGTTACATTAAGTATTAATTGCAAATCTCTTTTAATTTTTAAATAACATTAGGTTCTTTAAAGATTTACACCAACTCATCTAGCTCAATCAAATGAAATTTAAAACAAAGGAAAGAATGATCGTCTGAGTGCTATTCTCTATATTAAATTAGTTTCAGGATTTTTCCCCCCAAGAAGTGGGACATTTATTTTTAGGACTTATATACTTTTTTCTTTTCTGCTGAGAACTCTGCACAGAAGTAGATCAGGTCTTCCTTGAGAGGAGATCTACTTTTAAAGTTTTCTTGCAGGTGCCAATAGACTTGTAACTGTTGTATCTTGTAGGGAGAAGGGGAAACTAATATTTATTAAACTGTTTTATTATGAGGGTAAGTTATAAAGGAAACTGCTGAATATTTGGAATATCTGCTTTATGATTAACGAAAAAAAAAAACACCAAAGAATTCTTCTGGTTGTCTTCAGGGCATGAGTTTGGTGCCATCTTGTGGACAGTTGACAGATCATTACACTTGTCATTAAAAGAAAACTTGCCCCAAGGCAATAAATGATGCTCACTTATTACTAATTTACTAAATTAGTAATAAGTTTGATTATTAAATTAAATTAGTTTGATTAAAATCCATTCCGTAATGATTATCCCACTTGGTTTATGCAGCCTCATTTTAGAGGCAAAATTGCCACCTAATTTCAGGAAACTTTTTTTTTTTCCTATGAGATTTTGATACTCCATAGATGTACCAGTGTTTTATTACCTCTAAAATAGTGAACTTCTGGCATATTTTAAAATGGCCTTTTCATTATTTTGAACTAAATACTAGGTGTCTATCAGTACATACCTTAGTGTTATATTTAATGTAGTCCTTATTAATAATGAGGAGAAAATAATAAAATCAAAGCAGCTTCACTCCCAAATATAATATCAGACAGGTAGAGTTATGGGAAATCCTTGATAATTGTTTTTGAATAAAATATATATGTATATTTGGAAATGTTCGCCAAATCATAAGATTTTTGTATACTTGCAATCATTAAGAACAAAAATACAGCTTGATGTAGGATACTATTTTGCATCAAAAGTCCTTTGGCAGGTTCAATGATGCAGGGATGTGATTTTTTTTTTTGACCCACTTTATAAGACTTCTCACACCAGCCCTTTAAAGTATGTAGTATGCAGAACTGACCTTATCAGTCCTGTTTGGTCTGTGGAGAAGATGGGGTCCAAGGCATGGGCAACTTTGCTGAAGGTCAGATGGCTGATAGTGATTGGGTAGGGTCAGAAACCAGCTTTTGGGCCAGCTGGTCTGCTGCTTTTGTCAACAATTGACACTGTGTGTATTGTTTAATTATAGGTTGACAACTGCAAGAAAGGATTGTATGAAGGATGATGGAGTAGAAGAAAATAGGACTATGATGGGACTTGTGGGAGGGGGGGAGAAAGAAAGAGAGATTGAGACATTGTCTGTCCTGCTTCCAAGAATAGAAGTAGAAAATATCTCCATATCTTTCCTAGAGAAATTTGACCAGCTAATCTTCTGATTAAACTTTTTCAGTGGCTCCCTTCTCTTACACCACAAACTTCAGACTCCTTTGACTTCTCAGCTTCCTGGTTTCCTTGGCAACTGCACATCCTTCAGGCAATACCAAAGTGATGCTAGTGGCCCCCAATTTCTTTTTCTTTTAAAAAAATATTTACTTATGTATACAAGAAATGGGGTACAGGCCAGAGGTACAGGGGGTGAGACAGGGTGGGGAACAGAACAGGCGGATCCACTGAAATTCACTGTGAAGGGCAGAAGCAGGTGAGACAGGAGAGGTCTGCTGCTCTATGTGGGTCACCTCCCTGATGAGGGAGCTTATGCTGCAGTAACTGTGGATAGCTTTGTAGTGCTGGACTTAACCCCTTGTGCCACTAGGGAGGCCCCCCTAATTTCTTTCTTTTTTTTTTGTTTGAACTGTATTCTATTCCTTCTCCTGTTTGCCTTAACTATCTTTCTCCTCTCTTTTTTTCTGAAGAATATTAAACTTTCTATAAGACTTAGTCCATATATCACCTGCTCTAAAACCCTTCTGTGACCCTTTCCTTCCCTGCTCTGATACTGTTGATGCAATCTCATCCATGCTCCACCTTCTTATACTCACACAGTGTCGTGTTGCTGTTGATGCACCTGTTTTCCTAATTAAACTAGGACATCCTTTAGAGGAATCCAGCTTGTTATTTACTTTTATGTGATTAGAAGAGTACAAGGTCTGACCCATATTGTCTATCTATAGCTGCCATGGACAGAATTGAGACTAAGTTGCAGAAATCAGGGATGGGGTGAAAGTGGAAACTCAAGACTCCTAAGCTTTTGGCTGCTTTTGCTGGCTTTTACTCCTCTTGGTATGAGGCACTTTTTCAGGCCCTAGTCTTTGTCTCTCCAGTTCTTGGTCTTCCTTCCCTCTTCTATCAGGCTTATTTTGTCTACTTGCTGATGTGGCTTCTTCAACATAGCTGGGAACATGAACTCCACATGCTGTAGGCTCATTTTGGTAGCTTGGTTGCCTCAGGGACAAAAGTGCTTTGCTTCTGTTCCCTTTTCCCCCAACCCCCATCCCTATATGGATTTAGGGATGGACTTTATCTCTGCTGGGTTATATGCCATTTCTAGAATAATCTCTATAAGCTAGCATATGTTGAATGAATAGTCCCTGTGACATTTCTCCTTGTATTCCTTGTTTCTTACATGTGATAATTTTTTAAGTCCCTTCATTTACCTTTCTTCATTTTTGCATCTGTAAAGTGACATGCTACAAGGCAGGGCTGACCCCTCAAGTAGCCCCTGAGAATGGCAAGGAAAGTTTCGGTAGCTCCGTCAGCACAGTCATAGGTGATCAGTTCAGATCCATCTCCTTCCCTCTTCTGTATCGTTTCTGTTGGTCAGCTAGTCCACTAAGATTTTTGCTCGAGCACACTGGGGTTCAAAAGGGTAGAACTAGATGAGTCCCACAATTCTCTGACACTCCTGGATAGAGAGCAGGCAGAACAATTAGTTTTTCAACTATGAAACATCACAACATACAGTGTACAGAACTGACACACAGAGCTTAATGAACCCATATAACACATGTAACTGTCATCTGGTCCAGAAACAACCACAGAAGCTCCACGTTCTACATCAAACCCTGCACTTTCCCCCAAGGCCAACTATTACCTTGATTCTTTATCTCTTTCTCTTAACAAAGTGTGCATTCTTAACTGCTAGAATAATTTTTCCTGCTTTTAAACTTTATGCAAAGGCAATCATTTCATTTTATTAATTTGTGTTTGTCATCTTCCATTCATGTTTGAGTTTGAGCGAGTTATTCCTTTTGTGAGAGTAGCCAGGATTTCTTCATTTTTATTATATAAATATACCTTAATTTATTTTGTCACCCTACTGCTGATAGACATTTGGGCTTTTCTAGTTTTTGACCATTATGAATGAGGCTCTTGGGAGTATTCTCATTCTTGTCTCTTGGTGCACATGGTATTTCTTTAACTATTAATTGATAAGTCAATTTTCAAAAATAGGTGGTCAACTTATCGGTTTTCTTTCTCTTTTTTCTGATGCCTGATTTTGGTGGCATCATAGATGAATAAAAAACATAACTTCCACTTATTAAGTGACTACTCCATACAGGAAGCTGTGCTAAGTGCTTTATGAGTAGTGTATCAAATCATCCTCTCAACTGCCCTTGGAGACAAGTGAAGTTGCTTTTTCCATTTTGCAGATGAGGATCTTGTGGTTTAGAGCTTAAGTAATTTAGGGTCACAGAACCAGTGTGTGAGAGAACCATAACCTAAAACTGGGTCTGAGCTACTTCAGTCAGAGTTCAGTACTAGAACTCTGTGTCTATTCTGAAGCGCTGGGTTTCCCTGGTAGTCTTTGGTGGGAACTAAGTGGCACTGTGATTTGGCACAGTGGACACCTGCCAACAGATGTGGGTCAAGCCTGTTGGCATTTGTTCCTATAAAGAAGGATCCTAGTTTTAAAAGGAAAAAATCATGTAAGAAAATGTGGTATCTGGAATCTTGAGGCATGTCTGAAGTCTCTTTTGGCTGACAGGCTGTGTATGGCAAAGACTGTACCTTGACAATACCTCCATTGCCCCTGTTAAAATTCTGAGGTTGGAAAATATCCATGCACTTTTATATAGGAGTTAGGATAATAAATAATCAATGGATTGCTATTTGTTTGGCTCTTCTATTTTTTTAATTAGTGATAAAATGGAATATTAAACACATAAAATTCAAAAATGTTTATTTTTGAATTCTTACTCTATATTACTCTGTTTATTTTTTATTTTTTTCTTACTCTGTTTATTTTTGAATTCCTCAACTCTATACTGACCCATTTTTCCTTTCCAACTGCAGGCTACCAAAACTTTATTTTTTTAGTTCTACATATTATTTTTTTATTGAAATAACATTGGTTTACAACATTATATATGATTTAGAGGAATAAGTTCATACCTTTTCAAATGTGTGCCAAATACACCCATCACCAAAGTGCTAATAATCCTCCACCATAGTCCATTGGACCACTTCCTCCCTTTGCTTCCAACCACCACTCTTTCTGGTAGCTTCAGTTTTACAGGTAGATTTTAGGACTTATTTTTGTTTAGTTTTGACTGTTCTTTTGTTTCTCTACATTCCACATGTGAAATCACTGGGCATGTACGTTTGTCTTGACTTATTCCACTTAGCATAATCTCTTCTACTTCAATCCATATTGTTGCAGGTGGCAAGATTTCATTTTCATTTATAGCTCAGTAGTATTCCATTGTGTAAATATACCACATCTTTATTCACTCATCTGTTATTTGGCACTTAAGTTGTGGCTGTTGCAAATAGCCCTCCAGTGAACATAAGAATATATACATTTATTTAAATTAATTTTTGCATTCTTTGGGTAGATTCCTAGGAGTGGAATTACTGGATCATATAGTAGATCTACTTTTAATGTTTCTCATGGAGCTGGACGAGTCTACAGTTTCACCAAAAGTATGTGAAAGTATGTTATTATCTTCCAGTGGTCATGTACAAGACTTTTACCTGCTTTATTAAGTTTATTAATATCTATTCTTTTTGATGTGATAGTAGCTAGAATTGTTTTTTCTTAAATTCTTTCTCTTCTAGTGTATAAGAATGCAAGTGATTTTTCTATATTGATTTTGTAACCATTTTATATTACTGACTTATTGCCATTTTATATTACTGACTTACTGGTTTCAGAAATGTTCTTGTTGGCCAGCTGTTTACACAGCTAGTGAAAGATGGGTGAGAGGATTGAAAGTCAGATCCACTGGCCCCAGAGCCCATGCCTTTATCCACTGACTGTGCTGTCTCCTTTGCAGCCTTCCCCAAGTACCTTTCATATAACCTACCCCTCTTCTCAGGAGTTTTCTTCTGTATGTTCCTGTTGTCTGAGAGTGTCTTCCCTCACCTTTCTTCATCAAATTAGCATCTCTTTATCTTTAGAACTTAATTGTACAGGTTTGAGCTGCCTGGGAACTAAGGCAGAAACTGCTATTAGTTATTGTTATTTTTTAAAGATTTATTTATTTGTGCATACAGGATGGGGTATGAGCTAGAGGTGCAGGGGTGGTGAGAGGCTTCACCAGACACTGGCTGGGGAGCACAACTGGCAGACTGATGAAATACACTGCTGAGGGGTGCAGTGGGGGAGACAGAAGCGGTCTGCTGCGCCTTGTGGATCAGCTCCAGGGCGGGATCGAACTTGCACTGAAGCAGCTGCGGCTAGCTTGCAATGTTGCACCCTAACTTGTTACGCCACCAGGGAGGGCCAGTTATTATGTTTTTTTAAAGTACTGGATGTCATTGTAATTATGTAGGAACTGTTTTGGTTCCCCTTGTATCTATAAGCTCCATGAGAATTGAGCCTTCCTCTTCCCCCACTCCATTTATCCCCAAGTTCCCCAAGCTTGGAGCATATTTGCATATTTTGTGTTTGTTCATTCAGCAAGTAAGTGAGTGAATGAATGAAAGGATGGCTCTTAGCAGAGTACAGAGACCATTTTCCTCTGTCCCCAGATATATTTTTTTTAAGTAAATTTCAAGTTAGAGTATAATTAAGCTTTCAATTACTGTTTATATGGTCTACTGCCCAATTGATCTGGATTTTAGATATGTATTTCTAATTTTCAATCTACTTTTCTTCAGGTACTGCTTCTTATTTACAAGCTCCATTAGCTCACGGTATTCTTCCCATGATGTTGCATTTCATCTTACAGTTTATGGGTCATTAACAACACTTACGTAAAATGTTCTAATCTATATACAGTGTACACTGAAACTGCTGCTTATCAGAATAGCCCTCCAATTTTTTTTTTTCATTGCAGCTTTCTCAGTTGACTCAAAGAAATATTTTGAGATAGGTAACTGTGAAAATCATGACCTGTTTTAGGTGAAATCATGGAAAAATTGCAATGACACTCATCTATATGAGCCCTTTATGTGCTAACTGGAGAGAAGGTGGAACCCTTAGATGAAATACATTTCAGTTGATTATTTGTGAACATGTTAAATAATTTTCTTACCTTATCTGATTGAATAGGGTATCTACCAGCCTCTTAACCTAATTCACATTAACCTAATGGGCTATTATAAATGCCATCCATACATACATATACATATACATGCACATGTGTACACACACACAAACACACACACATAAACACACATATATATGATGGCATGATTCTCCAGCCTTGCCTTGTGTCTTTTATCGCATAGACCTCCTCTCTTTCCTTTGCCTGTTAGCTTCCCTATGTGGTGTGGCTTCCCTATGTGGCTGGGGAAGATCCAGGTGCCTTCTTATACGTTAGCGTTCCCTCCCTTGATGTCTCTGTATTGATTGTAGGATGAGACTTCGACCATGATTGACTTACATCTCCTCCCAGAGAGCCATCCCTATGTCTGGATGAGGTAGGGAAGTAGGGAGTGGGGGAGACCTGTGAATGACCCTTAGCCCCTTCTGAGCCACTAGCCCAAATTGCTAGAAGAGAGAGGATAAGAATACTTGGGGGAATAATGAGACAATCACTTCTATAGTCCACTGGATGGTTGCTCTTGAGATTAAATAAACATCTATTGAATGATACCTGTGACAGGTACTATGTTACACCCCAGGGATTCAAAGATTGCTTATGAGATCATCGGGCAGATTAAATTGGCATACATTATGGTGGGAAGGAACTGTAAGGATATAATGTTATCTGTAAGGAAATTCCACCTGAGAGTTATTGGAGTTATACTTTATATTGTATTTCATCTTATTCTTTAGAATTTTCTGTTTGGTTTTATTTTCTTTAGAGATTTTATTTATTTTTGCATAAAATAACTGGGGTGCAGGCAAGAGGTGCAGAGCAGGGGGTGAGAGGATTCACCAGAGACAGATTAGGAAGCAAAGCAGGCAGATTTACTGAAATACACTGCTGAGAGGAGCAGTGGGCAAGACAGGGGAGGTTTGCTGTGCAGTGTGGCTCACCTCCCTGGCAGGGACCCAACTTAGACCTTTGTAGTGGCAGTGCTAAGACTTAACCCCTAGGCCTCCGGGGAGGCCCTGTTTTGTTTTGTTTTGTTGATGATTACATTTCTCTGGGATGATTTGATTGCTGTAGGTATTGTAAGTCAATTTCCTGAAGGGTGAACATAGCTTTTCAAATTCATTGATTGAAAATATTGCCTTTCATTCTTCTGATGAAAGAAATACATGTTTACTTATAAGAAGGTATTGTTGGCCCTCCCTGGTGGTGCAGCGGGTTAAAGCACAGCACTAAGAAGCTAAAGCCACTTACGCATGAGTTCAATCCCCGCCTGCCCCGGAGGTGACCACATGGCATGGCAGACTTCTCTTGGCCCGCCTGCTGCTCCCCTCAGCAGTGTACTTCGTAGATCTGCCTGTTCTGCTCCCTACTCTGTCCCTGGTGAACCCTCTCACCCTCTGCATCTCTGGCCTGTACCCCAGTTCTGTATGAATAAATAAATAAAAAATCTTTAAAAAAAAAAGAAGGTATTGTTTAAAGAACACTAGAAAAATAATTCTATTGTCCAAAATTTTGGAGTATGTCCTTAAAGTCTTTTATATGCATGTGTGTAAAGCTAAAACAACATCTACTTTTTATTATTTTATTTTGTATTTAATGTTTTATTGTGTATGTTTTCTCTTGTCATGAAACAGATATTTTAAGATTTTTATTATTCTCTGCTTTAGGGCTTACCAGGTGGGTGAACCAAAACTTTTTTTTAAAGATTTATTTATTTATGCATACAGGACTGGGGTACAGGCCAGAGGTGCAGGGGTGGTGAGAGGATTCACTAGAGACAGAGTGGGGAGCAGAATAGGCAGACTGATAAAGAACACTGCTGAGGGAAGCAGTGGGCAGGTCACTGCCATACTATGTGGGTCAGCAGGGATAGAATTCATGCTAAAGTGGCCGTGGCTAAACCCGTTGCACCACCAGGGAGGGCCCAGCCACAACTTCTTTAACCATTCCTTCGCTATCACACATTTGAGTTGTTTGCTGAATTTAGTCAACATGAGAAATTTAAAGAAGGAACATGCTGTCACCTACATCCTTGTTTGCCTTTCAGATGATTTCCTTGGGTTCTTTTTTCAGGAGTGGATTCAGGAGATCAAAGGGAAGTTAAGTCTCTGCATGCAGATGGTCACTGTGCCCCTCACAGGTTGTTTCAGTTTACATTCTTACCAGCTATGCAGGAGAGAGCGAGCATGTGAGTTTAATGGACCATCTTGGACAGTTCAGGTGTTGGGTTAACTGATCTTACCCTACTGGTGCAGGGCCACCACGTGTGAACTAAGTGTGACCATGTGTTGGATACTGGTAAAGATTGGCAGCATGAGTTAAAAACTTGGACTTTTAAGTGAGACATGGGCTAGTGAATTCCTCCAAAGGATTTATGTTTTGGTTCAAAAATGCTGTATTCTTACTGCTAAGGCCAAATACATGGAAAATGTACTGTCCACGTTGTTTTCTCCTTCCTCCTTTTTCTTCTTCCTTTCTTTCAATTTCTCTCCCTCTCCCTCAAAATAAAAGCCTCTCATGATTCCCTTGGTTCTGATTCCTAGAAGTGCAATTATTGACTCAAAGCCTGCCTTAGTCATTTCAGGCTGCTATAATGAATGCCATAGTCAGGTGGCTTGTAAACAAAAGAAATTTATTTCTCACAGATTGGAGGCTGAAATTTGAGTTGAGGATGCTACATGGCCAAGTTCTAGTGGGAGCCCACTTCCAGTGCAGCCCCACAAGGCAGAGAGAACTCTCTGAGGTTTCCCATGTAAGGGTGATGAGAGCTCTACCCATATGATTTAGGACTTCACAAAGGCTCCTTACAAATATCACCATATCAAAGGGGTAGGTTTCAAAATATAAATTCTGGAAGATACAAACCTTCACAATAAGGGTACACAACAGCTCCTGTTTTTTTTTTTTTTTTTTTTTTTTTACCAGCAAGATCAGGAAAGTCTGATTACAAGGACTGTAAAGTGAAAGTTATAGCCTTTAGTAACCTGGAAATATGGTTTAAAATCTGAAACAGATTGCTTCATTCAGCAGATATTATAATCTAATCTGTCTAGAGTGTGTTACTGTGTGAAAATAACTGACCCTTGAAAAGGTTTGCCTCTGAGACAGTGAGTATTGTGTTCCACTCACGTACAATGGAAATGATTTCTGATGTGAAATTATGGATGAGGTGGAAAGAACACAGGCCTTGGAATCAGATCTGGCTAGAAATCCTGTCTCTCCTGGTGCTGTTGGACATGTTACTTCACCCCTGAGTCTCTTTTCTCATTAGGAAATCTAGTCAACTTGTAGGGCTATCAGGAATGAGTACTCATAGGACTCATATTTAATTCACTAGTATGTTGATGGCCCCAGTAGGTATTTGATACCTGGTAGTCACATCTTGTATCTGTGATTTCTCTGGGCTTTTCAGATGAGCCAGAAAGTTTCCTTTGTGACCAAGGGCAGCAGATATCACCCATTTTGAGGCAGCCTGACTTCTAGAGAGGCACAAAGCCTCATTGGAGTTTTGAACTATATTGTGGACTGTTGTCTGTGTTTGGTTATTTCTCCCCAATATGATTGGCTGAGACATGGAAGGGGGAGTTCTGATAAATTTCAAATGGACTCCCTCTATCATCACTACCACAGAGCTGCTTCCTTAGTCATCTTTTAACCTTGTATCTGTGTTCTAATCTCTTTCTCCAGGATTAAAATAGCCCAGGATGCTGCATCCAGGGTGGTTATTGTTTAGGGACAGGGACTATACTGAATGACTCACCAACGAGTAAGTGAACTACTTAGTGATGCTGAAGGCTAAGGAGGTTCACAGACTACACTGACACAGGTGCCAGAGCAGGGTTATCCTTCATACTCCATGGGAACAAGAAGACGAATTGGGTTCATCAGCAAAATATTGCCAGTGCTTCCTAGGAGGTGTGACAGCTGAGCTCTGATGTTGCAAAATTCTCTTGATTCAAAATGTATTCTACAATGGTTTTAACTTCCAGCAGGTGAAAAACACTGTGACTCTTACCTTAGTTGGGCGTGACTACCTTTAGGTATTGATTTATGCTAATGGGTAACAGAGATGGGCAATTTACTGGACATTTATTGCTCATTTTCTAGGTATACAATGTTGCTTAAGCCTTCTTGTGCATCAGGTCTCTATCATAGTGTAATAAATACACCCAAAGCATGGTGATTTAAAACAGCTTTTTTATTTGCTAATTGTTCTGAGTGTCACTAATTTTTGACTGGGCTTGGCTAGATGGTTCTTCTGCTGATATTGCTAGGGTCATTTAAGAGGTTATTGTCATTGCTGCAGGCTTTTGACTCCTGTTTCTTTTCTCTTGGTCTCTTATTCTCAAAGCTTCAGCTTTTACACATCAAGAGAAGAAAAATATGACCTCTTATGATTTCCTCCATCCTTCTGCATGGTTCTTTTTGTAGCCTAGGCAGTTTCTTCACACACACATGTGGTGATTAATGGCAGAATACTGAAGGGGACTCTCTGGAGCTTTCTACCCTGTGAACTCTAGTTGACTTCATGTTTAGAGACTAGAAGCTTCCTCTCTTCAAATCGAGCAGACCACAGGGCTTTGCCTGGACTCCTGTGCTGCTGCCTGAACATTGTGTCCAGGCTGTAGTCTGGGGCAGTTGTAGTACCCACCTCATTTCATTCCCATCTCTTTGAGATCACTGTTCTTGAAACCATTGTTCAATATATGTTGTCCAGCTTTTAAGTTGTTTCAGGTCAGAGGCTGTTCTGTCTAGGTAACTCCATCTTAACTGAATTAAGAAGCTTTAAGAGGATGAAAAGAGAAATGGCAAGGTATCTTGAGACCTAGGCTTAAAATGCTAGCATTAGTCAAAGCAAACTCAAGGCTAGCCCAGACTCAATGTGTGGAGACTTCTTAATGGGAACAGTGGCAAAATGGGAGACTAGACTTCTTGATGGGAATTAAGGGGCACACAGATAGAGATGGGGGGAATTATTGAAGCTCTATTTTGCAAACACTCAATCTCACTGTGTATGGGCAGGTAGGGTTAATTATGAAAAGAAACCCCAAATTCATATGAAAGTATATTCCTGGAAAAACTAGTTTGACTTACCCTAAGTGTAGCGCTCTGGCTACCGTCCTTCTGGCAGACATTTGCAATTTCAGTGGCCCAGTTTTATGGAGGGCTTTCAGCTCTAATTTGCTCAGAACCTTTTTTCCTGCTTCACTTCCAAGACTGTTAACCTAAGCTATCTGCCTTTTCCTCTGCTCCTCCTAGACTCCCCTCACCAACTTCATTTTCAGTTCTATTCCTTGTTTTTGACCCCCACGGATTTCCTTAAACTCTCACATGCTCTTCTATGAGTTAAAAAGTAGTATTTTGTGTTTTCTCTAACTTTCCCAGGTGTTTGTTTTTTGTTCTGCCATATTGCTGGTAATTGAAGTGCAGCTGACTTTTTTCCCTTGGGTTATCCCAATAACTTCCTCAGTGGATTTTGTGCCTTTAATCTCCCAATCTTTCAGTTTCTCTTCCAGTTTTTAAGTACTTCATCCTCCCCCCCACCTCCGAGCTTTTGTAAATGTAGCCTTTTAAAGTAAGAAAACAGTCTTGTAGACCCTTTGTGGCAACTATCGGTTACTCTCTGAAGATAAGTTCCAGTGTCTTCTTCCCATCAGGTCTTTGGTCAAAGTTTACATGAGTGAGGAAATTTGACCCATCTAATCCTGTATAAAATCAACATTCTTGGGCCCCCCCCTGGTGGCGCAGCAGGTTAAAGCACAGCACTGAGAAGCTACAACCACTTCTGCATGAGTTCGATCCCCGCCGGCCCTGGAGGTCAGCATGGTGTGGCAGACCTCTCCTGACCCACCCACTGTTCCCTTCAGCAGTGTACTTTGATCTGCTTATTCTGCTCTCTACTCTGTCTCTGGTGAATCCTCTCACCGCTCCTGCACCTCTGGCCTGTGACCCAGTTCTGTATTCACAAATAAATAGATCTTAAAAAAAAAAATCAACACTCTTTTCCTGTTCCATGTTCATACTTTATTTGTTAGTGCTATTTTTTTTTAAAGATTTATTTATTTATTCATATGGAACTAGGGTACAGGCCAGAAATGTGGAGGGTGAGAGGATTCACCAGAGACAGAGAGAGGAGCAGAGCAGGCAGATCGACGAAGTACACTGCTGAGGGGAGCAGCGGGCGGGTCAGGAGAGGTCTGCCTGGCCATGTGGTCACCTCCGGGGCAGGCGGGAATCGAACTCATGCGGAAGTGGCTTTAGCTTCTCAGTGCTGTGCTTTAACCCGCTGCGCCACCAGGGAGGGCCTGTTAGTGCTATTTTGGTGATGGCTTTTCTTTGATGATACTTTTCTTTGTTTATTGATTTTTGTGCTTTATTAGACTTAAGTTTTATGGGCTAAGTTCCTCTTTTGCTCACAATTATATCCCCAATGCATAGTACTGTGTATGGCACCTAGTCGGATAGTCAAAAGATATTTTTTGAATAAATGAATGAACATTTCAGTACAAAGAATGCTATATTCTAATTCCCAGATAATTTTATTTTTTTGATTATTATTGGAATTAAAATAAACTTCAAATTTTTATAAAATTTACTACTTTTTGACAATACTTTCATATGTACACTTTGCAGCATGCAGTATTAGACACTTAATTTCCATCACTCTCTGTTTATGAAGTTCTCACTCTCAATGGCATGTGGGTCTTTTACTGGTACGCTGGCTCCTGCCACTCATGATGCTTCCATTTGGCTACCAGGTTTTTTATTCTTTTCACACTCAATATGCCATGATTTTTCACACCTTCCATCCCCTTCACCCTGCTTAAGAGTTCTTCCTTTCTTACCTCTGGGAAATTCTTTATTCTAGGCCCCACTCAAATTTCACATCCTCTTTGTTGTAGTTGTTCCTGTGCTCAGACCAGGCATTTTGGTTTTTGTTTAAGATTTATTTTTATTTTTTCATGCATACAAGACCTGGGGTGAGGGCCAGAGTTGGTGGGGCTGAGAGGATTCATCAGAGACACCGTGGGGAGCAGGACAGGCAATCTACTGAAATTCCTGTCTGAGAGGAGCAGTGGGCAAGACAGAGGTGTCTTCTGTGCCACATGGGTTGGCTCCCTGGGACTCAGGCTGCAGTGGCTGGTGATAGCTTGATAATGCTGAGACAACCCCTGTGCCACCAGGAAGACCTTCATATCAGTTTGATGGCTTCCTTCTCTGTTCTGTGTGAACAGTTTGTAGATGCTCCCTTAGACTCACGTCCCTTTCTGTTGTAATCATTGCACCGCACATTTTGTACTTTCTCTTGATTAAGAGTTTCCCTGGAGTCCATTGAATTAGTTGCTAAATGACCTCTAAAGATATTTTTCAACATAGTGCTTGATTTTCTTAATGTTAATTATAACATTAG
>NW_004567105.1:56571913-56695018 GCF_000260355.1 Condylura cristata
CTTTAACCCGCTGCGCCACCAGGGAGGGCCAGGACCATTCCTTTTTCCCCCTTAGTTTCTGCTTTGTCTTAGCAAATGATAACAAGAATCTCTTAACACTTATCATTATCATTTTCAGGCTCCTAAGTGGCCCTATCATTCTTGACAACATGTATTCCACAGATTTTTTGGGAAACAAATTCCTCTAAAAGCTTAGTCCATAAGTCCTTAGGTAGAAGGGTGCATTATCTTTCAAAACATTTTTAAAGGTGTTCTTTCTGAAGTCCTTTCAGAAAGAAGAACTACTTCATCCTAGTTGGAATTAATTATCTGTTCCAACTCCTGAAGTCTTGGAACTTGGGGTATGGAGTGTGGTTATGGCAGCTGCACCCTCAGTGGTATGTGGTCAGAGGGCTGCATCTGGGCCAAAGATGTTTGTCTCCGGGGTGGAAATCTGGCTCATGGCAGCTCTGCACATGCTCCGATGCTAATTATGTGGTAATGGATTCTTCTGCAGTTCATTGACCAAATAAGATTCTGTCTGGAGCTTGAAGGAAAAGATCAGGACAGAGCAGTGTGCTGTGCGTTTGGGGTTGAGCTTTATCATTAGCAGAGCTGCCATCTCTGCAGCGACTTGGGGTGGAAAATGGGTACCCACTCGGGGCCTCAGATTATCCTCCTATAAAAAAAAAAAAAGCAAAAGTTATATCTTCTGATTCCTTTTATTACTACCATTCATTGATTCTGTTCTCAATATTTGTTATCTCTTTAAAATGCATATGCCAGCTGTGGCAAAATCAAGGATTATTCTTTCAAAATACTTTGTTTGCCATTGAAAGGTTAACACCTGACGTAGCCAAGTGCAAAATTTCCTGTAGTTTAAATATTTTATTTTGGCTGTGACACAGCCAAACTTATTTTCTCATTTTTATTTCTTTATGTTACATTTGGGAAGGTTTGCATACTAATAACAGTGCCTTTTAAAAATGATAGCTTCTGTAGGTTGGAGTGGGACTTGCTAAGTATCTGATATACTATCTGCTTTACTTTACCACCATTTTGTGAGATATGTGTGTGATTAGTAATAATTAGACAATCTTTTTTTTTTTTAAGATTTATTTATGCATACAGAACTGGGGTACAGGCCAGAGGTGCTGGGGCGGGGGTGAGAGGATTCACCAGAGACAGAGTGAGGAGCAGAACAGGCAGATTGACTGAAATACACTGCTGAGGGGAGTAGTGGGCGGGTCAGGAGGTCTGACATGCCATGTGGGTCACCTCCCTGGCTGGGGATTGAACTGTGCTGCAGTGACTGTGATTGTTTCATAGCGCTGTGCTTTAACCCGTTGTACCACCAGGGAGGGTCCATAATTAGACAATGTTTTTAAGAACGCTGGAAACTTAGATCAGAGAACAGAGGTAGCCTGTTTGGTCACTGCCCCCCACCCCCACCTCCACCTTGCCCCAGGCTGTGAGCCTGAAGCTGGTGAGGTAGCCTGTTTGGTCACTGCCCCCCACCCCCACCTCCACCTTGCCCCAGGCTGTGAGCCTGAAGCTGGAGCTCAGCCTAAGGCTGTCTGACCACAAAGACACTCTTGAGGTGATTCCAATCCAATCTGTAGGAATTTTACTGTCAAACCAATTATTCCTTTATTTTTTTCCTGAAAGCCTGTAATTCTCTTTAAGTTTTCCTGGTCTCTTAAGGAATGTCTATTCCTGGATGTCAGAAGCTTGAACTGGCACGATTATATCCTAACTAAGGCTCACCCACCTGATCTTAAATAATTTGCTCTTTAGAAATTCCTCACTTGAATAAACAGAACCAAAGCGTTATTGCTCATAGTTTGCTTCTTTTTATCTTGAATCATAACAACACTGTATATCCTTTTTGGGGTCTCTCTCTTCTTTTAAATGGATCTCTTGGAGTAGCTCCCAAAGGGCAGGGTCAGCTGCTACAACTTACTGATTCACAGTGGACACCTGGCTCATGCCAGACAGTTGCAGCTTCTGTTCTGGTATTTGCAGTTTGGAGCAAGGACTCATTGTAAGCGAGGCCCAAACTTATCATGGAGATTCCTGCTGCATCCCATATCCTTTTTCTTATGTCCTGTTTTCACAATTGCTGCTGCTTTCAAGGAGATACTCTGATATCTTTCCCTTCTTTAGTTTAAGATAGGTCAGGTTGGTTTCATTTTTTTTTGGCTCAGTTTTCCTGCAGAGGAATTTAATTTGCCACATTTAATGGAGTTGAAGAGAAGACAGTGGTACCAGCTCCTTTCATAAGTATCAGATAAGCCTATCCAAAAATATCACTCTCTGTTGTTTGCATGGCAAGTCTATTAACTAACCTAGTAGTACCATCATCTGGGAGACTCGTAACCAACAAACATTTATTTCTCTCTATTCTGGTGTCTGGGAAGCCCAAGATCAAGACCCTAGCAGATAAAAGTGCCTGGTGAGGGCCACTTCCTAGCTCATAAAGCTCATTTCTCTCACTGTGTCCTTTCATGGTGGAAGGGGCCAAGGAGCACTCTGGGGACTCTTTCATAGGAGCATTAATGCTACATATGAGGGACATGATTGCCTATGACACGATTGCCTCTTCAAGGCCCCTCCCCCTCCAAATAGCATTACATTGAGAATAAGATTTCAATATATGAATTTTAGGGGAGCAAAGATATTCAGTCTGTAGCAGTAAGCATTAAAATATTTTCTTGGAAAAATATTTACTGAATAAAAAGGAAATAATAATAAAAAATAAAATTAAAGAAATAAAAAAGAGAAATAAAAAGGAAACCTTCCATAATGCTCCCACGTTCCATTATTTTTAGCAGCCTTTTTGAAATATAATTCATATATCATAAAAATCACCCTTTTTGAAAGTATACAGTTCAGTGATTTTTAATGTATTCAGTTGTACAACTCTCTCAACTCTTTAATTTTGTAACATTTTCATTACTTTCACTGCACACCCTATACTCTTTAGCAGCCATCCCTCTGCCCCAGCAGTTTCTATTTTAATATATTTTCTTCTAACTTTTTATCTTGTCTATTCAAGCTACTTCCCTATGGTTTGTCTGTCATATTTTTGCTTGTGGGGGATGGCATAATATTTATTCATTTTATCTCTCTCTCTCTGTAAGTATACATATAGATGTAATATTAAAGACCATAGGTACTGTATATATAATGCAGTGGGTATCTAACCGTCACACCAGAGGAAGACAGGAAGGGATATGCCTTGATTCTACTTCATTAACAAAAAGGAAAGAATTTGAATGATTAGGCCACTTAGAAATTACATTAGTCATTTTTCCCTACATGCTGTTTAAATTGTAATTTTTCAAAGAAGATTCATCTTAGACTCAGTTTGCTTAGTCTTTTAAAATTCAACTGAAAGCATTGAAAAGCATATGAAAATGCTGTTTAAAAGCAGAAATGAATACAGCTATAGTCGTGTAAAGATTGGTACTGACATTTCAAACTTTTTAAAGGTTTCCTTGGATTGGTTAAATAATGACAGCAATAAATAAAAGTACAGAATTAAAATTCAGATATTATAGAGCCATTAAAAATAAATAGCATATATAATTACATATGATATATATTTTTATTATATATTACAATAATATATTTTGCCTATATAATTATGTCTAAATATATAACATTTATTTATTTGTATTTAACCTGGCAGATTTGTTTTTTAGGTTGGAAAGGAAACTTAGTATATATATGTCTGTCAAATAACATAAGCTCAATTATGTTTAAATGAGATAGTGAATGAATAATCTTTGTTTATCTAGTATGGTCTTGTATTAAGGAACTACTTATGTTTTGCTCAGATTTTATTAATCACACAAGCTGACTTTTCAGTGTGCTTCTTAGGACTGTAATACACTACTATTTTCATGATACTTTTCTTCACCTTTCAATGACCAAATAATTTTTAAGGAATATTAAGGCTGAAACTTTTTTTGTCACATCCAGAAAAGTGCTTCTCAAACTGTCATATGCTCACAAATTATTGGGTGCTTTTGTTAAAATGCAGATTTTGATCCTGCAGGAGTGAGATCCCAAGTTTCTTGCAAGATCTCAGGTCTCGTTGGTGCTACTAACTCAAGGACCATGCTCCACACATCTTGGAGGCCAGTTACTCTCCGTTCCCTGTGGTGAGCTGACTCAAGGAGCAGGAGAGTATTTATGAGAAAACTCTGTATTGCTAGGACTGGAGTGTGACTAAGGAAACCAAGTAGATTAGAGTGTGTGTAAAGATTAGTACTTCAAAATGCCTCCCACCAAGCTATTTGAAATGATATAAACTTAAGTAGAACTTTTTACCTGTTTTAAAAATAATTTGATGGTTAGTAATCTTATTAAATGAACATGTAGAGGGGTGAAGAAGGTGAAAGGGTAAAAACTACATTAAAGATTTTAAAAAGTCATTTACACTGAAGCTTTGTGAAACAAGATGAAATGCCCTGTCACAACGGCCAGTGGTGGTGACTATTAGTAATGGAAAAATTTCCAGTTTTAACCATAGCTTTTATGATTACATGTTTTGGGTTCCTTTCTAAGTACATTTAAAACACAAATATTTCTTGTAATTTTTGGTTAACTGTACCAGGTAGAGCTGTGTTGACAGCAGGGGTTGCCACTGCTTTTTCCTTGCTGACATTCTATGGGCTTATAGTGGGGAAAAGCACTCTGACCTTCAGGACAGAATGGTAGTTGTTCCTGCGCTCCATGTAAGGCTATTCATAGGCCACTTAATGGGAAATCAATTTTATCCATCTTTGAATTGGCCTTAAAACAACTGTTTCCTGTTTTCTCTTACTTAGAAAAATGCCAAAGTGCTTAGCATTTTCCTTCTCACTGTTGCACTAATTCGATGGTCAAAATTTATGTTCATTGTGCTCATTTCTTTTCCTTGCCCGAATGGGAGGAGGGAGGAGAGAAACTTTAATTTTGGTACTCTATCCACTAACTCTGCCTCTATGGTAAGGATTATAGCACATGCTTACTGAGCCTCAGTAAGCCAGGTGATGGGTTTATGGTAACTTGTTCACTTACTGGATGAGCATCTCATGTAGTCTGTGCAAACCCTGTGAATTAACTGTGATTAGTACCATCTATTTCTGGATGGATAGTTTGATGCTCAGAGTGCTTAGATGATTTTTACAAGGGTGTTACAGGCAGATAGAGGATTCAAAATCCAACTTTTCACCATTGTTCCTACAATCCAAGACAAGTGAATTGATTTTCCCCAGATCTTATCATAGGTTAGTAGCAAAACTGGATTTAGAACTTAAGTCCTTAACTCTCAGCTCAGTACAATATTCCAGTACTGTGCCACCTTATAGTATTGGTCAGTAATGAAAACCAGAACTCCTCTTTGCTTACAAAAGCAACTGCCAAGAGGGCTTTCCCATGTATTCTGTTTTTAGTGTTATGAATCTTGGCAAAAACTCACATATTATCAACAAAAGTGGGTTCTGTAGATACCACTGACAATGCTCCTGTGTGAATAACCCATGGTCCCAGTGCTCCGTGTTTTTGGAAATCACCCATCAATGTCCTTTAATTAGTGCTGGGTGCTTCTCCTACCCTAAAGGAGAAAACCTGGGACCCTATATATAAATGTAAATTTTTTTATAC
This sequence comes from Condylura cristata, assembly GCF_000260355.1. Taxonomy (NCBI): domain Eukaryota; kingdom Metazoa; phylum Chordata; class Mammalia; order Eulipotyphla; family Talpidae; genus Condylura; species Condylura cristata. The sequence goes on from NW_004567105.1 coordinate 56,577,548, forward strand.
CTTTCTCAGCAGTGCAGTTTCCCCCCAGCACGCTGGGGCCACATGTCTTTAGTCAGCATCTGCTGTTTGTCTTTTCACACACATGACACGTGGAAGGTTTGGAGTCCTGAAGAGAGCTGTGTATCCTGCATACGGGACTATGGAAAAAGGGATCAGAGAACCTGCCCTTAAAATTTGATTAGAGACAAACTGGAAAATGATAAATAGGAAAATAAAGTCACAGGAGAAGCAGAGCAGGCCAAGTTGTCTGCAAAGAGATTCTGTTTTCTTTGAAAGAGTTATGGTAAGCCCTTCCTTGAGAAAGAGTATGGATTTATTAAAAAAAAGTTCAAGACTTTTGAGTGTAAGCCAATTCATATTTTTATATAGCTCAGAGACAGCTTTCATAGCAATGAAACCCTAAACTGCTTTATAGTACAAAACTTTATCATTTTTTGTTTTTTCCCTATAGTGTGGAAAAGAGCTTAAGGTCACAGATTTTTTTCAAATCTGCCAGGAACTCATATTTTCCATGTTTGGGGATAAGACACAGTAGATTCTAAACATCTGGCTAGTCCCTATTTAAATAATTGTGTGTTCCATGCACATCATACATATATAATTATATTTTCATTCTATTTACCTTTTTGTGTTTTAGACATTCTGAAATCTGGATTCGATTCTGACTCCAGTAGCTATTGGAAGTCACTCTCTCAAAAGTTGGCCAAGGCGAAGTATATTACTCCCTCCTCCCCTTTTCCATATAAACTCAAATATGGCTTAGTTTCTTATATTTTCATTGTTCTCCTTTTTTCAAAGTTAAGTGACTTTGGGAGTTTATAAGAGTTGTGTTCAGGACGAAGTTTTGTAGTATCTTTAGAACAGGGGAGACTTTAGAATTGGCTGAAGGGGACCTCAATTTTAGATACTGGCCTGTGTCTATTAACAATATGACTGCAGTGAAAACCGTAGGCCAACCCAGTCTATCTTCTTGTGAAGCAGACGTGGTGCTGGCAGCTTTGGGCAGTATTGTCAGATGAGTGAGCACGTGGGTGTGAGGCATTTTGAGTTTAGGGGAGAGAAGGTCAAGGGCATAATCTCTCTCCCCCCAACCTAACTATATAGCAAAGCAAAGAGGAATGGAAACCTGCTCACCTCACTTTGTTTCCGTGACTTTCTGGTGAGACAATTTCCCTTCTGGTCTTCTCATTTTTCTTTTCATATTTCTTCTTTTTTTCTTTTCATATTTCACTCACTATTAATTGAGCTCCTATTCTATACTAAATTTGGGATAAAAAGCAAATTTGACCCAGAACTTATCCTTCAGAATCTTCTCTCTCTTTTTCTTTCTTGTAAGCATTGCAGTGCTTTGAAAGATATATATTTGCTTTTATCTGGATGTTGTGTACGGGGTGGGCCAATGAGAAAATGTGGCATATGTAAGAGCAGAAATAGAAGGTATCATCTCCTTTATTGTCTGTGACTTGGAGTTAATTGAATATACTCATCTCTTTAGCTTGCATTCTGTTAACCTATGTTCAAAGGACAGATCAATGATTTTAAGTTTTTTCCTTTTGTGGATTGGACATGAGGCTGATGTTAGGAGAGAGACAAGTCAAGGACAGAGGACAGAGTTCAAAGTATGCAGCTGAAGGTGTGTGTTTGGGGAAAGGTTAAAAAGAACTGGGTTAAAGGCCAGCGCTGTGATCAATGTGCCGCATCCACTTGCTCTCCCAAGGGGACCTTGGAGAGAGGTGGAGGACAGCTCTCACAGTTGTTTGCTTCTCTCCATTCCCTCCGGGTGTCCTCAGTGGCAGCTAAGGCTAAGGGAGTTTGCCTTTTGAGTTTGTGAATTTCCTTCACTTTCCTTTTCTTTTCCTTTTTTTTTTTTTTTTTTAAGATTTGTTTACTTATGCATACAAGAACTGGGGTATTAGCCAGAAGTGGGAGGTGGGGTGAGAGGATATACCAGAGTCAGAGTGGGGAGCAGAATAAACAAATTGACTGAAATACACTGCTGAGCGGAGCAGTGGGCAAGACAGGAGAGGTCAGAAGATGATTACTGCCCTATCCAGAGGCAGGCAGATGGCAGGAGGTGTCTCTTCCTCATGTGCTGTGGGATGGAAGAGAAGGTAGAGCCTTGGGAGTTGAGACTACAGTGATGGTTGGGAGATTCTAGAGGGCTCTACAGTATAGCTTTTCCAGGTTGCTGGTTTGTAGGTACCTGCTGTGGGGAACTAGCTGCAATGAATGCTCTTGATAATTGATCCAGAGGTGTGTGGGTGACTGTCTTAAAAGAAATGTGCTTTTGTGGTTGAGAGAGGGGGAGATAATTTGTATGGAAGTACTTGAATGATCTGGGAAGAAGGGAATTGGAAACTGTACATCGTTTTTATTTCCTTTGGACTCTTGGGAAAGGTGACTTGGCTTTGCCAGAAATTTCACTGCTATTGTATTTATGGCTAGTTTTTATTGAGCTTGTCTCCTGATAGCTGATAGTCAAATTCCAAGGACTTAGAAAGGAGGTCTCAGTAAACTGCCCTTGGAGTGCCCTTTGCTATTAATTATTGGAGAGGACCTGGTGATGTGGAAGCGAAATGATAGATTATCTCTTATCCTCACTGTAGGAGACACCACTGCCATTTCTTAAGTTGTCCAAGTGGAAAACCACTCCCTTTTGTGTGCTCTTAACATTATTGGACAATATACCAAGACAGAGTCCTGGATTCCTGAAGACAAGGTTCTATCTTTGTTAGTATATATGTTCTCTTGGGCCTGTCATTTCTAATTTGTAAAATGAAGTGAATGAGCTCATTCTGTAAGGTTTTTGAAACTAAGAGCCCTAATTCTGTGACAGACCCATGGAAAGTGGGTTTTTTTTTTTTGATGTCGTAGTAGTATGCTTGCCTGTCCTGACTGATATAATTATTCTGTACCTGGTACTTTCCAGACATTTCTATGTATTTATTCACTTTATTCATCTTTTTACAAGTAAGAAAACTTGAACAGAGAGTATGCTATCAGATTATTTGCTAAAATACTCTAGTATTTTAAAATTGAAGTTATCTATATTAAATATATAATTAGAGATAGAGGTCAGTTAAATGATTTTTGGAACATGATTGAATTGAATCTACTGCCATGAGATAGAACGAATAATTTCTTCCTACCCCCTCCCGATTCTCAAGTATATGAAGTAGAAAGATGATAAGGTTCTGTAAGGTACATGTACTTTTTTCAAGATCCCTTTGTAGGAACAAGGAAATTTCTACTTAATTTTAAATATCTTTAAATTGAGATAATGAAAGCAAAATGACACATGGATTAGAGAAATTTTTGAACAATAAATTTTAGGTTGATAATCATATTTTGTTTGATCATGCTGGAGTAATTTAATGACTAATAAAATGACTGCCTAGAAAACAGATTTTCTTAATGCTAAATGTACAACTGGAAGTTTCTGTCACACCAACCTGTGACCAAGAACCAATTGGTTAGGATGGCTGTTTCTTAATGTTAAAAGCTGCTATGTTTTTCATAATCGATTACTTGTCTGCTCTCATAATTCCTGCCCCTCCATTCTTTTTTCTAGTCTCTTGAAATTTTTGTATCTTTCAGATACCAGGTGGTGTAATGGTTCAAGTAGGGTGTCTTGGGCTCTGATGCATGGATCAGCACCTGGATGTACCACTTAGTTACCTGATGACTTGGAGCAGGCTATTTTACCACTTTGTGTCTTCATTTTCTCATCTGTTAAAAGGAGGTTATAATAGTGGCCACCTTGCAAAGTGGTTGTAAGGATAAAAAAGCTTGGAATTGTGTGTTGCATGTGTTAAGCCCCATATAGATTTTTGCTATTACTGTTCTTTAATGGGTCTTGTGTGTCTTAGCCTCTGGGCTTTTACATTTTCTCTTCCCTTTCCCTCTTTCTTTATTTTTCTTCCCATCTTTCTTTATAGGGCTGACTCTTTTGATCTTCATAACCTCACATATGGTGGTTCTTCATCTGACGTGTTCTCTCACAGCTCTAGACTGGGTTGCATCTGCTCTGCACTTATGAGGATCCTTTCCTTTCCTTCCCTTCCCTTTCCCTTTCCTTTTCCCTTCCCTCCCCTCCCCCTTCCTTCCTCCTCCTCCTTTCCCCTTCCCCTGAGTATGAGAGAGATGTTGGGCAAATGTATATTGAACGGATAAACGGACCAGTATTCCTCCCATTATATTCTCCCTCCTTCTGTTCTTGAAGGCATTCATTCTTTTCTACTTTCTTTTTTGTTTTAATTTCTTTCCACCACACCTTGTCCCCTCCCTTCACTCTCATATTGGGCATAGGGTGCTTTGTCTTGATTATTGTGCACAGGCTCTGTGAGCTGGGAATTGTGGTTATTTTTATTTTTGCAGAGTGACAGGCAACTTGGCCACCTGAGGGGCAGCGCTCTTGCAGAGTTGTCTTCCACTATCACTGTCTCTCTGCTCAAGGCATTTTGGCTGTTTTACTTTGGACTTACCTTCTGGCCAGTCTAGGAAACACAACCTTATTTTTATTCATTCTCAGAAAAGATGATTTCCAGACTAAATATCTTGATTCATCTTATTTGTCTACAAGTAAGTTTGGAGCATCTCAGAAATCCAAATTGCTTTCACAGAACAAAGATCTGTCGTCATCAAATACATTTACATGACTTGAACACATTTGCATCCTCTGTTTCTAAGAAGCTTTGTGGGAGTGCATGTTGGACTGACAGAGAGGGATGCTTGGTTTTGATGTGCTTTAAGGTTATGGGAGTGAGCTGGTGGATAGTGGTCATATTATTTTATAATCCCACTTTGTTTTTTAATGACAGCTTTATTGAAATATAATTCATGCACCATACAGTTCACCCACCTAACCTGTAAATTCACCCACCTAACCTGTAAAATTCATTGACTTTTAGAATTCATGAAGTTGTACAGTCCGCAGCACTATCTAATTCCAAAACTTTTTTATCACTCCAGAAAGAAGTAGTCGTTAGTAGTCATCCTGTGTTCCCCATGTCCCCAATCTTCCTAGTCACTAATTTATATTTTATTTATTATTTTTTTTAAATTTCCACTTCATATCAATGGACTCAGGTCAAACATTGTCTTTTGTGGCTGGCTTATTTCACATGGCATAACATTCACCTGTGTTTTGGTGCCTACCAGTGCTTCATTGGTATGTATGACGAAATGGTCTTTCATTATTCATACACGTTGGACAGACCATATGCTATTTATACATTCATCGGTTGATTGATATATGAGTTGTTTCTACTTTTTGGCTACTAGGAATAATGCAGCCATGAATATTTGTGTATACATCACCTGATGGATGGATAAATACACTATATATGTCCTTGTAACGGAATGATATTCAGTTATTAAATGAAATAATATATGCTACAACATAGATGAGCCTAGAAAATATGCTAAAAAGAAATCACTGAATACATGATTTCAGTGATATGAAATGTCCAGAACAGGCAAGTCCAGGAAGTAAATTGTTGCTTGGACCTGGTAGGGAGGGAGACTGGGGAAATGACTGCTAAAGGGTATCAGGTTTCTTTTGGGATAATGTTAAATGTTCTAAAATATATTGCCTACTGGTTATACAACTTCACAGACATTCTGAAGGCTGCTACATTTTTCATTTTGCAGGGGTTACTTTCATTAAAAAAAAAAAAAAAGGATTTATAACCCCCATCATTAAATGCATGCCAGTTACTTACTCTGCATTTGGTATTCTATGAAGCACTGTGCACACAGATTAGAAAAAGAGTACTTGTTCCTTGTCCTCTAGGAATTTATCAGTGGGTGTTCCTAAATGGGAAGATGAAATAGAAACCCACAGAGTGTAATCAAGATAGGACACCACTCAGCGCTAACTTCTGGGGGTAGGCCACACTGAGAAAGATCTCGAGACCTCTGGGCACCAGCTGTGAGAATAAAGAAAGCTTTCAAAATGTGGACTACTCTATATAATTAAGACATGATGTTATCCATGCCTTATAGTCCCATGACCTCCTGGCAGGCAGAAGCTATGCCTTTGTCCATCTTGCTTCCTATGCCTAGCAGTGTGTCTGGTTCACAGGTAGCAGTATATGTTTGGTGGGGGAATGAGTAACTGGTGTTTTAGAAGCCTCCTGGATTGTTAGGGGCTAAAAATGCCTTCAGTCTTGTGATTTCCTGCTTTGACCAGCCTGGGGATTGGTTCTCCAGGGAAGATGTTGCTGAATCACCAACTGTCTCCAAGCGAGGCTTTCTTTTCTCACAACTGCTAACTGTTTTGCTTCCCAGGCCTTTTTCCTGATGTTGGTTAAAAAGGTGGATTATCTAAGTCCGGTCCTTCTCAATGTTGTGCTTTCCAATCTGGTAACATATCCTGGACTCAGAATTCCTGGGTTACTGAGAATTAGGGGGGAAAAGGGATGGAATAAAGCTCATGTTTGCTTTTTTTCTTATATCACATTTTTGAAGCCTCAGCACTGTAGAGTCTGTGTAGCTTATGGGTCTTTGCTGTAATAAGAAATTGTTTTTCTTTTTTCTTTTCTTTTCTCTGTGAAGGTACTTTATGTTAATTAAGTTCTTTCTGTTAAATATCCTTTGCTTGCACTGGACTTTTCTTTGTGTTGATTTTTTGCTTCATTTTTTTTTTTTTCATTTCCCATGCTGTTCAGTTACTGGATGCCAGAAGAACCAAGGTTTGTCCACTCTTGCAGCTCGCTTGTTTTGCTCTGCACAGTCTCACCACCTCCTGTGATTGAATGTGTCTGTCTCTGTCTGTGTTTGTTCCCTTTTGCTTGCAGATGCAGTAATCCTGTTTACTAAACCTGTTCACAGCTTTATTTGTAAAAACTAAAGTCCTCGTTTGTGTCTACTTGTAGTGGATGCTATTATTTTCATTTTTAAATGGAAGTGCATTGATCATGGAAAAAATGGATAGTAGAATAAAGAACACCTTAGGAAACGGAATACTGAGTCTGGAGCACTGTAGGCTTAGAAAAGATGTGTTTGTGAAAGTTTCCCTCTAACCCTTTCCACTTCCCAAATTAAAACTCTGTAGCTGTATGAGATCCCTTGTGACTGACACTAATCTACTGTTTGTGTATGTGTGCATTTCTCTTCTCCTAAGACATTCAGAAAGCATCATTGAATTAATTCTCTCACTCCATGTTCTATCCCGTGTTTCTGAAGTCACTTTGGAGGACTTCACAGCGGGCTCTCTGGACCTCATTATTAACATTTCATCTTCATAGTGGGTAGCAGCACATAATGTTGGCATTTGCACTGATTTGTCCCTCTTCTTTCTCCTCTCCTGCTCTGTCTTTATTTTTTTTTATTACAGCACCTGCAGCTGACCATCCAGGCCCTTCAGGATGAGCTGCGGACCCAGCGAGACCTCAACCACCTTCTGCAGCAAGAGAGTGGAAACCGGGGTGCCGAGCACTTCACCATCGAACTGACTGAGGAGAACTTCCGGAGGCTCCAGGCCGAGCATGACAGACAGGCCAAGGAGCTGTTCCTTTTGAGGAAGACCTTAGAAGAAATGGAGCTGAGAATTGAAACACAGAAACAGACCCTTAATGCCCGGGATGAATCCATTAAAAAGCTTCTTGAGATGTTGCAAAGTAAAGGTTTGCCGTCCAAAAGCCTCGAGGATGACAATGAACGGACACGGCGGATGGCAGAGGCGGAATCTCAGGTCAGCCACTTAGAAGTGATCTTAGACCAGAAGGAGAAGGAAAACATACATCTTAGAGAGGTAAGAGCATTCACTCTGGTATCCCAGACTGTGTAATACCAGTTAAGATATATTATCAAGTTACTTTCATAGCTTGAAAGACATCTGTAGTTATAGAAAAATTCCCTGTGTCATCTGCATTGTGGTCCCATCTTCTTTAAACTATAATTTTGCATTAGTTTTTTCTCTCTCTCTCAATAAATGTCCCATTTCTATTCCACATGTTTTTAGGACCCAAGGATGTATAGTGCACATCAGCTTCAAGGTAGTTTATAATTACTCTTCTACAGATAGTCTTGGTGTCATGGTCTTTTAAGTACAGTGTTAAGTTTTAGTTTTTTTATCAATCAAACATATTGCATAGGTGATTAGCAAAGTAATGAGCCCCAATATTTTGATAATTGAATTAGGGGAGGTATTTGAAGAAGTAAAACATGGATATTTCTGGAGAGAATGGTTAAATGTGAAGAATGGTTTTCAACATTTATTATTAGTTTAAGATAATCTTTGTCTGCATCTACATTGGTCTAGGACAGAGTGTTCTGGGTTTTCTGAGTGTTCCTTTTGTACATAGTGAGTGAAATCATCAAGTTCTTAGAGGTGGCCCCTGTTTGCCACCAGCACTGAATGTTGGATGCTCAGGTATCTGAGAATATGTGGTTGGATAAAACTTTGAAAAAATGTGGATGATAGCCAAGATTTGAAAATTTTACAGCAGTTCCTTGCCACTACAGTGGATGTAGATCTTAAAAATACCATGTAGGCAAAATGTGGGAGACAGATCTCACAGAAAATAGGAAGCAATAAAATGGCATTAATATTCTATAGTTATAATATTCGATAGCTATAAATAACAATTCTGAAAGATATTTGCTTACAGACCAAACTACTTCCTGGCATTAAATACCTGTTTTGATGCATAGCATTTCCTGTGAGTCATTTGGTTGTTCAGAAAACATGACTTTCACATTGGGGCTTGCTAGTGTAGATGCTCCCAATTCTCTGATGTGGATTGCTTTTTGCTTAGAACACTTGAAAAGATTTTCATGTGTCTTCACAGTGAATATCCTTCTTGCTTATTCTCCCTTTTTTAATTTCCATGGGACCTCAACAACCTGCTGGAAACCACATGGCTTCATATTGAAATGCCAAAGCAATGTTTTATAGGGCCTGGTCTGTTATCCATACTCCAGTCAAGTGAGTATGGTGGGGAGACTTTTACAATGGCCTACAAAGATCCCTACTCAAGGAATTCATACCATTGTTATGCCTTCCCCTTGAGTATAGGTTGAACCTTAGTGACTTGCTTCCCAAGGTAATGGGATACCAATGTCACTTCCGTGATTTGGTTCATAAGACTGTTACTCTCATCTTGTTAGCACTCTATTGCCTTTTCAACTTGCATATTTTGATGAAGCAAGATGTCATGTGGAGAGGCTCGAGGACAGCTTTCAGCCATCACCCACCAAGGAATAAGACCCTCACTCCATCACACATATTTAACAGAAAACTGCCAACAACCAGTAGTGAACTAAGAAGTGGATCCTTTCCCAGTCAGACCTTCAGATGAGGTGACAGGTTCCAGGCTGACACCAGCTTGATTGAAGCATTTTGAGGGATGGTGAAACGGAGGACTCAACTAACCTGTGCCTGGATTCCAGATCCACAGAAACTGTGAGATAATAAATGTGTGTTTAAGTAGCTGAATTTTAGGACAATTTGCTATCCAGCAATTGATGCTAATATAGTGGAGCAGAAGCTAGTTTCTTCCCCTCTTACTTCATTGACTTTCCATCTGTTTTGCAGAAGAGAAGTAGTAATTACTGATATGATGTCACTTGAATGTATAGTGACTGTGGACTTTGAAAATTTGCATCCCAAAATTGTGGTTAATGATTGCTATAGTTGCGAAAAATTCTTGCTTTATCTGGGGTGCCAGGAATCATGTTGCATCTTCAGTCTGTGGCGGCAGAGGAACCTCTGTTTACAACATTCACTTTCTCTCTTTGTTGAGGTCTTATGGTCCATTTGGAATCATTCTTCTACTATTAGACTCTGCTCACTGGTTGCACTTAATAAATGGTGCTTTGATTATATTGTGTGGACACCTCCATTTAAGTGGATCAAAACACAATTTACTTATGGTTTCATGGGACTGGTTGGTCCTAACAATGGTCTGGCTTGGATGTAGGTTATATTTAGAGCTTTAAATGTCAGCCTAATTGCTCACAGACTTGGTACAGAAAATGTGGTCCAACACATCCAATCAGTTTCTCTCAACATCAGATCAGTGTTGATGGACAGCCCTTATCTTGCTTTGTTTAAAGGGCGAAAGTAGAAAAGGCATCTCTATGTAAGATGGCCTCTTTTTAAACCTGAGCTCAACAAACAAGTCATAGAAGTCTGAAAGCACCTTCCCAAGAGAAGGATTATAGTAGCTTGTGAGAGCCATTTATTACAATTTTTTTTTATTTTTGCATACAGAACTGGGGTATAAGCCAGAGGTGCAGGGGTGGTGAGAGGATTCACCACAGACAGAGCAGGGAACAGATCAGGCAGATCAACAAAGTACACTGCTGAAGGGAGCAGCGGGCGGGTCAAGAGAGGTCTGCCACACATGTGGTCACCTCGAGGGCAGGTGGGGATCGAACTCATGCTGAAGTGGCTTTAGCTTCTTAGTGCTGTGCTTTAACCTGTTGCACCACCAGGGAGGGCCCTACTACATTTTTTAAAGGAATTCTGTGTTCCTGCTTTTAAATTATTGACAGCTTGAAATTGGTCATGAGTATAAATTTTGGAAATCAACAAATACTGTTTTTTGTTCCTCTCTCTGTCCTGAAAGCCTGTCATTACACCTTTCAATAAGTGCCACTAAATGTTTATCCACAATACAACAGGAGGCACTGAGGAATCAGAAAGATAATTCGTGCAAAATTATGAGTGCACAATGGCTCATTATTTATTAGAAAACTTCAAAATGGCATTGGGATAGATGCTTATTTGCTAGGAACTATAAAAAAGTGTTTTCCATAGATACATATTGAAATTCTTACTGCCACCTTATTAATTTATTCATTCACTCATTCATTCATTTATCCTGCCAGTAATCATTAAGGATTTGTTTTGGGATAGGTCAAAGATAACTGATGCAGTTTGATTTTATGGTGTTTGCATTCCATTGGGGTGAGACAGACAACAATAATAGTTACACAGAGAAATGTTATGAAGAAGAGCATTAAATACTAGTGACCTGGGTGGGCCCAGTTTCATGTTAGGTGGTCGGGGAGGCCTCTTGGAGAGGGTTACATTGTGAACTGAGAACTGACCAAAGAGGACCAACCATGAGAGTCTCTCAGAAGACCCTTCTAGTCAGACGGCAATGCCAAGCCTAGGGGGTAGATGCTATTACTTTGCTCTTATTACCTTGGGAAGGAATTTTCAGATTTTTTTATATGGAAGTATTTAAAGAAGTGAACATATTCAAGAAGAGATCTAGGGGTGACTTGCCTTTCTCTTGTACTAGAATTCTTTGTGAAACACTTAGGAAAAATGTTATGGTAGATAAAACAATTTTAATTTAAAACTTACATAATCTGTAATAATATATAAGTGGTTGTTTTCCATGGTCAAATAACTGGGTAATTTCCTTCATTACTTATTCTAGGAGGCCAAGTTTAATGTAAGCAGTTTCCATATTCTCTACTGAGTTTTAGAATGTTCTTTTGTCAGAGTTTTCTTTTTCTTTTTTAAAAAATGTTAGTGGAAAAATGTGGCCCACTGCTTTCAGTGTAAATCAGTAAGAATAACCCAGCTTGAATAAGAAAGTTGCCTGACCTCTGTTAATTTAAATGAATTGGAAATGGGGTTTAAAATATACTTGAGGCTTTACATTTATGATAGTCCTGATTTTCATTTCATTCCATTTTTCATTTTGCCACCTGGTTTGGCTAGGTTGGGGCTAGAGGGTATAATGCTGAGGGAATTGAGTGCTAGTGGTTTTATGAGTCATTCTCAGATAGAGGTGTGGGATGGCCTATTCCATCTCCTGCAATACTGGCCCCTGTTAGCCTATTGTTTCAGGAGATTGCAACTTGGCAGAGGTTGCACATGGGGAAGTCAGGTTGCTTGTCTGTTGTCTTTAGGTGGTCTAGAAAAGACTGAGGGTGAAACCACTTTTTTTCAGCCAGGCAGGAAACAACAACAAAAGATTGTGATCTCAACTTATTTGGAAGACCAAAACCATTACCCAAGAGCCGCAATTGATGTGCTAATGTGAGTTAAAGCCTTGGCTGAAACTCAGCATTACTCACTAGTGTCCTCTGATGCTTTTGGATACCAGTTGATTCCATAAGACATTGTGTGATGTGGTAATAGTTTACCTTGTTCCTTGTTCTCTAGCTTTTTCTGCAGAGAACGTCTTGTTCCACGTAAAGGTTTTAGTAATCAAGTATACAAAATACTACTGATATCATTAAAGAAAAAGCAGGTCTATGTATTAGGGTTCTCATTATTCATTCTCCTTAATATTTTCTTGGCCGGTCTTGAGAAGAAAATCAGGAGTCTTAGGATTCATAGCACTGTAAGTATTAGAATTCTTGTCTGGCTTTATTAGTGTGACAGAAGGAATTTGGAGAGAAACCTGATCAAAAGTTCAAGCAAGGAACATTTATTGTAGGAGAGATGATGCAGTGGGAGAGATGATGCAGTTGCCCTGAGACACACATGCTCAGCTTGAGTTGGTGGGGGTCCTGGTTTTATGGGGTTGGTCACGAGGGATATCGGCTGATCATGGTTTTGTAGTTTTCAAAATAAAGAAGGACCAGGTTGACTCAATGACAGAAAGGTATGGTAATAAACAAAGACCAGGTTTCATGGATCTGTAACATAAAATGTTCGAAGGGAAGGGATGTGCGTTGTCAACCTCCTATGCTAATACCCTTGGGCAACTTGTCTTTCTTTGGTAGCAAGGGCAGAAGAGCGCTCAAATTATTGAGGGGGACAATTGCTGCTAACTCACAAGTAAAGTTTCAGGGCACTAAGCATGGCTTCCCTCAATGCTGGTGGTTAGCGGAGAGGAGGACAAGACCACTTGAATACTTGGTCCCTTCATTTATTTGTTGAGGTTATTCTGAGGCCATTGGGAAATCCACAAAGGCAAAAATCTGTGACCTGGAACTTCTTGAGCTCATAAACCTTTTATTTATGGCTCTTTCCCCACCCCCTTATAATCTTTGCCCAAACTTCTAAACTCTGCCCTAGTCCTCCTCCTCCCCTGCCCCAAACCATATAGCTTCTTCTTTAACATGCTCTTGTCTTCAGTTCTTCAGACTGAGCCTTGATTTTGCTGATGCAGGCACTTCTAATTCTGACTCTACAGCTGCAATACATCGTAGTGCTTTCAGCAAAGCTTATCACAGAAAATGTTCCCAAACACAAGTGACCACATAAATATGACATTTTTACATACACAATCTTTTAGTCCTAAGAGCTGTTGCCTGCATATATCACAGGACCTAGTAACCATTACCTATTTTAATAAAACTTCTTAACTCATCAGTCCACTTCATCAATATTTCTAGGCCTTAAGGCCTGCAGTGCTCCCTTAAGGTTTGAAAGAGTATAAAAAATATTTAAATACTTGGAGAATTGCTCTGTGGGTTATTTTGCCAACAGTTGGAAAAGTTCATATTGATTGTACAAACACAGATTGCAAGAGAATATGGATTCCTTAATGTTTTCTCGACCTTTGCTGAGTGTTTGGAAAGGAGCAGGAGCATCAAGGGTAATTTTGGAAGTTTTCTTTTGCTGTTTTGTTTGATTTCGGGTATCTTTGTTCATATATTGAGCATCAATATGCAATGTACTGTGGGAGCACTATGGGCAGGTTTGTGTTATTTGTTCAGGGATTCAGTTGGGCACAGGGCTATCTTTATCAGTTGCCATACTAAGTAGATGCTATTGTCAGCATCCCCATTACACACCTAAGAAAACAGAGGCTTGGAGGGGTAAATAATTGCTCATAATCACACACATCCATTGTGGGAGCCAGATCACAAGTTAGGATGTCTGGCTCCAACACCTGTTGCCACAGGATGTACTGCTTCTGGGGTGGTACACGGGGAGAATCTCAAATGGCACTTAAGCACTGGGCAACTTGGAGGTTAGAGTAGCTTTACTCATGACAAAACTGGGCTTCAAAGGCAGGAAGAATTTCAACATATGGGGGTGTTAGCGAAGCATGATTAAAAGAGATATCTGAACCATTCTTTAGAGGTGGGAGTTGTGATGGGCTCGGGATGTAGTGGATTTGGAGCAGCCAAAATGCCACGTGTTTGGAAAGAAAATAAAGATAAATAGGTAGATTGAGATGAGATCACTGAGGACTTTCATCATCTAACACAGAGGATTGGTCTTTGCTTAGATTCTGGACAACCTTTGCAGGAATTTGCTCTGGAGAAGTCATGACCAGACAAATTTGTTATTGTTAATGGAGTAGATAGGAAGACACTAGAATCCTGGTGGTAAGTTAGAAGGATACTGTGCCAGCCCTCCCTGGTGGAGCATTGGGTTAAGACGCAGCACTGCAAACTAGCTGTAGCTGCTTCAGTACAAGTTAGATCCCCAGCCCCAGAGGTGACCCACATGGTGCAGCAGACCCCTTCTGACCCGCCTTCTGCTCCCTTCAGCAGTATATTTCAGTCAGTCTGCCTGTTCTACTCCCCATTCTATCTCTGCTGAATCCTCTCACCATGCCTGCACCTATGGCCTGTACCCCAGTGCTGTATGCATATGTAAATAAATATTTTTTGAAAAAAGAAGGATACTGTGTTTGTTCAGGTGACTTAGCCTGCATCTGGATGGTGGCCACAGAACTTGAAGGGCAAGCTCATTCCTCTTTATAGGTAGGATCTTGACGACTTAGTAGGAACCAAGTGCTGGGAGCGTCACAGAGTCGATAGCCCCTGCGGGCCCAGATGAGGGCAGGAGGGACTGGGTTGAGGAAAGATTTCAGATATGCTGAGTTTCAGGAAATCCTGGTGGAGCTGTGGGACCAAGGTTGAGAATACGACTAAGGAAATGATTGTGAAGTTTTGCTTAAGTGCCTAAGGCATTTCTAACTATTGCTCACATCACATATATATCTACATATTTTTGGTTGTGGTTTACACATTTGTGTCCACCAAGTTCCTGGTTTGTCTGCTCAATTTTAAAAGTTGCCTGTCACTTACTCCCACTGTTATTTAAAGAGGAGCCCCTAGGAACTTCATGCATCTTCTCTATGCCTCTTTTCTGAGTATTTAATTTTGAATACGTCATTGCGATCACATGTAGTTTTCATTAACTGATGCCAGTTTGATACAGGTTCTCTTTGTGAAAATGGAACTCTCTCCGTGTTCCATTTTCTCCCAGCACTCCCTGCAGAATGGATGCCAATGAAGCATCTTCATGGAGAGGAGCTTTCTGGAAAGCAGCATTTTTATAAATTTTTATACTCACACTACTGATGACATAAAAAATGCATTTATTTCTGTTTAATACCACTTGCCTAATCTTTAAATTCGAATGCATTCTTCAAAGCTTGAATACAGCATACTGATTTGAAATGTTTCATGTTTTACCCCATATTGATTTTAATGAGTGTAATTGGTTGCTTTTTACAGTACCAGAGACTGGTGGAGCCCCAGAGAGCCATTAGGCACAAGACATTTTGGAACCTGCTGAGAAAAGAAAGTGGAGGGGGTTGGAGGTGGGGGTGGGGTGGGAAGTGGAAGCACCAGGGAGTAGGGGAAAACACCCACAGTTATGCTAGGAGACTGATTACTGTCCTCATTGCCCTCCTCCTCCTGCTTTAGCAGGGTGTGACTGTTCTTTTGAAAAATATTTTTTGGTAACTGACATAATTTATCAACGTCATCATTTCGTAAATCTGCACTTCAAGTAAAGCTGGTTGAAAAAAACTTGAAACACTGGCACTCTGGACACTTTGGGGAGTTTCTCCAGCTGCAGCAGTGGGAAATTGATATAGTTGACTCAGTTATACCAAGATCCTACCTGTCTTGAGTAGAAGTACTAATTAGCACCTTGCAAGTGGAGGAGGCTTTGTGCTTTATGGAACACATTCTGTTTTAAGGATTTCCTCTGAGACTCCTGGTAACAGTGTGAAGACACTGAGGCCCAGAGAAATTAAGGAGTGATAACATATAACATTTTCTGGGCACTATTGAGCATCTGTCGGTGCTAATCATTTTCCAGGGGGTGCATTTTAGTCCACCCAACAATACTCTGGGGTGGGTGGTGGCTTTCTGCCTGTCAGATGAAGAGTCTGAGACCTGCAAGTGTCTGGTCCAGGTTCTCTGAGTCAGTTGTCATGCATCTGGGATTCAGACTTGGGCTGCTGCTTCCAGGCACCTGTTCTAGCCACTTCTTGATACTGCCAGGGACTTCAGCCTGAATTCTGGTCTCCTGACCTCTCGTGCAAAGGTGGTTTCTCTATAAATATAAAAAAGGGGAAAATACACAAAGCTGTAGTAACTCTTTGCCGTGGGACTGGCCTGTGCAGTGTAGGATATTGAGCAGTGTCCTAGGTCTCTACCCTCTAGATCAGGTGGTTCCCTTTCCTTTCTCCAGTTTGGGGCAATCAAAAATATCTCTGAAAATTATGTAATATCCCCTGGGATGGGCGTGAGAGGTCAACATTGCCCAGGTTGTGAATTGCTTGAGCTGCTGGTGTAGAGTGACTGACACATCCTTGTGGTGGTTGGCCTGTGGCAGTGGCAAATGTAGTTTCAGTCCCACCTGCTCGAAGCACAGCTTAAGTCACGGTGCTTCTTGACCCAAGGGAAAGGTACTGACTGCATTGAACTAGGAAACATATATGTAGAGCTTGGGTTTGGGTTTGGGGGGTTTGAGCCTGGAAAGAAACTGAAGTGGGGTGTGTGTGTGTGTGTGTGTGTGTGTGTGTGTGTGTATGAGAGACAGAGAAGAGAGAGAGAGGGGCAGGTTGGGTGGAGAAGGGAGAGGGGAGATATTGAATGAGAAACTGCTTCTGATTCCCTTTATTCCTTCCTGCTTAGAAAAGTAGGCCTGAGAATGAGGCAAGTCCTGGAGAAGAAATCTAAAGAAAGGATGGTGGGGTGGGGTGGGGGTGTTTTGATCTTGGAAAGTTGGGACTTTGTGAAAATAAATGACATTTGATTTTCAGGAATATTTGTGGAAGGTGATGGTCAGGATTTGAGACAACAAGTGCACTTCACTTTTGGACTACTGGAGTCTTGGTATTAATCGGCAGTTTTATTAATGATAAAGGTCACCATTTCCACTCCTGCTAACCCCCAAATAACCTTTGAGCCTCCCTTTCTGTTTTTTAAATAAACATTTCTCTGTGGGAACTGCTACACCTGCCCCTGCTCCCCATCCAGCACCTAAAACTTAAGGATAATTTTGGAGTGTGTTAGTTTTATCATGTGGAAATGTAGTACAGATGTTCCGAATTACCTTCCCCCCTGCCCCCCACCCAAACAAGTTTGACCACACATGCTTTGCTCTAAGTACTATTAGGTATTTTTATTATTACTATTAAAAAAATCTTGCCTTAGGCGGAGTCCTACTAGGCAAATATTAAAATAGCACCAAGAATTTATATATACCACACTTAAAAATCTGAATTTATATTTGGCTTTTTATGCAATTGAAACCTTTATTGTTTGACCCATTTAGCCAAGTCTTCTAGTTTCATCTTCTTTAGTGGACACAGAAACTTTAAGTTCAGACTATAGGATTTTGTTCACTATCCTTCCTGCTCCCCCGAATTTTCTCTAGGCTTGAGTTCTTCTCATTGTCCTGTATATATCTTTGAACTCACTCTAATCACCTACTGAAGTTTGATGGGAGGATTTGGACTGCCAGCATGAATTAGTTCATGTTTTCAAAAGTTATTAACGGAGAAAAGTTCTCTTCTCAGAGAATCCCACAGATGCATGTCCGAGTTTCTGCATTCTTTGTGACCCACATTGAGCCAATGGTCATTTACCCAGGAAAATGCTTCTCTAACACTCAACACATCCCCCATCAGAAACCTATTTATGAAAATTAGCTACTTCTCTAGCCTTAACTTCTTGTGGACTTATTAGTCCCACTTTCTTTTTATATTTCTTGGCCAGCTTAAACATATTTCTAGTTGCTAAAAAGGAAACGTCTTTTGGCTTCAGCATCAATTCCAGAATCAAGAGCTCCCTTGCCACCTAGGTGCAGTTTTTAGTGTGCTGGAAATTAATGCTGATTTAGAAAAATGATCTTTAAAACATTGCCTTTTCTGTGCACATTCAAATAGGAATGCATTGCAAGGTAATTTTCTTTCAGAGGCTGGAGGGAATCTTGTTCTGGCAGAGCCCATCCAGCAAGGAAGAGACGAAACTTGTTTGTACCTTCGGTAGCAGAAGTGACTCTTCCTCTTCTGCCATATTTTCCTGTTTCTCTGTGGTGTTCCTACCAGTGGTCACTGTTGAGTACTTTTATGATGCATGCCAAGGCTTAGATGATTTCAGGACTACTAAACTTTAGTTGCTTTAAATGACAGAATGTTGCACACAGACTGGATCCTTGCTAGTTCCACATTAGAAACTTGAGATATCCTAAAACCTGGCAAAGCTCGAATCTCAATGCATGTCCTTCAGGTATATCCTGAGCAATTATTACAGGTGGAGCAATCACAGGATTTTAGTGGCGGCTTGGAGGTACTTGTGCAGGGAACTAGTGACATGTGATGACATAGGAGTCTCCAGAGGACATAAAACCTTTAAGCAACGTATTCTCTTTCTTCCTCCTTCTAGTGTGGGATTATTTCTGCATGCCAACTCCTTGCTTTGTGGCCTTAGAGTCATAAAGGTACTGCTTCTTACATAGAAAATTCTAGGAGAATGGTCTAAATAACCACATTTCTTGAAGTCACAGCATCTGTGTGGTATTTTCTATCTGAGGGTTATACAGATAGAGAAAGGTTTATGTACTCTTGTCCTGGGGGTTCCTGGCAGGGTGCTATTGATAGACTAAATTGTCATTATTATCATCACCATCATTGCCACCAGTGTTAGAATAGAAGGTCTCTAGGTCTCTAGGTGGCGCTCAGTGCTGTCCTCAGTTACTGCTCAGAGCGTCTCTATGAAGTTTAGGTGCTGACCTTGTCCCTTTACTGACTCACAGCAGCTAAGTAACATGCCTAAGACCTCCTAGGGGACTTGACCCCAGAAATGAGAACCATTGTATCATCTACTGTTCTGTAGAAAGTCAAAATAGCTTCTAGACATTTCTTCCTACCCAGTTGCTTTCTTTTTCTCTGATTTGTTTTCTTTGAAACTTTCCTCTTCTATTTAGGTTTCTCATCTGGTTTCTATTATGACCTCATTTAAAATTGTATTCTTTCTTCTAATATGTTGATTTCTTTTTCTTTTGTTTTAACCTCAATCACTTTTTTCCATTTGCATTGTTTTAGGGGATTTACATAGCAGTTCTGGGCTTTTGTAAGAGATCTACAAATGCTAGTGAAATGCCAGCCTAATACAATTTTGATCTGAAGCTTTCTTTGACGTCTACAAAACTTTCTTATCTTCCTTTACCAGCTTTCTCTTTGGTCTCAAATGAAGTGACTTATACAAAATCCTTTGCACACAGCATGTCTCAGCAAAAGGCCACTTATGTTTCCTTGAGGAAAAGGTGAGGCGGGGATAAATAAGCATTACCTTTGCCTCAGCTGGTTTCCTTGTAAAGCAAGTCCATGCTCCTGTACAAACCATTTCTTTCTTTCTTTCTTTGGAATCAGACATTCCTGGTGGCATTTTACAGGTCACTGGGGTGCAGGTATTTGTACTGAGCTATGCCAACTTAAGAGTGACTTTCACTTTACCATCCCAGCTTCACGTTATAATTGCTTCAGAATGTTACAGAGTAGGATAAATTGCATGGAAAATATCTGGTTCACAGGGTTTGAATGAATTATCTGAAATGTAATCTGTAACTACACATAATTCATGAATATGTATAAAGACTGGTATCTAGTAGGTGCTCAATAAATGTTAGTTTACTACTCTTTATGTAGGTGTAGCTGTCTCCTCTCAAGACTGAGCTCCCAGAGAACAGGAATCATACTTTATTCATCTTTAATATCACCAGGACACATTAGGTCCTCACTTTTGGTTATCATTGTTGATACACGTCTGTTTCCTGTCAAGGTTTGTCACTTCTAGTGAGTGGAGATCATGTCTTAAACATACCTTTGAGATAATAAAGTACATGACCGAAGTGTTTAATATATGTAGGATATGACATGGGACAGAAAACAGGAACCAATTAGACACTGTTGCAACTTTTGGAATTATATAAAAGTTGTGATTCATCAAAGTATTTTTGAATGAGCTGTGTATAAACAAAACTAGCTACTTTTATTGAGCATTTTATCCATCTGTTGGTCAAGTTCCATTGTTTTATATCCTTGTTGCTATTTGACAGTATAGGCTTCCCTGGCTCAGGTGTAGTCACCGTGGCTCTCCCACCCACCAAAGTCCACTGTGTACCGGACTTTGTACTGGGCACTCAGCAAAGTGCGTTATACATTTAATTCCAGTGATTTACCTTATTTTTATAGATGAGAAAACTAAAGCACAAGAATGTTGCATCTTTCTCAGAATATCTTCGTTATCATGTTAGAATCTGAATGGAGTTCTTTCCACCACCATTCTACTGCACATGGAATTATCCTTATAGTGTATTTCATTTCTTTATCCTTATAGTGTATTGCCATTTTCATAGTAATAGCACTACTCCCATAGCAAAACCTTTTTCTTTAAAAATGAAAATTCACTAGATCTATTAAACATGTATTGAATACCAACTTTGTGGAAAATTCCACTCCAAGCTAGACCTCTCCTGAACATCAGTACATGATATGGAACTGTCTACACAGCATCTTGGGGATTGCAGAGGCATTGACTGTCTCCCAACAATTCTTCTGTCTGCATTTCTGTCTCACCAACCATCACTGCATACTTCTCAATGCATGCCAGATACTAGGATTTAGTGATTTCTCTTTGTCTATCCTCATGTATTAGTTTCCTATTCTTGCTGTAATGACTTAGTCACAGACACTATAGTTTACAATTTACACTTAGTCTCATATACTTCTGAGGGTCAGTAGTCTAACTCAGTTTCACTGGGTTTCAAAATCAGGGTGCATGCTCTAGAGGAGAATCTTTTCCTTGCCTTTACCTGCTTTTGGAGGCTGGCTGTAATCCTTGGCTTGAGAATCCTGTAGCTTCAGGAACTTCTCCTTTCCCTTCAAATCTCTGTCTCTAATCTCTGCTTCTCTCATTACATTTTCTCCACTCTGTCTCTGACCCTACCACTTCCCTCCTAGCGTAATCCTTATGACTATACTGGACTTGCCTTGATAATCCAGGCTCATCTCATTCCCCAAGTCCTCAACTTAATCATAGTTGCAAAGTCCTTTTTGCCATCTAAGGTAATATACACATGGGTTTGGGGGTTGGGGTGCAGCCATTTAGGGGAGGGCATTAGTCAATCCTAACACTCCCTAAGTCTTTCTTATTCTCTCAATATACTTTTGGATCTGTCCAGATTTTTTCATTTCCAATGCTCTTATCTTTGGCCTGGTTCTATTAACTAGTCTCCTAACTTTGCAACTTTTCTAGATCCTTCTTCATTTTCCCATCAGAATAATTTTATTTTGAATTAAACTCTTTAATTTTCTTATATTGTTGTTCATTTTTGTTCAGTATTTTCGTTTTCCCCCAGGTATTGTCCCCATAAATCTTCTACCATCACACCACCTGTGTACCATCACCTAGTCCCTTGTTTTCTTCCTTCCCTTATTTTGCCTCTTCTCCTTCCCCCTCCTTTGCTGTATGTCTCAGATCAACAGTTTGCCTGCAAGTTCTGTCTTTTTTCTGAAATCAGGATAATTTTTGAAAAATGTATGTCTGTCCATTCAGAGTCCATCATTACCTTGAAGACAAATAATAGCATTAAAAAAAATCACCTGTGGTGTGCTAGCCTCTATCTAAAAACTTTATATGCAGGAACTCTTTTAATTTTCATAACCACTCCAATAGGAGTAGAACCTGTTAGCTCCTCATGTTACAAATGGAGAAACAGGTGCAAGGAAGTGGCTTATCCTGCTCAGAGTCTTACAGATAACCACAGCATAGGGCTTTTGTTCCTATCCACTAGGTTGCACTGCCTCCTTTTGTGTGTGTGGGGGACCCAGAGCAGGGGTAAATGCAGAAGAGGGCTTCTCGTGGAGCAGTGCAAGCCATATTCTCTCATAACCAGCAACCATGCTGGCCCCCTTAATCCTACACACACTAACGAAGAACCAGTTTTGAAAGTCTAGGAGACTGTTCATGAGGTGAAATTGTGGTTCCCAGTGGGAACAGACTGGGAAAGGAACAGAAAATACCTTCAAATAAGAACCACCTGAATGATGTAAAGGATGAGGAGGGTGGAGGTAATAGGGAGACCCTGGAGTTTTCAGCTAAGGGTGATAGGGTTGGTGATAATACCTGTGCCAGTCAGGAGGGTGGCAGGGCCTTGGGAGGGAAGACGCATTTGACATTCGACAGGTAAGGTTGCATTTGAGTGTAGAAGACTGGTGTAGACATGTAGCTTTGGGAACCACTTGTAAAAAGTAGGGTTTTGAGTCCCATCCATTTAAAGGGACCCAAAGACAATAGGGCCTGTCTCTGCTTAGAGAAAAAAAGGAAGAAAGGAAACAGTGAAAAAACAGAAGAAAATATTCCAAGGAGGAGAAACTAGCAAGTGGAGTCTTTATGGACAGAGAGAGTTTTTTCATTTATTTAGCTAGTCATTTTATGGAGTCTTCAGCTATGAGCTTTGAGAGTGACACTGAGAGGACCGAGGGGCCTACTAAGTGGTCATGGGGCTGTGACCATGGCACCTGTGGACTGAGTCTTTGGAGATGAGTAGTTACTGATACAAAAGGCAGAAAAGATGGATGTGTATAGCAACGGGGCCTGATACCTGAGCACACACATTCTGTCTTTCATGGGTTCCTACCCCCCCACCCATAGAAAACCCCATAAGGTTTTAATGAAATCTTAATCCCCCCAATTATATTCAATATGTACAGTGCTCCCCAAGTGTATATGGCAATCAGTTTTTTTTAACACCATAATAAAACATGGTTACTTTAGCTAAAGAAATATTAAGTTTGAGCTAGTTTTTTGACCATCAAAGATCCAGACGAATGATGGCTAAAGATCCAGATGAATGATGGCTTTCGTTACTAAATTTTGGGAATCAAATGGAGGCAGAGCACAGCAATATCCCAGCATGGTATTGATGCTGAATAATAAAAGATGGTTTCATGTGATCCTTGTCAACAGGGTAAATGTTTGAGCTGCCAGAACAGGAAATTATAAAATTTGCATCTAAAAATAATCTTATCCTTTGCCTTTTCAATTGTGACCTCCAGTACTAAGAAACAAGGACCTTACAGAAACTCTAGGCAGTTTTTGAAACCCTTCTTTGTCACCGACTGACTTGATTTTCTTCAGCATAATGGCAGAATATTTGTGAGGAAATTAAACTTCATCACACTGCAGCCACCGGTTCCATGGCATCAACTTTTCTATCAAGCTTTACGGTGCAGGTTTGAAATATTGGAGCTACCTTTGACCCCAGTGTAAGTTTGCAAAATTATAACAACTTTGGAAAAAGTTGAAATGAATCTGGGATCTCAACGTTGCTGGATTCCTCAACTATGTCTCTGTTGACATTCTGACTGGGTAATCCTTTGTTGAGGGTAGGGGTCTGTCCTGTGCTTTGCAGAATGTTTCCCACATCCCTAACCTCCACCTACATCCTGACCTACCCCCTCTTATGACAATAAAAAATGTCTGCAGGCATTGCAAGTTGTGTGTGTGTGTGTGAGACAAATATGTCCCTTGTTCAGAACCATTGGTCAGGAGCCTTGCTACTTAAAATGTGGTCCATGAACAAATAGAACATTGGCATCTTTTGAAGGCAAGTTGAAAAGGCAGCACCTCAAACTTTGCTTCAGGCTTTGGAATCAGAATCTGCCTTTTAACAAGATCTGCTGGAGACCTGTAGGCATTTAAGTTTGTGAGAAGCATTGAATTAACCCACTCTGCCAAGGTCAGTAGTGGGTAGCAGATGGGCAAAACTTTGGGGTTGGACAAGGCT
Organism: Condylura cristata; assembly: GCF_000260355.1. Taxonomy (NCBI): domain Eukaryota; kingdom Metazoa; phylum Chordata; class Mammalia; order Eulipotyphla; family Talpidae; genus Condylura; species Condylura cristata. The sequence goes on from NW_004567105.1 coordinate 56,601,516, forward strand.
TATCATTAAGAACTTTGTGATGATGAGTGAGTTGTTCAACTACTCTGAAACTTAGCTTCTTTCACTATCAAATGGGACTAGAAAAACCTGTGTTTTGAGGATAAAAGGGGGAAGGCAGTTGAAGCAGCAAAAGGGGCTTCTGGCCCTTATTATTAGAGGCTCAACTGGGCTGATTTCCTTTCCTTTCTTTGCAAAGCTGTTTTTCTTGGCTCTGCTGCAGTCACTATTACTTGTGATGATATAAGAGGATGAAAAGAGCAGTATATCTGCAGTACTGCAAGCAAAGCGAGTCATAAAAACTCAGCTTGTTTACTGACTTTTATTTTTGAATTATCTACTTTCTTTAAGCTGTTGCTTTTGTGGTCTGGCCTTCCTATTGCTTGAGAAACCGGTACCCCATTTCTGGAAAACCCATTATCTTGGGCCTTGTGAACTCTTAATGGTCTCATTTAGGTAGCAGAATGTAAAGGTGGTGAACTTGATGGCAGGTAAATGTAAAACTATTTAAAGAAGAAACTCACATGGTAAACCTTATTCTTCTGCTGTATAGCAAGTGGGATTTGAAATGGAGTAATTCCTTTTATGGACATGAGTATAATTTTTATTTATGAAAGATAAAGATAAATATTTTTGCTTTGGGATTAAGTTGATTGCTCAGGACTCCAAATTTCTTCTATTTCCCATTGTGACATTACTTTGGTATAAAAGCATGTATTTTAAATTAAAAATATTTTTACTTATTTATGCATACAGAACTGGGGTACAGGCCAGATGTGCAGGGGTGGTGAGAGGATTCACCAGAAACAGAGTGGGGAGCAGAACAGGCAGATGGACAAAGTACACTGCTAATGGTAGCAGCGGGCAAGATAGGAGACATCTGCTGTGCCAAGTGGGTCACCTCTAGAGCCGGGGATTGAACCAGCCACAGCTTGCTTTAGCTTTGCAGTACAGCCTTCCAACCCGCTGTGCCACCAAGGAGGGCCCTATTTTATAATTTTTCATCTAGACAAAGCAATGCAAGCTATTCTCATGGTTTTGGACCAATAATCCAACTTGACATAGACAATTCTCTTTTTTGCAAAATTCATTTAAACATAATATATGCTATAGGTAGGTACATGCACACATGCAATCATATACTTCCACATAAGCAGTCTATGTCAGAAGTATATTTAGACAAGTCACAAGTAGTTCATCTGCAATGCTGTGGGAATGCTATGAAGATGAAGGGACATTATCTAGAACCAATGTTCAGTTGTGTGGATTGGGCACTGCACAATTCTGGGGTGCTATGTCCACCATGGGTGTCATGGGTTTGCATGTATATTTTGATAGTTTGTCAGAAGGTGGCATCACAGTCCCTTGTTTGTTCTGACAGAGTCTGTATATTGCAATAGTTTCCTGGTGAATGGAAGTAAAATGTCTTGCGGGAGGGATTTCCTTTTCTAATTTGCACAAAGGTACCCTATGAGCTTGTGGAAGCTCTGGCATCTCCTCCTTCTTTGGAAGCTTCTGCTCATGTGTGCAAAGCGATAGATGGTGGGGAGAGTCAGAGAAATTCTGCTTACTTTCATGACTATGAGAAAAGAAACCTCCCTATAAGAAGCTTTTGAATGTAACTTTCATCTCAAAGCTGTCCCTAGTACCTGAGTGTATACTGCCATCCTGAAGGAGAAACTTGAAGTGGAAGAGGTTTGCCAATGTAAGAAGAGAATCTTATTGACTCAGACTGTTTGAAGGTCAGCTGACATCATCGAGGAAAGTGGGTTACACATACACAAGTGGGCTTGTGGTGGGGAGATACAGATGGTGACACCCTTTGTGTAGATGTGCTAACACCCAGGGTACTGAGAATTTGCTTTCTTGTGCAGAGCACTGTTCAGATAACAGCCCAGATCATTTGAGTACTTCTGGTTTGTCTAGGTTGTGCCTTGGGTGACCCATTTTACCCCTGCTTTTGAAGCTACATCTATTTCTTTCTAGAGAGTCTGTAGTTTTACATGGAGTTGCATCTGAATAGTCACTGAGGAGGGGATATAATGTCTGTTTCAGTTTGACCTTTGTAGATACATCAGCATTAGCATTGGTGATGCAGATGACAGCCCCCTTCCCCCTCCCCCCCCCAAAGCAGGAAGGAGGATGGCTTTAGAGACTGGGAACCGGGAAGAGGAAGTTCTCCTTTTTGTTCAAGTGGTGAACTTCTGGGTTAATTTTCTTGTGTCTTCATGTGCCGACACTGGGCATTTTGACTGGATTACAAAGAGGGATCTCAACTGGGTTTTTCTGTGGAATTGTCATTTTTATTGCTGTGAGGCCAGCAACCCTATGGGCATGGGTTGCAAGGTGTGGGAAGCCATTTTTTTTTTAAAAATAATATAATAGTTTATTTTCCATGGGGATTACAATTGAGATGAAAAAATATACAAAATGAAGAATGATGTAATATCTATATATATCTATAAAAGAATTGCATGTCCTGTCTATAATACAATGAAGACAAAGCACCACCTAAAAAAAAAAAAAGAAATTTTCTGTATGTAATGGAAACACTAATTTTGCCATTAAACATTTTATGTATATAAGAAAAAAAATAATATAATAGTTTTTTTTTGCCTTTTTCCATCTCAGTTGTAATCCCTGTGGGCTTCCCATCACCAAATCACCTGTGTGCCATCACCACAGTCCACTGCACTTCCCCCGCCCCCCTCCAGTTTTTGATCCCATTTACCACTTCACCTCTGTAAAATGTCTCTGGTATATAGTTGTTCATTATTGTTATTATTTTCTCCCCTGGCCCTTTATACTCCTGCTATGAATGAAACCATCCGGTATGTTTCCTTTTCTTTCTGGCTTATTTCACTAAGCATGACCCCTTCCAGCTCCACCCATGTTGCTGCAAAAGGCATGTGTTTATTTTTTTTTTTTTGAATGCTGAGTAATACTCCGTTGTGTATATGTACCACATCTTTTTAATCCAGTCATTTAGGGCATTTTGGTTGATTCCATGTCTTCCCTATTGTAAGTAAAGCAGAGATAAACATGGGGGTGCAGGTATCTTTTTGAATCAGTGTTTTTGTGTCTTTTGGGTAGATACCTAGGAGTGGGATTGCTGGGTCATATGGAAGGTGGGGAGCCAATTTTTAATGGCAGTTAAGGTCACAGAACTTGCAAATTTTGTATTAAAGCTAAATTATGTGATTCTAGTGTAATAATGTCATAATAATGGGAGAGCTATTTGGTAGGTTATATAATAAAAAGCTTAGTTTGTGTCCATGATCTCATATAAATCCCTGAGGTTCTTTATCTTATACATAGGATGCAGGAACTGAACTATATACATATAGAAACTGAAGCTCAGAGAGGCTAAATTCATACTGCTGGAAAGTAGAAGGAGTGGCATTGGAAGCCAAGTCTGACCAATAGATGTCTGCTCATGGTTCTCGCACCTAGGAGGACAAGAACTCATGCATAACCTGGTCCGTGCCCATGTTGATGACTAATGTCTTTGTTCCTGTGTAGGCTCATCCACCATTCCTGTTGCCTGGAGTGGGGGTAAGGGGGGTGGTTGTGGGACTTTCAGTTTAAAAACTGGACAAGTACAGGCACCTGCAGGGTTAGTTATCCCCCCCCCCCCCGTCTGGGGTGCCTCTGGAGGGACAAGATAAGTCTAAGGAGGGAATCACTAAATTGCTTCAGCCTCCTTGGTGGTGGTATGTGTATTCTGGACAATTTGAAAAGAGTGTGGTTTTCTCATTCCACTTTTTCAGGATGTGGGCTAAATGTGTGAAAAAAGCACACGATTGCCTTTCAGACAGCTCTTCATTCCAGCTACTCCTGGTCTTTCCAGAAGCAGGTGAAGAAGTGAAGAAGTGATAACTAAATATGTAAATAAGTAGCCTGCCATGATGGTGGGAATCAGCCTCCCTTTGCCTCAGATTTGGCCACGATGGTTGCCTTTCAGCCAGATGTCTCAGTCTTGTTCTGTGCTAAATTGATGTCTTTGAGTAATTTGGTGTGGGGCCTGGGCAGGTTGGGATTTGTACCCTCACACCCTGAATGTGGGCTATTTTTCCTCCATCACAGGAATTTACAAACTAGAATTTGATATTTAACAACTACTCACACGCTCGTACTAGGGAAAATAGCAATAAATATGTTGATTTTAAAATGGAGTTTTGCTACTTGGAAATGTCTATTCCATTGGGGAAATTTTTCAAATTTGATCATCTTACATTGGATGATCTGCCTGTGCGTCTGGCAGTTGTCCATTTCTCATTAAAGTGGGAATGATTTGTCTTTTCTTTTTTAGATGCCCTTGTACCCTCTTTGGAAATGTGGAAGTTTGTTTCCCAGCACATGGATAGATTGCCTATTGTCTGTCTAGTCACACTTGTTTTCTGTCTGTTTTTTTTCCCCCTGTCCTTAAACAGTTTGGGTGTGTGGGGGGGGAGGGGGGACGATATCTGTGACTCTTCAGTACATCTGCTGTTTGTTGTTATAGCTGACTCTGGAATGCCGTCCTGGGAACAGTGTCCCATGTGGCGCGGCCATATGCAGGGCTTCATTAACTGATGATGTGGGAGAAAGTAGCTTTCCTTATAAGAGAGCTCCCCAAGTGACCAGAGCCTCACCCTGTACGTGTCAACACTTTCAAAAATGATTAACCACTTTGAGGGAAATCTTTATAAATTACAGCTATTTGAATACTTCCTGGCTTTCTTGTACAGATTGTGTCCTGAGCAGATTGGAACCTTTTCTTCAAGCTCAGGGTAAAGATTAGCAGCCTTTTGGATGATTTTGGGAATATAGTGTTATTTGCCGCCTTCCTTTTAAAAGGTCTCAGAGTATCTTTTCTTAATGCCTATTTTTGATCCCTTCCTTCACCCCCCCCCAACCCCCAACTTCCTTCCTATGATCACTTACCATTGTGCTGTTCTGGTTTACTTAAAGTTTCTTAAGCTTTTACTTCCTATGACTGTATAGGAGGCTAGAACAAATATGTATATTAAAAACCTCTAGTACTATTTATGAACCAGTAAGATAACCAAAATGATTGAATTAGTTAGACTGAAAGTAAAGATTATTTTGAACTGGTTACTATCTTACAAATTAGATCTCTGAAAGTGAAAGACTAAAAGCTCTGCTCTTTCTTCTGAAAGACCATAATATGGGTTGAAATAGGCTAGTATTGTTGTATTTCTTTTGTGGCTACTGTGGATTTTCAGTTCTGAAAAGGCCTTTTCTCTTCAGTCTCCATGGGGGTAGTAGGAGAATAATTCTGTTTAGGAGGACTTAGTTTGGGACTGTGAATACATCTAAGGTTATAATTTCTATAGCACACATTTGAGATGAAAGAAATGACAAGCTTTGGAATATTAACTTGTCACAGGGCATTAATTAAGATTGCATCCCATGAAGGAGGTCCTCCTTCAGTGAGGATATTCATGTTGGAACCAAATTTGTATAAATGCCAAGATTTGTGTAAAGAACAAAGGTAAAATTAGTAAGTTTAGATTGGAACATCATTTTTTAAATAAAGTGTCATGAATGAGTCTTCAGTTCTTACAGTTAACAAAATGTAGGGTACCAGTACAACTGTGTGCTAATATTTAGAAACGCTAAAGAATAAAGTCGATAGATCAGTTTTCATGCAGGCACAATTTTTTCTGTTGATTGACAGCTAACATGAGGCAGTGTCACTCAGTGTTTGACATTCCACTACCATTTTTAAGGAACTCATTTTGCCATAAATAGACTGGAGAAGTTCTTTAAGGCTTCCAGCAGCCCCTTTAATCTGTTGGTATTTAGAAAACTCTTTGCTGAAGTTCCATCCAGCCACCATCCTTGTTTATTATCCCAGATCAACAGCTTGTTGCTTGTTGGTGATTTGTCAGAGATTCAGTGCTTGTCTGCTGCTCTCCCCCCGCCACCGCCCCCTTCCCCAGGCAAGATGGTGCTGGATGGTGGGATGACATGGCGGTGGCTTTTTCAGGGGCAGGGGGAGGAGGTACACACTTAAGATGAGGAATGGCAAACACACTATGTGCAAGGAATGAAAAATTTCTATTAAGTGTTGGGAATCCCTATATGAGGTGACATTTGAGAGGGGACAGATTTCAAGAAATGAAAAGAGATGGGGTGGCAAGACAGGGCACAGTCAAGCAAAAGTTCAAGTTTGGGAAATCTAGAGGATTGTGGATTGTGCAATTTGGCTGGGTTACAGGGGAGACGGGCATGATCAGAGGAAGTTCAGGATGAAAGACAGGTGATGTTACCTCTTTTGCAAATCTTAATGCTAGGATGAAGTTAGTAAGCAGAACAATCTTTACTGATACTGCAGCATACACTGTAGATACAGCTTTTTATAAGATAATTGTGAACCTTTTGGAAAACAACAGATTGGATATAGTTAAATAATTTCAGTGATTAAATCTGCCCGTGAGTCTTTAACAGTTATTTAACCAGCAGGGGACCAAGAAGACTTCTCTGGATCAATGGTGTATAAGCTGAGATTTGAGGGATCAAAGGAATTCAGGGAGAGGAGAGGCAAGGGGAGGGTGAAGATACACGGAGATAAAGCATTTAGCTTAATAAAGGCTGAAGACAGCAGAGAACTGGAACCATAGTAGGAACCAAGGAATGTCTAGAACTCTGTCACACAGTATGGAACCATACTCACATGTGACTTTGAGCATTGAAATGTGACTAGTGCAAACAGGGGACCGAATTAATTAGCCACACATGCCCAGTAGGTAGCACAAGTCTGGAAAACCTATAACAGAGTAGATAAGTGGGACAGAGCTTTTCATGGAGCCAAAGAGGAGGATCAGGAGATTTTGTGAAGAGAGTGGACCATGGTGAACAGTTAAGACTATTCTTGAGCTTTAAGAAACTATGAAAGTGTTTTGTGCAAGGGTGGGAAATAATGTATTCTACCATTCACCTGAGAACAGATGCAGCTGCTGTCTTTGAGCAAGGAATAACAGCAACACAGATGTCCCTAAAGAAGGTAGGTCTGGAATGGGGGTATGGGATTGACTAGAGAGGAAATGGAGGGAGGTAGAGAAATGACAGGGGGAAATAATACAGCTTAGTGGCTAATGCTGCCAGCTTTGGAGTCCATTGCCAGAGCCCAATTCTGGGTCTGCCATCCTGGGTTTGTATAGAGTAAGGATGCTTCAGCTCTTATGAGTAGCATTTGGTCCAAGAACTGGCCTGGCTCACACAGCTACAGGATGCAGCAGATCACTGACTGAAGGGGCTGCCTGAGTTTGCAGCCAAGCCTCTGGGAGTCCCCGTGGGTTGCCATTCCAGGGGTGAGGCACCCGGGTGATGTTCTTGTTTTTTCATTGTTTCACTTTGTGCAGAAATTGAGGGCATTTGGTGACATTCAATTTTCTTTTACCTTATTTGGTAAGCTTTTCACTAAACTTTTATGGAAAGTCTGTTATTCTCATCTGCTTTCCATAAGAAAGTGTTTGGCAGTGGTAGAGAGTCCCAGGACTTATGAAAAGGAGTGGTTTCCAAAGGGACCCTCCACAACATTCTCATGAAGCATGCTTTCCCCAGTTGTAGACCAAACAGATTAGTGGAACAAATTTGCTTTCTCTCTGGAGAAGACTGAGAGGTATGGCCAGGAAGGTGGGTGAGATGTAATGACCACTGGAGCTGGGCTGTGTACATGGAAGGTCAGACTTCTGATTATACGCAGCACTAGCGAGCATAGTCAGAAAAGGAGTCTTTACTGAAAGGCAGCACCCACATTCCAATGGCCCTGAGGAAGGGCTGGAGGTGGGGGGGTCTCAGGGCTGCCAGGAGGCTCTGGCCTCTGTGCACAGGCTTCACCTGTGCATGCCTCTCAGCCAACTGAAAGCTCTTGAATTTACCCTTCATAGTTCCAGCTGGAGCCTCGCTGGAAGAGACCCAGCATGGGTCTTTCCATCCTTGCTTTAGGCAGACCTCACTTGCTGGGAATGACCATATGGAATTTCTGGGCTCAGTTTTCCATGATCCCTTAAGGCAGGGATTCTCTTGCCTGCTTGTTGTCAGAGTGGTATTCAGTATGGCAGCGTATCGAATATAGATACCTGCCCCCCCCCCCAATTGTAATATAGTATGCTAAGTAGTGTCTAAGGTATTATATAAAAAATTAGTCTAAAACCCAAGTTTCCCCCCTTTCTCTGTGGCATCCTCAGTCACTCTGGTATAACACTTATTATTAGGAAACTGTTGACTGTTTTTTCATGATTTTAGAGAGAGCAAGGGCAAAATAGTTTTTTTTTAGAATACTTAGATTCAGTTTTCTGGGAGGAAAGTGATCTGTAGTATTTCCATGCACATACCTCTTTCAGGAATTAAAGCTCAATTATGTGTGAAGATTACATTGAGATGATCATAGTTTGTCCAGTAAAAACATAGTTTCACACCCTAAACGCCTTGCTGGTGAATGAGGAGGATGTGATTTTCATGTTTTAATGACTTGATACATACTGTGGGCAAATGAAAAAAAAAATAAAGTTCAAGGGTATAAAGTGGCATTTTTGGCATTTTCTGTGATCTATTCTTCTTATTGAGCATCATGTGAACTGCTAGATGATAAAAAGGCATGTCTTTTTAGTTGAGGGTCAGTAAACTATCTGTGAACCAATTCAAGCTTGTTTTAGATAGGTAACAATTTACTGAAGACTGCCCACCAGTCCATTTACATATTGCCTCTGGATGCTTTTTTGAAACATTAGCAGAATTGAGAGCCTAATGGTGACTCTATGGCCTGTGGATCTGAAAATTTATATTTTATTATGCTTTACAGAAAACCTTCCCCATCTTTAGTTTCCATCATCTGAATATTTACAAAAAATTTTTAATTTAATATATTTTTTAATATCATTCTTCATTTTGTACATTTTTTCATCTCAGTTGTAATCCCTGTGAAATTCCCACCACCATTTCACCCATGTGCCATCACCACAATCCCATGTGCTCTTCCCACGCCTATTTTGGTCTTGTTCCCCTCTCCTCCCCCATTGAATGTCTCTGGTCTATAGTTGTTAGTTGATGTTCATTTTTACTTTATTAAAATCTCTCTCTCTCTCTCTGTCTTTCCTTCATTTCATCCATCCATCCATCCACCCATCCATCCATCCATCCATCCATCCATCCATCCATCCATCCATCCATCCATCCATCCCCAATGGGTTTTAAAGTGGTATTGAGTTTGTGAGACAGAATTCTTTGAGCCGTGGGGTGAGAAGTAGCAGGGCAAGGCATCTAGAAATGCCCCCCCCCCAACTCTCCGCACCATCCTCTTCTAACCAGGGTAGCTGGGTTGCTCTATTTGTTCTGTTGACGTCTGTGTATAAATCCATATGAAGAAAGCATTGTCCACTTTGAAAAAATACTGTCAATACTATAGTTCTGAAAGCCTAGGACAGAGACATGGTTTCTCTGAGATTGTCTAATTAATCTTCATTGTGAGCAGGAGTGGTTGTTACCTTTTCACATGTTGTCTCTTAAAAAGGAAAAGAAAAACAAACAAACAAACAACAACAACAACAACAACAAAAACAAAGTGAAAATAACCCCTTGACAGGCATATGGAAGCTGAGCTGGGCCACTGTCATTATTGGCTGGTAGAATTTGCATTTAAGTCTCTGGCAGGCCATTTTTCCTTTTAGTAGGAAAAGATGCTAAGCTTCTTTCTGTGGTTCAGTCAGATTGAACAAAGAAGATATGACTTGGTGAAGGATAAAATTCATATTTAGTCCAAGGGATTGGCGGAAAAGTAAAATGTGCCAAATCCTCTATTTTATTCCTTATTTTAAAGCATCAGCACATTAATTTGGCCTTAAATCTGGTACCATGGAAAATGGCCCCTTAGCTGATTTCCTTAAGTATTTTTATTTTTGTAACTTAAATGGAAATCTAAATGAGAGTTGTAAGAGTTATTCAGGGTGGAAAATGGGTCTTTGGTTTCAGGCAATAAGGGCAAGGGCACATGGTTTGTTTAGATTAACAACTAAACTGTGGGTGTTATCAGACTTGCCATACCTGATGAAGATTTTTAACCTGATTCATTAGGATATATTATATGCCAAGAGAGTTATAAGATTTATCTGTAGTTAATGTAGGCAGAAAATTGGGAATTACACTTGCCAATTAATTTTCAGTGTGTTAGGTTAGGGAGGATGGGATTTATTGTTGGAACAAGCACAATATATACATGAATTCAGTGACCAAAAGATCATTTAGAAGTGGTGGAGGATGAGAAACAAGTATTTTATTCCCAAGGTTTTATGTATTTTATCTCATTTAATTCTCATAGTGTCTATGAGACGGATATCATTACCACTATTTAACAAACATGGAAGCCCTCCTAAAGGTCACAAGCCAGTAAATACTTAAGCATATCAGCACAATTTTTCCTTTTCTACTAGGGTGCCTCCCATTAGAAATTATTTTCTGAGAAATTGAGTCACTGGATGCAATAAGAATTTTCTTCTATGAAGTTTTCCTGGAAATTAGGAGCAAACTATCTCTACATATTAACAAGAGAAAATATTATATCTTAACTATCTTAATTCTCATTAAGAATTATTAACCTCAAAGTCATAGCCCTATTATTTTTTTTTCAAGATTGATTTATTTATGCATACAGAAGTGGGGTATAGGCCAGAGGTGAAGGGGTGGTGAGAGGATTCACCAGAGACAGAGTGGGAAGCAGAACAGGCAGATCAACAAAGTACACTGCTGAGGGGAGCAGCGGGCGGGTCAGGAGAGGTCTGCCGCACCATGTGGATCACCTCTGGGGCGGGGACTGAACTCATGCTGAAGTGACTTTAGCTTTTTAGTACTGTGCTTTAACCCGCTGCACCACCAGGGAGGGCCCGTCCCTGTTAATTTAATTTTGTAGCTAGATCTTTATTATTGAATACTGACTTTATTTCAAGTTGGTTTTAATCACCTGTTGGGAAAGGACATATAGCCAGATTATGCTTTTCAAATATTAACTAATATGATTATCATTCATGGAAAGGTTTAGTGGCTCCCCATTTCTCTGCAAGTCTCTTGGCAATTCACAGGCATCGTTCCTTCTATTGGAGAGGAGCTTTCAGTGGAGTTTTAATAATTGCAGTAGTCTGAGCACCCAGGTGTTTTTGACTTAACATGGCCAGCCAGCCTTGTGGAAAAGAGAGAAGGGTCTTTATGGCCTGTAGTTAAAGATACCAGAAGGACTATCTTGGAGTTTATCTTTAAGTCATGGTATCTCAAATGGCAATGAGCTTATTTTCTATGTGTGTGGAGGTACAGTTTCTGATTCATTGGGTCTTGGTTGGGGCCAGAGATTTTGCATTTCTAGTAAGCTCCTAGGTGATATTGATGTTGCTTGTTTGTAAACCACCCTGAGTAACAAGGAGTATCAAGTGTCACAGAGCAGAGAATGTAAGGGAGTGGTGCACCCATGCAAAAGTAGAAATATTTGGATCCAAAGGCAGAAAGGAGGTGAATCAAAGGAATGTCATTGGAGTTGGAGAGCAAGTGGGGTTTGGGGAAAAGATCGCTTGCACCTTTCCCCATTTCATATGGAAAGAGAATTAGATTGGTTTCTTGGGTCCAGAAATCTCCTAAAATAATTCAGGAGGCCTCTAGAGTAAGGGGAGCTGAGCTTACCTTTTGGGGCAGCTCAGGGAGACTAGATGATGGGTGTTCAGTAGCTTTTCTAGTGGAGAAGGGGCGTGGCTGAGGACGAATATACAGAACCCAGATCTGTGTAGTGCAGGGATTGCAGCTGAGAAGTCCTGAGACTTCAAGGGTAACCATGACAGGGATGCTGAGAGGGATGGACGACTAGGAGGTGGGGGGTCGGGCAGGAACAAGAGAAACTGAAGAGTAGATGGTCTAGTTAGAGTCTCTGGTGGGGGCTGCAGTCATCAGTAATTAATGCCAAAGGTCAATACCCAAATGGGGAATGCACTAGGTACTCTATCTCTATCTATGAGGACAGAAATGTCTCAAGGCTACTTTCCCAGTGTTGGGAAGTTAGGTGTAGATGAGAAGATGGGCAAAAGAACACAGTCTGAGTGAGAACTTGAGCGGTTTGTGAGCGGTCAGCGGCATCCACAAGTAAAGAGTTGGCCTCATTATATGCAGGCGATAAATGCCTTTGCCTTGGGAGATTCTCAGTGTGAGTATATTCAAGGCTGTGAGGTATTCTGTCGCAAAGACGGATTTTCTAGTGTTTCACCCGGTGTGTCTCAAATTTATCTGATGACAGAATCCTGTTAGCAAGGAGCATATTTTGGGAAACTCTGAACTGAGTTTTTTTCCAAGCTCGGAGATCCTGGGGTTTAAAATATGCCCGCCAAAGTGTTGCTTAGCAACACGACAGCTGCCGGATTTCCCCACGAGATGGCGCCCTTGAATGAGGTTTACTTTTTAATTTCACTCCTTTCTCTTTGGACACTTTAGGACATTGCTTTCCCCAGACATCAGAAAGAGTGCAGATCTGTTGTTAAATTTATTTCAAGGTCATTCTGGTAACACTTGACAAGACATTTTAAGGACAACAGTTATGTCAACTGTTTGTAGGGAGAAATATCAATCAAAATTGAAATAATATGTAATTTTTTTCTCATGAGCTCTGACTTAAAAAAACAAAACAAAACAGAACAGTATCAGTATGTCTTACATTTTCATGTTTCGAATCAGACATTAGTCAAAGTTAAGTTGGACATATGGATTATTCATCCTGTTATGAACCTGAAATGTTGAGGGAATCTGTTGCAGTGGAAAACTTTGGGGATGGGTTAGAAGTATCTTCAGCTACTAAATGTGCATGATTTTGCTAGGGATCATTGAAAGAGTACCCCATTTAGATGGCAGTTCACCTTCAGAAGCTCCTCCTTTAAAGGCAGGCTGTGTAAGTAGTCTCTTAAAATTTCTTCATGTTCCAGTTAATGTTTGATTGGCTCCTTATTAAACATACTTTGTTATTTGACATTGAGATTTTGCTGGTCTGTGGGTTCGTGAGTTAGTCTGACTTCCACTGGGTCTCACTGTTGTAAGCTGGAGCTCTTTAGCATTCCTGCTCCTGCTGGACTCCCTGCCTGCAGTTCCTGGAATTTCACACGCTGGTTTAAGTGTGCCCAGGAGTTTTGGAAAATGAAGGCAACTTTATTTAGAAATAGTCATGCTTCAACTTTGTTCAACTGAAGGATGTTTACCTATTAGAAATGTGTGCCTTTTTAATGATGGAAAGGGAACTTTAAAAAATATAATGAGGAGACTTCCTGCACAGCTTCCTGAATTACAGAGAGAGAGAGAAAGAGTGAGTGTGTGGTCGAGGAGTGAGCAGCCAAACTCAGTTGAGTCTCATCTTGCTCTCTCAGTACTACCTTTTGATGGTGTAAACTTTGTAAGGCCTCTTAGCTCTTACTCCAATATAATTCTTTCTGAACCCCAAATAGCATTCCAACGACTTTACAATTTTCATACTTCCTAAAGGTAAGTTGGCCAAGTTGTCATTGGCTTAGCATGACTATTGGCCTGCAGCTTATCTGTTTGTAAATTTCCTCTTAGCTTTTTCCTCCATGATGTTCATTGTGAAATGGGCCCTAGATTTTTAGCATGGTTGGTAGAGTGTAAAAGGATTTTTGTGTTGCACTCTTATTTTCTTATAATGATCTGTTAAGAAGTTTGATGCCGATTTTGTGAATGATTTTTAATGGAAACAATAGATAAAACATATAGTAGTAATCATGGTCAACGTGTCTTGAATGCTTATTGTTCCAAGTACTGTGCTAAGCATTTTTTAGGTATTAGCTCATTTCATCTTATCAGCAACCTGAAGAGATAGATGCTGTTTCTATGGCATTTTCAGATGAGGGGTAGAAAGGTTAAATAACTTGACTAATGTCATGCACTTTGTAAGTGGCTGAGCAAAGACTAGGTCTGATCTCTCATACCTTTTGTTTTTACTATTGCGTGAGTGAAATGTTTTGTGGAATATGCATGTAAATCCTTCTAAGGCTGAGGCAGGCCAGGCCAAGTGGCCATAGGTAGCAAGAAATTTTAGGATAATGAGAACTCCACTGCCAATTTTGCTCTCAGCTCTAGATACCAAGATTTCTTGGCCTGATGGCTTCATATTCAAAAATGTTTGGCCATGTTTCCCAAACACTGAGTTACTATACTTTGCATTAACAGTGCTTGGCTTTGTTTTTTATTCAGAAAGCCCCTCCAGGCCTCTGTAATGTGCTAAAAAAGATCTTGTCTAAAACTCATGAAAATAAATAACATAAAACTGTTCTGAATAAATTTGAGTTAAGTGAACAGAACCCTTTTCTGTGTGTGCGTATTGCATACATACAGTTGTGTGCACCCGTGAACACATGTTCTGTCACTGGGCCTAGGACCAATATCCTCCATAGTGAAGGACATCTCAGAATTTCCATTATAAATTATTTTAGGGGTTTATAACTAAAACTGTAAAAAAATTCAGTTCGCCTGGAACTTTATTGTGTTTGTGGGGTTAGTTATTGCAAGAAAGTATGTCTAGTTATTGCAAGAAAGTATGTCGATGAGAACATATCTTTGCCTTAGCAGTTGGGGATTGTGAAATGTTCATGGAATTGTTGGACAGGATGGGAGGGTTATTGGAAGTAGATTAGGGACCTCAAATGTTTTAAGTGGCAGAGTAACACTTGAGTTGGGTTCTAAATCCTGAGAGGCACGTGTAAAGTTTAATCTTCAACTTGTATGTTAATTATAAACAGGAAGTCTGCACAGTATGTCATTGAATTCTGTGAATCCATTTTGCGGGGAAAAAAATAGTGGGAATGAAAAAATTATTAAACAGAGTCACCTAGATCTATTTTTACCATCAAGACCAAGATTCAATCCCAAGAAAGCCTAATAATTATCATGAGTGTGTTCAGGAAGTGTGCTAAACTCTGTACATGTATTAACTCATTTATTTCACTGATCATCTTCGTTTTCCAGATGAAAAGCTGGAGATCAGAGAGAGGAAGAATCTGCTCGAGGTCACAGAGCAGGAGCTGCCAAAGGGCTCCGGGCTACAGGAGCCTACAGTCTGCACGGCATGTGCTCAGAATTTGCTGATGCCTCCCGTACAGACATTCCTTTAGTCCAGTTGTTTTCAACCCCGTGGCTCAGAAGAAGGATCCAAAAAACTTAAAATGCAGATTCTAACCCAGCTCATTTAAATCAGAATGATTGGCCATGGGACCCAGGTGATTCTAGATGCGAGAAGGCTAGCTGAGGATCTCCCTACTTGCTTACTGGTCAACTTCAATAGTTGAGAAGTCAATTATTTCTTGAGTAAAAGCTCAGTTAATTCACAACCCACTCATTTAAAATTTGCACCAGTTTACATGGGCCAAGCAAAAGTTTGCTTTTGCAAAAGATTTGATAAGTGAGTGAATAGATTATACTGAAGTATAAGGTAAACATTTATCCTATTAGAGAACACATATCTTTTTTTTTTTTTCCTGAAGATTTATTTATTTGTGCATACAGAACTGGAGTATAGGCCAGAGGCTCAGGGGCGGTGAGAGGCTTCACCAGAGACAGAGTGGGAAACAGAACAGGCAGATTGACGAAGTACACTGCTGAGGGGAGCAGCGGGCGGGTCAGGAGAGGTCTGCCACACCATGTGGTCACCTCCGGGGCAGGTGGGAATCGAACTCATGTGGAAGCGGCTTTAGATTCTCAGTGCTGTGCTTTAACCCGCTGCGCCACCAAGGAAGGCCCGAACACATATCTTTTAAGTATAATAGAAAACTATTCTTATAAACAAATTGATAAGTGAATTTTAGCACCCATTAAATAAGTTCACCACCCATTAAATAAAGTTAGGTTAATCCACAGCATTTTATTACTCTGATTGATTACTTGCTTTTAAAAATAATTGTTTCTAAGACAGATATTCGAGAATTCTGATTTTTGATGTAGGAATATATGCTCTCTTCAATCATAGCTGAAAATTGTTATTGCTATATGACTTGCCCTAAGTCTCCTTAATTAAATTTTGTAGCTGGGTGATTTTCTGAATCCAGGAGATTTCAAATTTCTTAAAAAGCAAGGATCTCATCGCTTATGTTTTTAGTATTCATGCCAGTTTCTGGTGCTTTGTGCCTTGCAGGTGTTCTATGAATGCGTGCTTTTGACCATAGTAGTGCCTGTTTTTGCAAAACAAAACTCCACTTGAGAAAATCATGGGCTCACATTCAGCCTGTAGGCATCTGATGCTGGTCACACTCATGTGTGTTGTTAATGACCCACTTTCATGGGATTGGTCCAGGCCGAAGCCACGTCAGTTGTTAATAGTTGAATTTTACTCTTGGGAAGGTGCAAGAATTCCTGCTGTGCAAACGATGTGCCCTTAAATGTGTGTTGGGTCTTGGATGGCTCCAGGTAACAAAGGAGGGAAGACACCGAAAGAGACTGTACTGGGATTATTGCTGTCAATTTTGTGCCTTTCCAGAAAAACAAAGAGGTACAGTAGTTAAAAACTTAGGCTCAGTGGACTCAGGCTCAATCACTTAGTAGCAGTGTGGCCTCAGACAAGACACTTGGATTAGGTGAGTTGACTCATAGGCGTGAATGAACTGCAGCTGGTCAATTGTAAACTTCAATATGTTACCTTTTACTATACATGTAAAATGGAACTAATACATTTAGAGCTGGCTAGGATTCTGCCTTCTCCCCTCTGGGAACAATTGGCAGTGGCTGGAAATGATGTTGATTGTGACAGTATGGGTGTGTGTATGTGTTGGTGGTATAGTCATTTACGGGGTAGACACCAGGGATGCTGCTAAACATCCCATAGTGCATAGAACAGCCTCCCAAAACAGAAAATTATTTGAATTCCAATGTCAGTTGGGTCAAGGTTGAGATACCCTGGCTTAGGGCTTAATGTACATGTAAGTGAAGATAACTAAGAAAAATTGAAATACTGCACTGATCTGGTATATCATAGGAAGGAAACTTCATGAAAATAGTGATTTCATTTAAGAATCTGAGGAATAGGCTTACTGTGATGACAGGAAAGACAAAGGAAATTTGCTTTTAGGAAATAACCCACCTAGGACATGAGCTGGTAGACTACACTTGAGGAAGTCACAGGCTGCTATTTGGTGGTTAAGCTGCTATCAGGCATATTCCTCCAGCCATTTCTGAAGCTGTTTTATAGAAGCATTCAGATGCTAGGGGAACTTTTGTTGCTTTTTAGATAAGATGAGGGGTGTGTGTTCATAATATGTTACACACAAATATAGATCTGGCCGGTTGTATAGGAGAACATTAGGGTCTACCACATAGCCAGTAGTACACTGGCGACTGTGCTAAATTTATACAGGGTCTCTTCTGTATTGCTCAATATGATCAGGTTTAAATAATTGAGAATGAGCAGTGGTACTTTCCATAGTGAGTTGAATTTACATTTTGTTTTGTGCTTTGCTAAAAAGGAATAGCAGTTGGCTTTGAGAACTAGTGTTAGAATGGTTTCTAGTGCTCTAAAATATGAGCAGAATTTTTTTATTTATTTATTTATTTATTTATTTGTACAGAACTGGGGTACAGGCCAGAGATGCGGAGAGTGAGAGGATTCACCAGAGACAGAGCAGGGAGCAGAACAGGCCGATCGACGAAGTACACTGCTGAGGGGAGCAGCGGGCGGGTCAGGAGAGGTCTGCCACGCCATGTGGTCACCTCCCGGGCAGGCGGGGATCGAACTCATGCAGAAGTGGCTTTAGTTTCTCAGTGCAGTGCTTTAACCCGCTGCGCCACCAGGGAGGGCCTATGAGCAGAATTTTTATTGGAATGTATTGAATGTAGATATTTGACTTGTCATATAAATATTAAAAATATCATACGTAGCATTTAGACCCAGGATCCCAGGAAGTTCACAGAAGTGTCTCAATCTACCAGTAAGGTTTGCCGCCTATCATGTTTCGTATCCTCATACACCCCTTATATCATAGTGATGATGATGGGAAGTCAACATCAGAAGTAGTTTTTCTGCCTCTAAAGAGAATGTGTCTTGCGCCTGCCTGGCACTTAATAGGTACTCAATAAACATTCACTGAATGTATAATAATAGCTCCCATGGTAGAATATGCACAGAGATGCCAGGCACCTTGACTCTTTCTTTGTGCCTTTATTCTTTCCTAAATCCAAAAAGTTTTCTTATTGAAATTCATCCATTCTTCTAGAATCTACCTGAAAACTTCTTTCACAAGAACTTCATTTTTCTTTTTCAATTCCCGGTCCTATCAAATTAGTTCCTCTTTGTTCAGAAGCCCAAAGGACTGTGTTCTTCTTTGGCTTGCCTTTTTGTTGAAACTAATCACAATAATATCTGATCCCTGTATTGTATTTAATTCAACTTAAGGATCCATGACAATACATCTCCTTCTATATGCCCCAGGGCCTTTGCACACAGCAAGTATCTAATAACTAATAACTCATGGGTCCTCCCTTTGTTATCAACTGGAGGTTCTGTTTGCTGTGGGGCTGCTGTTTGGTTATTTACTATGTGTTTACTTAGAAATAAAACTAAGGAGATTAGTTCTAAGTAGATTCTTTGCTGTTTGAGTAAGGGGACTGTGTCTAATTCTATTTGGTGGTTCCTTATCTGGAGTAGCACAGAGAACATGTCCAACAGATGTCTGGGAAGTGATTGATGTTTTGAATTACTGTTAGGGGCCCTGTACTTTTTTCTAATATACTGCTGTTAGATGAAAGATAATCGATGGTTCTTAAAGCGTCTGTTCCATGAACTTAATCAAGGAGATAGATGGAGTTACTGTCTATATAGGTCATATAGCTAGTGTGGGACTAATTTATATGCTATATCTTGAAATGTAAGTGAAGTGTAGGCAAGGAACTTCTAGAAATGAAAGTTAGCCTGAGTAAGAATGAATGTGAAAAGGTATGTGTGTCAGAAGACTTTTAAGCTTAATTTAGAGGTATAATACTCCTAGATTACTAAAACCTATCTATAAACACCTACATGCATTTCATTTTACTCACTGCCAGAGCTGCTGGGAGAGCGAAGCTGCTGTGGCTCTGGCCTAGCGCCCTGTGCTCTAGCGTGTGCTCAGGAAACTCTTTCAATTATTCACTTTCGTCATTGTAGAATGGGGGTGACAGCCATGTACAAATGTTCAATAAAACCTTTTTCACAGAGATGGTGGCCTGTGAGTGAGCCTGTGTATATGTGGATATGTCTGTGTTTATAACACAAGTGTTGGGGTGTGCTTTTTATTGCCAGTGTTGTATTGCCAGTGTTGTAGGAACTTTTGGGTGGGAGAGCAGTTTGCACTGAAGTAGTAGGGGAAAGGCTTGATAATGGGGACTATCCTCTTGTCTTTATGATCACATGTCTGGAAATTCTTTACATTCCACTTTCTTCCAAAGTAAGTTTGTTGTGAAGTCATTCATTTTTTTTTATTCTATCAGTATTTGCTAAGTGGTAATTATATACAAATGTTCACTTTAGCTTTTTCACATTTCATATTTAGATGTTTTTCCATATTTTAAACATTTTAACATCTCTGAAATTGGGATGCATCTCAAAGTTGATGGTGTTATTGTAAGATTTTCCATTCTTTGTGGATACAAATTAAGATGTGCCTTCACTGTGGCCTAGAATTAGAAGATATGGGAGCTGTTTTAGTACTGCTTCAAATATTTCTAATATAGGATCATTTACTTTAGATATTCTAGTTTTATATTGGCATTTACTCAGCAGCTTTCTAGACACAAAGATTTTTGAAAACATTTTAAATAAAGACTGGAAATGTTTTCTTTTTTTTTCCCCTTAAAATAATACTGTTAAGTTCCGACAGAGGTTGGTTACTTTACATGTCTCAGTTAATGTTCTGTTAAATAAACTTCTCATGTCAAACATGGTTTTTCTTGTGCTCTTTGATGACTTTGGCTGATTTCATGGATTTCTTTCATAAAGGTAAAACATGAAGCAAAATTTCAGAAATCTTTCTGTGGCATAGTGAGGACCCTGGTCACAATCCTTGTGTCTTTTACCTCTAACTTTTTTCTTGTTAGAAGTGTAGAATTTGAGAACAGGTGTTGGAATATACGTGTTTCTCCCCAATTTATCTCATTTTAATTTTATTGCTCTCAGATTTTCTGAAACTATGAAGTAAGCACTTTATGTAGGACTGACCCAATTAGGAGCATTTGAGAAGGTTTGTAAAAGGTTTATATTCCCTCTCTTTCCTGTCTGTATAAATCAATTAAAATGGACTGTGAAGAAACTCACGCTGAAATTATGTATAACTCTAGATTCCATTGCTATGTGTTTGTTTTCTACATTCAAGGAGGAGTTTCCATTTAACTGTACTTATGATTTACGGTAGCAAGAGATATATTTCAGCCAGTTCCATGATGTATGGGAATACGACATAATATAAAAACATTATTTATGCCTCTGATCAGAAAGGGAAAGCTGTTTCTTATAGTATGCTTATGGTTTAAACAGCTTGCTTAGTAAGCACATCTGTCTTTGTAATCTGTCTAAAAATATCAGAAAAATTAAAACTCAGCTTAGTTTCACAATTGACATCTATAAATATTTTTAAGTTAATGTTCCTTAGTAATAATGGTAAGTACTCCTCAGCTTGTAGTCTTTGGCTCCTTCTGGTATGGCTTTAAAGTTATTGTTTGAATGCTGAGTCTTGAAATAAATCTCAACATAGTTTTTTCCCCTTGTGTATTTCAGAAAAGGTCTTCAGTGCAAGAAGGTGGTTAAATATTAATTGCCAATTGATCATTAGAGAGCGATAAACTGTGATTCTTATATCATATGGGGAATTTTAGAGTGTGGTATTTGTGGTATTTTGTGTGTGTCCCTAAGCATTTCAAACCATAGTTTTACTTAATGACATTCTTTTTATGAGCATGCAATCTGAGAGGTAGGAAAGGGCAAACCAGAAGCTGCTATTCATTCAAAGATTTCTTCTTGGAATAACTCTCAGAAATAAAATTTATTTTATTTTTCTGACATCTTAAATTGCAGTTTTTTGCCTCATTTTGCTTTAAGGTACTTAGGTGAAAATATAATGACTTTTGAGAGCAGGTCCAAACTGTAAAGCAACTTGAGTTTTCTTTCTTTTTAGTGAGGAACTGGAGACAGGCTATGCCTGCAATTTGTGAGACCAGGGTAACTGCTGCTATAGAGACCTGCAGACCCAATATCTAAATATGGTAAAGATCTAGTCAAGATATACCTGCCTTTTCTCCAGGACACTGCAGCCCAGTGCTGGGATGCCACAGCAGCTTCAGCCTCTCTTGTGGTCTGTGAGCCCATGTGGGAGTATAGATATGTTGGAGTAGGGAGCGGTGGGAGCTGAACCCAGCACTAAGACTCCTGGGCCCACTGAGCCCTAAGTGGGGATGACTGACTCAGGCCTGTAGGTAGTGGGTTGGGCAGATCCTTGGCCTCCAGTTCCCACTTACTGATGTAGGTGCATTGGACCATCTTCTTTGAGCAAGGTAAAGGGAGAGAGAAGAGTTGTTTGGGGAGTTCTCTCTACCTAGATTCCCATTTTGTCCTTGTTTTCTAAGGGCAGAGATGATGGTTCATTCTCATTCTCATTCTCATGTAGCAGCCTTTGGCCTGAGGGCCAAGTTCAGCTGACAAATCCCTCCCATGGGCTCAGGCAGTCACCAAATTAAATAAAGCATCCTTATATGATTGGAAAAAATATATATATATATATTTATATTTCATGTTTTGTCATGTCCTGGACTCTCTATAACGTCTGACCCAAGACGAGGGCCATCTGGCTTAGGCCTAAGAAAGGATCAGGGTCTTGAACAACATCATGCAGTTAGTGGTATAGGCCAGGTAATAGCTTCTTTAGAAACTACAAATCTGTTTCATCTACCTTATAATTTATAAAAATGCTTGCTTCTGATGAAATGCAAAAATGAGGAGAGGAATAAAAAGGCAGAAATTATTTAAATAGTGTATTACTCACATCATCATTATCTCATCTTCAGTTTCTTTCTCTGCTGAATAAGGAACCCTTAAAACTCACATGTACCTCGTGACTTTGAAAGAAAGAAAAGCTATCAAAACATTCTCCTGTAACAAATTTTCTGTTGCTTAGGGAATTCAGGTGTGTGAATCACTTCCTTCTGTCCTGTGACAGAAAAAAAGAAAGCAACGTGATTTCATAGTTCAGTGGAGGGGGCCAGGATTGGTGGTTTCAGGGAAGATTGCCTATCATAGAGAACAGCTATATTCTTAAATAGATTTCTGCGTAGATCTTACCGGAACAGTTTGCAGATGTGGACTGCATTCCCAAGAAAAGACTTTTACAGTGACTGACATCCCCAAAACCTTCCCAGAAAAAGGAAAACGCGTCCTTTCTCAATTTCACGTATGCTTTCTCCCTGATCAAAAGGCTGATTTATCCATGGTGGCACCTGAAAAATAAATTTCTTAACAAGGTTGCTTCACAGTCAAGATGAAAGTACAAGCAAGTATTAGACAGGCCAACTGGAAGGGCTGTGTGAGGATTTTATATTTCTTCTTGCAATAAACACATGTGGAGCACAGGAAGGGTGATGCCGTCATCTGGTGGTGTGATGGAGATTCCCAGGGATGCTGGAAAAATACCAGGTTAATGAAGTACAAAATACAGCATTAAGTACAGGCAGCATTTTGTGGGCTTGGGAGTCTGTTGGAAGGAATTAATATCTTAAATCTTGTTGGTCTCAAAGATCTGGGAGTGTGGGTAGAGGGACTTAGGTTTGGGAGTGACAAGTTAGGTTTGCTTTTGCCTCAAAACCTGTATCTGGACGTCCGCTGAGAGATTAGGAAAGAATACGGAGTGTTGGCTTCCTCACAGATTTTGTGTGTTGGCTCACCTTGATTTTTTTTTTTTTGCCAACATGTATATTAGTTGTTCACTTAACACCTGTAATGTATGTCTGTTGTTACATTGATCAGAGAGATTAAGCTTGTACACATGTCTGGCTTTACCCCTGGGTTGTGAGTTTTGCAGGGCAGTACTTAGTTATTTATCACCCCCTTCCTCCATTCCCAACAGAAAATAAAAAAGTTTTGGATACATTTGTCACTTGGCAGAGGTTGACTGCATGGAACTGGAACATCAAGGTCTCCTTCAATGGAAAGATCAGACCTGTCTACATATTCTACCACTGAGGGTCCAAAAATGCCTCAAAAAATAAATAGACCCCAGCACTTGAGAAGCTGTTAGCAAAAACTTGGCTTTCAGCAGCATAAGATTTGAAACAACTCCCAAAGCACATCATTTTTACAATGCAAGTTCTAAAAAAAACAAACACAAGATGCAAATTAAAAAAAAAAAAAGCCGAGAATGCCTTTCTTCACAGAGAAGTCACTGTCCTTTCAAAAGGAAAAAGATTACTGTGGAATCCACTCAAGGAGATATTTGTTGTTCCCAAGGAAACAGTCTGGGCAGCAGACTACCTTCATATTTAGGACCCTGATAGTCTCAGGATTGAAACTATCAGCCTGAAATGGAGAGGGAGGAAAGTTGATGTTTTGGGTGTGTGCTCTGCAAATGGAAATGGCTTTTCAAGTGATACTTGAAAGAAAATATGGCAATATTATCTGAAGCTCTCAATTCATATGTAGCCCTTTGCTGCTTGGATAGGTACTGACCAAGGATGTTTTAAGTAAGGAAACAGGAAGTAAGGTAGGATGGTCAGGAAAGATTTCTGAGATGAGCGTGCTTACACTCCCTTATACATTGCTGTCTATGTCTTGATTGCTTTTTTCCAAAAAATTTTCAACCAAGATCAATACATCATTCAGATCCCAGCTTCATGGATACTTCCACCAGGAAGCCTTCCTTGAACTTCCAGACCCAGTTTTGTTTCTTTAAACAATTTCTTATCATATTATAGTGGAGCTTACAGACTGTGTGCCTGTAGGAGTGATGTAAAGAGTGAAATGGCCTGTTGATAGTAGACCCTTTTGTGATGATGGAAATGTTCTGTATTTGCCTGCTTTACTTTGGTAGCATCTGGCCACATGTGGTTATTGAGCACTCGTGACTAGTGCAACTAAGGACCTGACCTTTTAGTTATTTAACTTTTAATTAATTAAAACATTTAAATTGGTAACATGTGGCTGGTAGCTACTATATTGGACAGCTAATGTCTATAAGAGAAACAGCAGTATAAGTGTGATGATAAACATTGAGTAAAATGTGGGCTCAGCATCAGGGAGACAGAAGGGAGTGCTGTGGATTGTGGAAAACCAGAAGTCCTATCAAAAAGGGAACAGATGTTTCGCAAGTCTAGCTATTGAAAAAAAAAAGAGTAGCAGAAAATTCTTACTGTGAAATTTCCTTATTAACAATGTAGCAACTATCTACAATTCTTGGCCAGATTTTTTTTCATGTGTAGTCATTTGGTAACTGCTATCCTGACTTCCCATGTTATTATTTGTTTAAGTTTGTCTCTCCAGCACAACATAGTATCCATAGTATCCATCCTGTCTTGCTCACTATTACAACTCCATGCTCAGCTTAGTATTGAGTAACCTCTCAGTGATTATTTGTTGAATGATTGGTAAATGCTTAAGATAGCAATAAATCAAAAGAGGGGGGAAAAGGCCAAATCTAAGACATAAGAGACAGAGAATTTAGACCTTGGATGAAACCCAACAACTTTTCTGCATGGATAAACAGTTGTCTGGAAGGGAGAAACCCTTCTGGATATAACTGAGTACATGATGGTGGATTTAAGTAAAGAGACCAGATTTTACACAAATGTATTATGTGGCCTTGAGCATGTCTGGTTCCCTGAGAAGGAGGAACAGTGGCATGTAGCAAAGGATTATGGATGGAGGGAACTCTTTATGAAAGCAGTTATTCTGCTGTAAACCCTAAGGAATATCAAGAAGAATCAGTTGTTTCAAGACTATCAGGAAAATTGCTGCTGTTGCTACTTATCATGATGTCTGTATCCCAATTGAAATCATTCTGTTTTAATATTCCAAACCACCTGGATATCTTAGACATTCCAGGGTTCGTGGTCCAAAAATTGTTAAGATCATAAAGGCCTTTGATGTTGGTAATAGTCTATCTCATGGAGCTGCACTTTGTGGGTATTGGTATAAAACAAATGAAGTTTAACTGAATTAAATTCTCTGCTCTCCAGTTTTCCAGTTGACTTTATGAAAGAGCCCATTCAAAGGAAATGGTATCCTCTGTAGTTGTATATACCATTTTACTACATTCCACAGTTGGCTATTAAGGCAGTTGCTTTGAATTGAGCAAATTATGAGATGTCCAGTGCATAAGAAATCATTCCAAAAGGGAAATGTGTTTATTTGACTTCTTTTCCTTGTCTGTAGATGAGTTTTCATTCGGATTCTCTAAGATACAGACTTACAATGGATTCTCTTTTCTTTTTATTAATATTCATATAAGGAAAGAGGTATATTAAAAACCAATTTTTAGGCAGAAACATAGCTTCCCCAAGGATGTGGACAACCTAATCTCCCAAACTTGATTGGAGGATTGTGATTGTTACTTTAAATGGTGAAGGATCTCACCAATGTGATTAAGGTAAAGATCTTAAGAGGGGGTGATTAACCTGGGCTAGGGTGAGCCCAACATATTCCCAAGGACCCTTCTAAGTGAGAAAGGAGGGCAAGAGAGTCAGAGCAGAGAAAGAGAGGTGATGATGGAAGCAGATGTCAGAATAATGTGACTGCTGGCTTTGAAGATGGAATGTGCCTAACAGCCCAGGAATTCCAGCAACCTCTAGAAGCTGGAAGAGGCAAAAAGAAGGGATTCTTCCCTAGAGCTTGCAGAAGGAATGTGGTCCTGCTGACACTGCTTAACCTGTGAGATCCACTTTGGACCCTTTTGTATCTTGCCTCTAGAACTGTCAGAAAATTTATGTTGTTCCAAGCCATTCCACCTGTGGTAATTTGTTCACAAATGATGACTTTATTTTGTATAAGTTTTTACATATGGTTTAATAAGTACTCATTCAGTAGTGGCACCCACTGTGTGCAGGGCATGATTCTAGGCACCGAGGATTCGCTGGTGAGTCAATGCTGCTGTCCCAGTCCATGTTCTCACAGAGCTATCTTCCATGGATACAACCAGTAAGCAACTGTATACACAAGCATTTTGTTGGACATTGCTGTTCAATACATAAATGCAAATATGTCATTAGAAGGGGTGGTCAGGGAGGTCTTAACCTGAGGATGTGATTTTCACCTTGAGCTCTGAATGCCGAGTGGTAATTAGCAGGGAAGGGGAGATGGTGGTGATGAGCATTCCTGGTAGCAAGAGCAGTAGATGAGAAGTCCAGAGGCAGAAGTGCCCACACCCTGGGGGAGCTAAAGAACGCTGATGTGGAACAAAGGAAAGGCACAGAAGTGAGACCAGCCAATCAGGCTTGGGCACCATTACAGTGATAGGCATGAAAGACTTTAAGCTAAGAGGGAATTAAGACTGTGATGTGGGATTATTTGGCTATGATGGGGAGAAAGGATTGAAGTAGGTGAGAATAAATGAATAGACTGACCATTGTGGAGAGGGAGAGGGGGAGAACTGTTGGTACATACTGGACCTTCACTAGGACTGTCCCAAGGATATCAGACACCAGGAGTGAGGTGAGCAGAAACATTAGTGGCCTGGATCCTGTGGTGACTGTGAAGATGGCCCTTTGAGATCCTCATGGGGATAGTATATGCCTTTTCTTGGCCCCTTATACTTATTTTAATACTAGATTGATGTTTTTAGATAAGTGATTGCACACAGGGTCAGTTGCTCTGTACCTTGACCTCTGTAAACAGGCTTGATGGTTCCTACCTCACCTGTCCTTGTTCTGCTGCTGCAGGACTCAGGGGCCTTATGTGGAAAGGCCACATGCCACAGGCTACAGAGTGGACTTACATCCTGCCTTGCCTGGGTGAAAGCAGCAGTTTCCTAGCCTTTTCTTAAAATTTCATTGCCATTTCTATGGATATTAGAGAATGCTGAACACACAAATTATTGGGCTCTGACAGTGATTTCCCACAGGGAGCTCTGTGTAAGAGTGTAAATAGCTTATAGACCCCCATTGGGAATCTCCCCTCTCCTACCTGGTGCCTGTTTATGGGGAGAGAGTAAGAATTTTTGCCATCATACATGTGATATCTGTTACTCCCATTCTACCATTCTGTGTGACCCTCAAGAAAAATTTTCATACTTGGCATCTGTCCAAATTCCGCATTCTGAAAGAGTGCTTGGCTTCTGGAATAGCTTTATTTGTTCACTGCCTGTTAATGGTGATGCAAAGGCCAACTTCTATACCTCTGCCTTTGGAGGTCTTGACTGTGCTCCCTCCTGCCTTTGATGACTGTACCCTTTACTGTTCTCCCAATGCTATTTTCCATTGTTGCCACATTTTATCAGTGTTTGCAGGGCTCACACGGGATTCCTTGTCACATTTTTTTTTTTTAGATTTATTTATTTACACATACAGAACTGGGCATAGGCCAGGGGTGTAGGGGCAGTGAGACCATTCATCAGAGACAGAGTGGGGAGCAGAATAAATAGGCAGATCATCAAAGTACACTGCTGAGGGGAGCAGCGGGCCAGTCAGGAGAGGTCTGCCTCTCTCCATGTGGATCATCTCTGGGACTGGGGATCAAACTCGCACTGAAGTAGCTGCAGTTAGCTTGCAGTGCTACACTCTAAACTATTGTGCCACGTTCGGGGGTGGGGGGCTCTCCTTGTCACCCTTGCAGGACTGAATTCCCAAAGGTTATGGGAAATGTTTTCCCTCTGTGCTTGGCAGGTATTTGTTTTATTTTCACTATCATACCCTTCAGCTGCTGACTTTGACATCCTTAAGGCGATGAAGGGAAGGATATATTTCAGCCCCTCGGGGTCTTGCCAAGGCACATTCTCTACTGGTTCATACTGGTTCATGCAAATCTTGACCTGGTGACATAATTACGGATTTATATTAATTAATGTAGAGCAATTTTTTACTGAACTTTCCTTATTTGTCTTATTAGTTCTGAATTCTGGTATAGTTTTTAAAAGAAATACTAAAATTTATTTGAAAAATAATTTTCATAATTTGGCTGGTTCATCTTACCTTTTTTAATGAGATACCTAGATTTTGCTGTGTAGCCTAGTTTTAGTATATTTCTTATACTTCATTGTTTATGTCAAAGTGTGAGAATGCTGCTATGAAGTAATTGTGAATTTACTTTTGAGTGTCTTCACTGCATATCCTCTGGGCTTCTCGTAAGCTTTCTTTTTAGGGAAGGCTTTCAGAAGTGTGTGGTTTGGTGTTCATGAATTCCTGGAAGTTCTGGATGGTTTGAAAGTGATTCACACTGTAAAAATCTAGGGCTGGATTTTACAAATCATGTGGTAAAATCTTGCCAGCATCATTGGCCATCAATCATTACCCTGCTGGAAGTAAATAAAAGAGGTTAGTATCCATGCAAATCTTCTCAGCTATGACTTTGCCATAATTGTCATTCTTTATAGCAGTGGATATCTAAGGGTAATGCTCAAACATAAGCATCACTTGAGAACAAAGCTTCAGGGCTCATCCTGGGCATACTGAATCAGAATTTTGAGTTTGGATTCTACATTTTGATATATCCTGCAGCTGATTTTGATTACACTAAAGTTTTATAACTTCTGCATAAGAACATAGGGGAAAAATATCTTTGATTTCTCCTGTCTTCTGTGTGTAATTGATATGTGTGATTTGGAGTAAACCTTGTTTTTCTTCTGTAGCACTTTTTGTTGAGAATGCTTAAAGATCACTGACCTGAAATTTTGTTATTTTATTTATTTATTTAGAATCCAGACTTGCAAACCTCAGTGCTATATCCAAAGGGACAATTTTATTATTTATTAGGAAGGCAGCTGGTAGAGATACAGGCATTTGAACAAATTGCTATAAATGGGTGCTTGTGACATTAATTAGCTCTCTCATGCTTTCTTCCCTAATTGAAAGAGACTTGCTTATAGCAAGATTTATTTTTGTTCTGTCTTGGACAGCATTGCACTAAAATTGCAGCTGGTCAAAAATCATGGGTATGGCCCTGTGCTTAGGGCTTCAGTGTATTAGAAAAACTGTTGTGCTGGGAAGCGAGCAGAGGCTGGGGGAGGGAATCTTGTAGTCCTGTAGCTGCAAGTGATTGATCTGTGGCACACCTATACTTCCCTCCAAAAATCTGTTCCTTTTATCGTCTGCTGTTCCCCTAAAGTCTCTTCTTTTATGTACCTCATATACTGCCTCACAGTATAACTGGGCCATGACATAGCACCAAATAATTGTTGCTCTCTAGAACTCGCCATCATCAGAAGATTCATGTTCCTGAAGCCTTTAAATTCTTCCTTTTTAGCTCTTGACAACATAAACTTCCAGGTCAAGAAAAGAATGCCTTCCGGGAAAACCTTTGAGAAATGACGAAAGGTAGCAAAGGGAATTGGAATTCAACTTAGGCCTCTGGTACTCAAGACATAGGATTTAAAAAAAAATCAAAATTTAACAAATATATATGTTACTAAACTTTTGAAGATGTTATAGAGTGATCAATTTTTATTTTTTCCAACTTAGGAAATTGAAAAAAATGGTTGCTTTCAATCTCAATTTTTTTTCCTGCTTTTTTTTGACATTTAGTCTCTGGTTGATCTCATCCAGTTTATGGTTAGCTGCCATTTATATCTTGCCCGTCTAATGCTTAGGACAAAAATCTAACCATCATCTACTGGTCTCCCTCACATCTCGAAACCTAATTCATGGGCAAATTTTATTGGCTTTACTTTCAGCATATATCTGAAAGTCAACCTCTTCTTATCATCTCTGCTGTCAGTCGCCTAGCCAAACCTGCACCATCATTTCTCACCTGCATCATTCAACAGTCACGTGCCTATTTGCCATGCTTCTTGCAGCATGTCTTCTATAGATCTCTCAATGATCCTTTAAACATGAGATGATGTCCCTCCTCTGTTCAGACTCTCCTGTGGATCCCATCTCATCCAGAATAAAAGCCAGAGTCCTTCACCAGTAATAAGTTATGTGGGCATCATGTTATCACCTGATAGAATGTGATGACAGGCACTTCACCTCTGCGGTATTCTGTCTTAATCCTATAACTCCAGATTGATTATGATGAAAATACCAGAGAAGCCCATGTTGAAGGAGAATCTCTACTATACCTGATTCGTGTTCTTTCTTCAGTGCATGGCTAGCTTCTTCCCCTCCTTCTGATACTTGCTCAAATGCACAGAAAGGGATTCCCTTCTGCTTTTCTCCCCCTGCCCTACTCCTTATTATCTTATCCCATTTCCTTCTCTTTGTAGACATGTGTAAGCATCTGTTTGTTTATGTCTCTTCTCCCACTAGAATGAAGTAGGAATGTGTTTTATTTACTCTATCCCCAGAATAATGGATGCCCTGTAGTAAGGACTTATAACAGATGTTTGTTAAATGCTAAATTTCAGAAAAATTTGGACTGCACATCCAATCTCAGAGTGACAGTATTTTTAAATGAAATGAATTTAGCTTTATGAAAAATTTAAAAGAATTAAGCTTTTTCCATTTGATTTACTGTGAATGAATGAAAACTTGATAGCTGATTGGCACAGCAGGAATTTTGGTACATTTAGGAAAGTTGTGCTTTGTTTACGCTAACCCCACTACCCAGTATAGTAGTCACTATCCACATGTGGCTGTTTAAGCTTGAATTAATTGAAGTTAGGCACAATTAACACTCCAGTCCCTCCATCAGGTGGCCTCCTTTCAAGTGCTCAGTAAACAACATGGCATGTGATAGCACTTTGGATAGTGCAGATAGGCAACGTTTTTTAAGTTTGTAAACAGATCTTTGTTTTCATGACTTTAGATAATAAAAATAAAATGACAATAGCAGCAGTGATAATTTATTGGCACCGTCCATGTGACAGGTACTGAGCTGTCCATATTCAGTCAATCCCCAAATCCCTGGCAGAGGTAATATTTTTCTTTTTCACATGAGGAAATTGAAGGTCAAGGAGAATATGTGTGTTTCCTCGGGCCACACAGCTGGCGAGCCAGGTTTGAAAGTCAAGGTTGGCACCATAGGTCTTCATAGATCAGGTCTGCAAGCACTGCATGCTGCTTTGCTCAGTGGATCCCTGTGTCCTTCCTGTCAATTATGCCCCTTCAGGTGAGCACTACTCTGCCGGCCCTTGAAGTTCATGTACAGGATTTATACTGCAAGTGCTCTTGTGTTTGGTTTCTTTTGTCATCATCATGTCTATGAATTTCTTCCATGTAATGTTTACTAATAGTTATGTTTTGTTGTTGTGTAATATTCTATTGTCTGAATATAGTCTATCTATCAAGTCTGTTGTTACATGACATTTGAGTTGTTTTCAGGTTTTGATCATTGTAAGTAAAGCTGCTATGGACGTTGTGGCATGTATTGTTTGATGAACGTCTTTGCTCATTTCTCTCAGTGTCTTTGATAGATCACAAAATAGTTGTGGTGCAAATTATCCTGCCAAATAATTTCCAGAGTCTTATACTAACTTATACTTGTATGGCATCTAGTCGAGCCACCTTTGCACCAACTCTTGGCATTTTTGTTAGTGTCATAGGAAGTAATAAAAATGCATTGAAAAGTAGTATGGAAACGCTAGGTTTGTGGTGTTGAGGCAATGCAGGTGGAAGTAGATCTGAGTTGGTGGAGCTTTTGTTAAGGAGGGCATAGGGAGAATAACAACTTGCTACAAGCTTAGAGACAGGTAAGACTGGGATGTGACTCTGGAGAGGGAGTACTACAGGCAGCAGGGTTTTAAAAATTAAAAAAAAAAAAAAGGGAGTTAGGAAATCTCAGTCAGGCTCAGAATTATTTCTTACGTTTCTTGTTGGAGACTGTAAAGTCAAGTTGAGAATTATTTCTTATCTTTCTGCTGGAAGCTATAAATCTACTCCTGTACTTTTCCTCCCCATAACATCAGGACATTACATATGAACCAACACAACTTTCACATTATACTGAGTTAATTTCCCTATTCACTAATTATATCTGGGCTAACTGGTGTTGTGAAATCATGTAATGTATGCATAGAACGCGTTATGGGGGTATAGAGGATTCAGAGTATGAGCGAATGCTGTGGAACAAAGCATGTGAGGATATTTGCAAAGGACTAGGCATGTTTGATGAATGACTTGGAATGTAAACAAGGCAAGCAGTAGGGAAATGATCAGAAAGGGCTGATAAGGTTGTGGTGGGGATTCACGGATTAGAGGTCAGGATGATGTGGAAATATTTGAGCAAGGAAAATGGAGGATGGAAGGTGAGGTTCAAGGGCAGGTTGTTTAAAATTTTAAACAGGTGAATTTTTAGTGCTGACATGGGCATACAGTATATTACAGAAGGAAAGTGTTTTGGAGACAAGGCATTAAAAAATCAGAGAGCAGGAAATTTGGATGAGTCTTTCTCAAGATGGTAGAGGTTGCCAAAAAGGATGTTGGGAGTTGGAATGGTGAAGAGGGACTGTGAACCCAAGACTTTTATTTACTTTATTTTATTTTAAAGATTTTTATTATTTGTGCATACAAAAATGGGGTACAGGCCAGAGGTGCAGGGCCAGTGAGAGGATTCACCAGAAACGGAGTGGGAGCAGAACAGGCAGATGGGCAAAGTGCACTGCTGAGGGGAGCAGCGGGCGCATCAGGAGAGGTCTGCTGTGCCATGTGGATCACTTCTGGGGTGGGGATTGAATTTGTACTGAAGCAGTCACAGCTTGGCTTAGCTTTGCATTGCAGCCTGCTGCACCACCAGGAAGGCCCGAACCTAAGACTTTTCAGTGGGATTGTTTTTATGCTTTTCCTACTTGGCCTCAACTGGGAGAGTAGCTTCAAAGTAGAATGGAGACCTTTTTCACATTCTCTCGGGTCCCAGGGCTACCACTTCATATTCCCTCAGTGCCATGGCCTCTTAGGTCATCTTCTCACTTCTGTGTATGTTCACCTCTTCACACCTTTCCCCTACCTTTTAAAAATAACTACCTTTCATACAAGAACTGGTTAAATAAATACATAAAATAAATCTTTAAAAAATTAAAAAATCTTTCATATACTTTTAATTTAATAAATTACTAAATGTTAGCAAATATCTTGAGCCCCTATGTTTTAAGCATGGTGCTAGGTGCTGGAAGAATGATGTTGTAAATATAACATAATTTATGATCCAGCAGCTTGCAGATAATTTAAAATTAAACAAACACCAAATTTCTTGCATGTAGGCTAGAGATATTTTCTTTAACACAGGAAATACAGGTCATGAAATGTTTTGTAGGTTGGTGATTTGTATCTAGGAGCAAATGACAAATAATATCTCTTGATTAGGATCCCAGGCCCTATAACTGCTAATTATTAACATAGCAGACAATATTAGATCTTTTCTTTGAAAAATGTTAGAAAGCATCTTAGTTGCTAGAGTAGCTCAATAAGCAGAAAGTTGATGCAATGGCACATAGCAAGTTTTCTTTTTTCATAAATGCTGGTGCTTGGGGAGGCAGATTTCTGGACCCGAGGAAGTAAAGTTCTGGCTGGAGCCCTGTGAATTGGGGTCGGGTGTCTGTCTGTCTGCTTGTTGATGAACTGAAAGCATCAGTAAGTTAACATCCTACTTTCCCTCAGCACATAGAGCTTCATCGTTTCTCCTGATGTCAGTGTCAGTGTCATTCAGCTTGTGACCACCCAGAACACACTTGTTGAAAATGTTGAGTTCATTATTCCTAGTAATGAGGAAGTACATACCCTTTGCAGGAACTTGAGGTATCTCAGAGAGTATTTGAAAAAGTCTTTACAGGATTTGGGCTTGGTTGTGGTGGTGATTCTGAGAAATTTCTATTGAAGTGGGGTTTTGCTCAAAAATGGATTCTTAAGAAAGAGGATGCAATTGATCGATTAGTTTGATAAATCTTATTTACCAGTGGGCATAAAATCTTTCACTGGTAAATAAGCAGCAGTTACTGATTTTAGCCAAGAGGAAGAGGTATTGATATTTTTTGGGGGGCCACAATGACTGTATATTTGTCTGTGCTTAGACAAAACTGTGATGTGATCTTGTTTTCCCTTACTTTATCCTGATCCCAGAGTAACCTTAAGTGAAGTTGGTGTTTTGTGTGTTTATTTCTGTCTTTAAGGTTACCATGGTCTCACTGTGAGCACTAGGTCACTTTTGAGTGTCAGATAATACCAACTTTAGTGGTATGCTGCCAATTTCAGAATTCCTTTTGGAGTAGTTAACAAATGGGCGGGAAAAGAAGGAGCATGTTGAAAGAGGGGACCAAATCTTTTATGAAAGAACCAAAGTAGAGAGTGAAAGGGGTAGAATAACATGAAAAGAACTGGTTGCCATGAGAAAGGGGTTACTCAAGGGCAAAGTAGAGGATAAACAAGGGGCAACCAGAGAAAAGTAGAAAGAGCTCCCTTTCCATCTGAGGCCAAGAGAAGAGGTGATGGTAGGAAATGGGTGCTGAGCTCATTCTCTGAGTGGCCTTTGTATTGGTGGCCATGTTAAGCCCTTAGCTTGTGCTTGGTTCATGGTGGGGATACAAACTCACTCTTAGTTTTGTGAGTATTTTTGAGTGTCTGGGGTTAGATATTAAAGAGAATTATATGTGAGATTTTTCCAAATTGTTTATATGTAGAACATACATGTGTTTATGGAGCAAGAAAAGACACAATCTTGAGTATACTTATATATTGAAACCTCTCTCGCGTTTGTTTCGAGAACCTGCACCTACATAGGCCAGGTTTTGCATGGGATCTCTGTCCAGCAACCACAACAATTTCAAAATAGCCCCTAGTTCTGTAGTCAAAGTGCTGAAATATAATGCGGAGGGGAAATAGACTGTGGCAAGCAGCCCCATAGTTATGAAAAGCACTCCTCACCTGCTCTGTATTTCTCTTACCATCCTTGGTCCATCAAGAAAATTCCCTTTTCCCCACCCAAAGTATACCTGTAAGAGCTTTTGGTTCTTTTTCCTGTTTCCTCTTCATTCTAGATTTGGACATTTCGGTGGTTTTTATTTTTCATGAATAGTGCTGCCATAGACTTGCTTTTATGTAAACACTGAGGTCCTTGTGTAAATAAATTCATTGGGTAAATTCTTTGCACTGGGATTGGATCAGCAATAAATTAACATTTTGCCACATCACATTATAAATGGGAGTTGTGCCTGTTTAGACACTCGCTGACAGCGTTGAGAGAGCTTGGTTTTCCACATGCTGGTCAGCTTTGGCTAGACTAAAGTTTGAATGTTTTTGCTGATTTGAATCTAAAAATACTACATGCAATTCTTTGTGTGTATATGTATAAATTAATTGGTAAGTTGAATTGCTATTTAGTGGGTATACAGAGCTTAAAGTCCATGCATCATTCATTTTCTGTTCTTCATATTCTCAGTCGTTATAGTTGCTATAGCTCTTTACCTATTATTCATGAAATCTAAAATGCATGTGGAAATATGTGGATAAATTAATATGTAGATGTGGCAGTTTTTGACAATGAGAGGCAACATTTTATAGATTTTTTAAAAATTTATTTTGTGGAGATGTATTTAGTGCAACATTCTGACAAATAAATTTTAACACAGAAATGATCACTCCAGGAATAAAAACCCTTTGGTAAATGGTTCCCCCTCTGGTTGGCCACTAGGGACTGAGGCATGGTTAGTTACTTCAGACAGATGCCAAAGAGATCCTCAGTTGCTCAGGGGCAGATGCAAGAAACAGTGGGTTGAAAATAAAAGGAGAGACAAATAAATTTGAGGGCTAATTTTTAGCAGAAAGAACATGCCTATTTGCTCCTGGTTGTTTGTCCTATTTTTTTTTTTGGTGTTCCCCTTGATTTTGCTTTCCTTCTATTAACTTAGTCCTTTTTCTACTCTCCAAACTGGGTTGTCATTTCCTAGAAGATGTTGCCTTCAATTTGGGTGCCATCTTGATTTTGGGGAACATGTTGTTCCATCTTAGGGATATCATATGCCAGTCGGGTAGCATGGAATGGGGACAGTGGTCAACAGGGTCACACTACAACGCCAACCAACTGTGCCCTCCCAGCAAAAGCATCTCCTCAAATGGGATCATTCATACTGACCTACTTGGATGCTCTATTTCTGGTTTCTAAAATGTTCATTTTAGGCACAGGGATTCCTTTGAAAAATGAAATGCAAAGAGATGAGGACAGTCCAGATTCCACAGAGCCTC
The DNA here is from genome assembly GCF_000260355.1 of Condylura cristata. NCBI lineage: Eukaryota > Metazoa > Chordata > Mammalia > Eulipotyphla > Talpidae > Condylura > Condylura cristata. The sequence continues at coordinate 56,637,801 of NW_004567105.1, forward strand.
ATTTGTTGACAGACATGGAAGGGTACCTTGTGTTTGGGAGAGAACCAGTTAAATTTCTGTTTCTAAGTTCAGTCTGTGGTGTAGTATGTGTCTTCCTCTGTGGTGTGGCAGAAAGCACCCAGCTGAGAGGTAGCTGCTTATTGAGAAGATATGAGGGAAAGGAGAAGTATGATGGCTTCAATCAGAAGCTTCTTTGTCTGGCAACTGATTATTTCCAGGGTGGAAGGGAGGCTTGAGCAGTTCCTGAAGCCTGGCCAGGCTTGAAGATCCCCTTTTGACATGTCATGACCAGGGGGCTTTTTTATGTTTATTAAAATTGTAGAGGCAATATGACTGATGTATTTTGTTTCTAGCTATGGCAACTATTTCTGTTTGTTATCTAGTCATTATTTGTTGAACATTTACTGTGCACAAGGTAGAGAATTCATTGCTGAGAAGATCAATATGGTGCCTATCCTTTGTCTATTTTAGGGAGAGCCCAAAGATGGAGAAGTAGTAAATAGTGTTGGTTCAGAGGTGGGAAGGACAGAGCATATGAGGAGTGTTGTGCAAAGCATATAAGCTTATTTTAAGTGATCAGACAAGGCCTTCCCAAACAGGTGCAGAGGGGCATCATATACAGTCAAGGAAAAAAGAGATAAATAACAAAGAATATAGGAGACTAAGAAGGACCTACTATGACTTGGAGCTATGAGAACTCAGGTGCCTAGTCTCAAACTATATAATGAGCATATTTCTGACAAATATGAAAACTAAACATATACTCTATAACCATAACCTTTCAGGCCCTTCCAATAAGGTAGCAGGGTGCCTTTAGTATTATCAGTTCAGAAAATTTTTGTGTGGGATAACTTTAAGCATCTCTAGTTGTTAGTAACCTCACCTTTGCTTTGATTGTAAACGACAGTAATATGGTATCTCTCCTTGCACCACTGAGTCAATTATCTAAGCTTTCTCCATGATTCACTACAACTTCTTGTGTCCTCAATTGTTGTTTTTAATGAGAAAATGCCATGTATTGTTGTTCAGGTAATTTTAAGAACTTTGAAATAAATGCATTTTAGATTCTGTGCAGAAATGACAGGTGTTTCCATGGAGGTTCTTCTTTGGAATTGAGTGTGGCTTTGGCAAGTTCGTAAGCTTTATGTGATCCTTGGTTTTCTCTTCTGTTGGAGGTTGCAAAGCAGATGAAACAATATTCCATATAAAGCACTGCTGTGGCATAATAGGGCCTCAGTAAACAAGAGTCATCATTGTTTTTGTGATGAGTTTAGAACTTTGATTAAGGCTCTGAAATCAATGACATCCACTGGCTTCTATAACCAAAGCCAGAAGATTAACATTGTTTGAACTCACTTTCTAGTTTCATAGAAGTGGGTGATTTCTGTGTTATTGACATTTGTTCATAATGTTTAGTCAGTATCTGATGTCAATCTGACAAAAAGCAGGGAAAAAAGAGATTATCACAGTAATAGCTGCTAAAGTACCAAATTAAATTATGGAATTTGAAACCCCTTAATCTCCATGTGCCTCTGACAGATATTTGTTATGTGATCTTCAACAAGTTGTGTCATTTATACACTATTAGAGTACTACAAATAATTAATTTATAAATGTATACACATATATTGAATGCTCATGCTCAGTTATCTTAGTAGATAAGAGTATCTGATCAAAATGCTTAGAATCATTGATAGAGTAGGCTTTCATCTTCCACCCCTTGTTCTCAGTATCATAACCTTCTTTCTATATTTGGTGAAGGTAATTACCTATTTTATGAATCTGGGTTAGAAACAGAACTTGACTGCCAACTGCCTCCAAAAGTGGGAAATAGCAAATGCTTACTTTCCGTGTTCCTGTAGCACTATTCTGCAAGCAGGTGACTGATGGCAACCAACCAGATGCATGGAACTGGAATGGGAGCTAGTGACAGTTTCTGTGGTAGCAGGAAGCCTGAAGCTTCTCTTTTCTAGAGGTGGTTCCTATGGAGACGCTGGCATTGTGCAGTGGTGAGTATCTGGTGATGGTTGGGCAGTGGTTTGCTATTTAGTGGCTTGGGTTGTTACCCTGGCATCTCAGCTTAGTTCTCCATCATTTTCAGTGATCCTGTGAGCTACCCTGTAACTTTGCAGTACATTTTTCCTTTAGTCAACCAATTTCTGGCTTGCATCCCAAACCCAGTTGATCTTCATTGTAGGCAATGTTTCCAAACCATCTGTCCATACAGCCTGTGTTTTTGTAGGGCATTTCATGAGATCCACATTTTGGAAAACATGGTAGAAATAGTGTGACATAGTAAAACCTGGGCATAGTATTGAGTTACAACATATTGAATGAGCCTAATTAGAAAGTTCCCAAATGTGCCTGCAACTAGTCTTATCTAAGTTGCATAATCACAGTTCAAGGTATTGTAGGGGATAAATAGGCAGTCGGTAACTAGTACCTTCTAATGGAATCAGACTCACTTTTGTTCTTTGTGCCATTCAGAGGTGTCTGCTTTCATTTATTATAATTATTTAACATAATAACAAGCCATCATAATAGATAACCACTTATCATAGGTCAGACTCTCCATTATTTGTATTTTAACCCTGATGATAGCCATGTGTGGGCAATGTTATTCTTATTTTTTAGTTGTCAAAATGGAGGCACAAGAAGATGAGATAAATTGAGATTACCAGGAGTAAAGTTGTGATTTGAACCTGGAGTGCACGCTCCGGTGCATGTGGTGTCTCTCAAACAGGGAGAGCAAACTCTCGAATCTGCCTTGTTTTAAGGCATCATGGTCTTTCCAAATGATTTTCTGTGTGTGACATTTTTCTCCTGTACTTTGCCTCACTTGAACTTTCTTGCCTGTTAGGTCTCAGCTGACCCTCAGTGATATTAGCAGCACTGGCCTCTTCTATTCAAAGAGACTCAGAAATCTCTTTGTAGTTTAAAATGTTACCTTTATTTGCTTACATTTGTATCACTCATAGGGTTGTGGGCTTTGAGAACCCTGGGTCCATATCTCTTTTGTTCTCCACTGCATAAGTAGCTGGGGCACAGTGCCTACATAGATTTACCCCACCCCCTTCCACCTTGTTATTGTCCCACCTAAGAAAAAAAAGAATTCAAATTCCCCCTAATGGGAGAAATTAAATTCTGGATAAAGTTTGTGCTTAGGGGTAGGGTTGGGCTTTAGAGGGCTACCACCCTTATATATCTAAGATCTTCTCACCAACTAAGAACCAGTTTTTGGCCCTTTGGTGGCAATATCACCCTTTTTGAGAATGCATGGGTTACATATTTGGTTTCTCAGTTTTAACTTCTGTGAAGTGGAGCTAGGAAGATATAGTTTGTAGAGTTTCTGTGAAGATTAAAGCTTCCGTATATGAAGTTCTTGTTGTATTGTATACTCAATATGGGTACAGGGTGTCCTCTACTAAATGTTAATTGAATATCAAGAATGACTTCAGTTGGTCAAATAATTTTCATGTTGATGTTACTGTTTTTATAACATGTGACTCTGAAAGATGAGACATAAACAAAATAGCATTTACTGAAAAGGCACACAGGTTAATGCAAGATTTCTTTATTTAATGGAGATTTCTGGACTTGACAGTTTACTTTGCTTAATTTAATTTTGAGGATTCAGTTGTGGAATTTCCTAAGGAATGCCTGATAGTGTAACTTAAGCACAAAGTAACAGCCCACACCTACAGTGTGGATGCATTATTCATTTTGGAGCATAAAATATAGTATTTAGTGTAAAACACACCTATATAGATTCCCTCAAGAATATGCCATCAGGCAGCAATTAAATTATGTAAAAAGTTTAGCCCTATTATATATGCATTCTTTAGGCTTAAAAACAGATTTTGAGCCATAAATATTAAAACGTGTCATTTTTTGGCATGTTCCCCTCTTTTCAATTAGATAGGCTCAGCAAATTATTTTTTTCTGTGAATAATAACTGTCATTAAAGGAAACACCACAAATGCATGTTTCCATGGCAACTGACTAGCATCCACTGCCAAGTTTTCTTCTTCTATGTCTGATTTATTAACTCCAGGTAGTTCACTCTTATACAAAAGAAAACTATTGTCAGTTGATTCAGGAAAAGAAATAAGATCAGGAGCTTTATTTGCAATTTAATTTCCTTACCTGTGTCCTACTGGTGATATTGGGACAATGTCTGTTCATCATAGAAGTACTCTTAAAACTTGTGCTGAGGATTTGTCTGTGTCTGAAGTGTATACTTTTATATTATAGGATGTTGTCAAGAGTGAAGAAAGAAAGGAAATTTGCTCCCCCTCAACTACACAGAGAAGTGCTCCTCTGTCTGAAGGCACTAAATGCCGTGGCTTTAAGGAAATTTCAATTGTAATTTTCATGGTCAACTTGTTTGAGAATTCTTATGTCTGGACCAGGTGATGGGCTATAGGTTTATCCTGAGGAGAACAGACCTTAAATTGATACCATCCTTTATGGTAAAAGGTAATAGGCAGAGTGGACCTGGGCCTCCAGATAGATCATTGTTTTCTCTACCTGACTTTGGTGCTGCCTTCACTGGGACTTAATCAATGGCCTTCCTCTTGAGTCCCTTTTAAAAAGAAAAACATAGTGTATTTGTCCTTGTAGTTAATGATTATTTACATATTTAGCAATTGGAACTAGAGTAGTGAAGTGACAGTTAATCATCTATTCCTTTATGGAACTTATAGTCCAAAAGGAACCTATAGGGACATTTGCAGAATAAGGATTGTGTGTTGTGTATTAAGAAACTATGTGGGAAGTCAAGCAAGGCATCTTAGAGACCTGAATAGAAATCTGAAACAGGCAAGATGAGGAGCACCTAGGAGGGAGGCAGAGAGCAAGAGGAGTGTGTGAAGGGAGATTGGGCAGAACGACAAAGATGATTGGGTCTACCTTAAGATGTTTGGACTTGATCCATTGGGCAGTGGGGGGGGCTTTGAAGGGTCTCACTAAGAGACAGGAGTGATCAAATTTTGACCCTTGGCTGATTTGAGGACTCTGGGACCCACTCCATCACCAGGCACCACATTTTCTAAGGTGACTGTGACTGTGGCCCTTGATTTCCAATCACTCCTATTCTAGCTGTTTTCTTCCACCTTGTAACCAGTTTCTCCTGGGTGACCTGAATGTTCCTTTTAGCATCAAACTTCTGTGCTTTATGAAATGGATGTACACCTTAACTATAGTGGAGCTCCCCACCCCATAAATTAACTATTGAGCAGCCCCCACCCTCACCATATGCCATTAACTAGGCTATACTTCATTATGCCCCACAAATTCTTTGATGTTGAAAAGTTTAAAATTTACTCTTTGCCAGCTTCTAATGAACCTCTAAGGTGTCCTTTGCCACTGAGTTGATTTCTGAAAAATTTTCAGTTTCTGGCCACAATTTAACAAAAAGACACTTTGCGAAGACAGCTCAAATTTCCCTATTCCTCACATGTTACTTTCTTGTTAGCTACTCTGCACATTGGAAATTTATAACAGTTTTAGCACTGTTTGCCATTACATCTGCCAAAATGACAAATGCAGTGAACCAATGCTTTAAAAATTTAGTTTTATACAAATATGGATAAAATGAGTTGTCCTAAATTCCTCACCTATTGAGAAGATAGAATGTGCTAGACTTAACTTTAAGTTGTCTTCCTTCTTCCCTCTTTCCTTTTCTCCTTTCTCCATCCCAACCCTTCCTCACTGCCTTCATTCCTCCTTCTCTCCCTCCCTTTCCTCCCTTCACTTCTGGTAGCCACTAATTGTCCAAGTTTATCTTTGTTTTATTTAATTTAGTTGTTTGCCAGATATGAATGAGATCATATGGCAGTTATATTTGTCTGGCTTATTTACTAAGAAAATTTCTTCCAGGTCCATCCATGTTGTTACAGATGGCAGGATTTCAATTTTTTATAGCTGAATTGTATTCCATTATGTATATATAGCACATTTTCTTAGCCATTCATCAGTCCGCAGGCACTTTGGTTGTTTCCAGTTATTGGTTATTGTAACTTGTACTGTCAGATATGTGGGAGTGCATGTATCTCTTTGAATCAGTTTTTTTTTTGTATTTTTTGGGGGCCATTACCCAAACAGGGGATAACCAGATTCAATATAATTTCTACTTTAAATTGAAACTCTCATTTTCAAATAGTTGTTAAGAAGTTTTCTGTAAATTTTGGAATCATCTTTTTAGTCAGAAAGAACAAATGGAGTAATCCTGGCAACAGTTACTGATCCATTGGTGGATTGGTATAGTCCTCTGACATTTTTATGATTTTGTAGGTTGCCTCATGGAAATTCTCTTCCGCCCAAGATGATGTCCCAGAAGAGATTGATAGGAAAATGGGCTTGAAGATACATAAGTTTATTCTCACATTTTCTGAATCTGATAAACCCTTATGCATTGTTGGGATCAACATTGACTTTGCTATAGTGCCAGCTAGTTTGCATGCTGCAAAATGGAAGCAGTTTGCACATAGTAAAAATGCCATCGATGAACCAGTAAAACATAATTACCTGCACAAGACCTTTCCTTTATGATTTGCATTTACTCTAGCAGCAGCTCATAGTGATTAGGACTTGTGTTTTCTAGAAATCCCAAATGTTCACCTTTCTAAGTGTAACCTCAACAGTAATGCCTAACCACCCATTTGTTTTTTTTTTTTTTAAATAAATACTGTCCAGAGTATTTTCTAGGTCATAAGGATGTCACATGTGGGCAAGACAGATATGATCCCTAATTTTACAGTGCATAGGTTGGGATGTATTTGTTTGTTGTTTACCAAGTAACAACACCATAAAGATAATTTTGAAAAGCTTTTAAAAAAATTTTTAGCAAATTTGCTTTCTCCCAACCCAGTGTTAAGGTTTATAAATGTAGATAAAGGTAATTGTGTTCTTTTAGCTATTTTAAGCCTGTGAGATGGGATATTCTAATGCTGTTCTATACAATGTTTTTAAAGAATAGTTAATGGAAATAGCCCAGGATATTATGCTAAGTGAAAAAGGCTGTATACAACTTTAACATATCATTTGATCTCAGTTTTATTTATATGTAGCTATAAAATATGAACAGATATATAAATAGATTGAAAAATAAATATATATATATGAATCTTGGTGGAAGTACAAAAAATGTTCGTAGTTATAATGTGTGAATAGGGACATAATGATTACATTCCTCTCCAACCTATTCGATATTTTTCCTATTTTTCAAATATATGTGTAGTAGTTTTATATCATTGGGAAATATCATTTAACTTGAATCCCTAGTAAACTGGTATTTTATTGCCAGAGATACACTCACAAAACAGCTTGAGGATTTTTTATAATGAAAACAAAACAAAAAAAAGCAGCAGATAATTCTCCTGTCTCCTGCTACTCATACTCTAAGTACTTTATTTACTTTATTTCCCTTCTTGAAGTCACCCTTCCTTTGGCTGTTTTCTACCCAATTCTTCTAATTATTTAATTGGACGATTACTGGCATATGGGAGAAATTACTGTATTTTAGGTATAAGCTGACTTGCCTATGTATATCACATCAACTTAAGCCTCAGCCTTGGCCAGAACTTAAGTATGTTAAAAGTTGTGAAATGAAGATGTGTGTGATATAAAGATGCTTTTGGAATGTCTTTGGAAATATAAGGTATGATTGATACACTGTTCATCCCAGAGGAGGAGGAAGATTGGTAGAGGATTGTGGAATACCACTCAGTAAAAAAGATGGGGCCTCAACAGGGGTTCTGCAGCTAGTGGGGTGTTGTGTTACAAACTCTGCACACACACACACATATATGTTATACATATATATACTTTATACATACACACACACATATATATATAAAGCAAGTATTTTTGATATTCAACAAATCATATTTTTACACATGCACAGTAATTTCCCTCCAAAATGAATAACTGAGACAAAGTTGACTCATTCATTGACATCATATTCAATTCATTTAAAAAAAATACAGAGGCTGTCCCAATGTCTTTCATAACAGTGCTGCCAAGGATAATGCACCTAAGCCTTTTTTGGTATTTTGGTATTTGATAATGCCAGGATGTATGTTAACATTATCACTATAAATTAACTTAAGAAATTTTCTTTGATCATCGGAACTGGTGTTTTCATCCTTGGAAAAATTGCGAACCACTTGTTTTAGAGCATCTAGTATAAAATCTATCACCCAAAAGTGTTGGAGGCAGTGGAGTGTCATGATCAAGAGCATGAAGCCTGGGGTCAGGGCATGTTTTTTGACTGTGTGACTTTGAGAAAATTATTTAGCATTTCTCGACTCTGTCCCTTTTCCACTTGTAAAACAGAAATTATTGTTACAAGATTAAGGCTAAATAACACAGACAAAATTCTCAACAGTGCCTGGTTAAGTAGAGAGGATTCCACAGTGACACCTGTTCCAGAATGAGTTTATAGTCAGGAACCAGTTAACTTGAACCAGTTAACTTGAAAGAATAGCAGTAAATAGCAGTGGCTTCTCCATGTGTGATTTTTGTCACATTGAGTCTTTACACCTAGGAAATCAGGAGATAAAATTTGTCCAAGATTTGAAATCTTTTAAACCTTGTCCAAAATAAAATTTGATTAGAAGAAAGAAGATAAATTTAAGAGCTCAATTAAAGAGACTTAGGCAGAAAACTTGGGGAGCCATTGTTTATATTACCAGCTATTGAGTCTCCAGACCCCTGGGATTTGCTGCTCAGTGCTCTACTTTGGGAACACAAGTGGATTTGTTTTTATAAGTGGGTGTTTCCTTTGCCTTTTAGTCTTGTTCCTGGCATCTGTTGCATCTGGCCTTGTGACCTGATGGTAATTTTGGTGGCTGTGCCCACAGCTGGCAAGGTTCTTGTTATTTTAGTGCCTTTAAATAGTCTGAACCACAGCTCTTGGATACCAAGAATCAACATTATAAAAGATAATGGGCCCTAATGATGTGGGTTGTTAGGTGGTTAGCTGAGTTACAGAGGGTCTTGTTACTGGGCAAGAGTTTGGACAAACATTAATGAGATGCTGGAGTAATTGGGGTCCAGCTCAGAATGTAGTATACTTCAGTGACAAAATGTAAGATGATACTTCCCTTTTTAAAGAGAGCATCCTGGCCTTAGGGATAACAGTTTGGAGATAGGCTTAATGAGGAAAATTGCCACAAGAGTTGTGTCATACAAAATATACACAATCATGGAACATTGGCATCTGCTTGTTCTGATAAAGTATTTAGTTGTTCTGTCCTGAAAAATAAAATCTGAGGGCAGAAGAAACCGATTACCATATCTCCTATGAATTTCTTTGATAAAAATGTTGATGCCACATGGCAGGTAGCAAGGATTGAGGCTGAACATTTTTGTTGTTTTTCAAAGAAGTGGGAACTCTATACAAGGCAAACAGTTTTGTTGTGAGAAGGTAGGGTTTTATAGTGTTAAAAGAGTACACGTGAAAATGCTTTTGAAGAAACAGGATTTAAAAACAATGTGAATCCAACTTTGTGGCTTTATATAAGACCCCCCACACACACACACCAACACACACATGTCACCAAAAAGACCTTTCTTGCTGGGTGTAAGTGGATTTATTGGGACAGTGTTATGCCTTATTCTTATAGCTATGAATATTTTTTTAATGCTTTCTTTCTTTCTAAATATTCATCTAATTAATGGAATATGTCACATTAAAAACTCCAGGGTTACTAATTATGAGTGTTTGCAGGTCTCTTCATAAAAATGAGACTTTAAATAGAGTTAGCAGAGCAAAAGGAAAATTAAAGCATGCATCCAGTTCACAATTATGTTTTGAATGTCTACACTGTGCCAGGCCTCCCATGTTGGGATCTGCTGGTATGAGCAAGGCAAACCACCTCTACCCTCTTGGAACTTAGAGCTGCCTGATTGATGCCCTCCAGGTTGTGTTGTGTTTCCCCAAGGCAATGAAAAATAACTCCCATCAGGTCCTTCGCCCAAGGTAGTTTTTGGGGGGGTCAGTTTATAAGCTTCGTACATGATAACATTCACTTACTGCTTATCTATCCCATTATACATAAATTTCCTGTTCCCAAGGTTTCAATTCACCCTTTTATTTTCTGTTTTTAATATGCTTCCATTTTTTGGAGAATAGTCACAAAATAATTGGCATTATTCAGGGAATGCTCAACTCCTTTTCTGTGATAAACACATTATATATAGGGGAATGTGCCTTTTATTATATCTGGAAAATTTTCAGTTGGTGCTTTATTGAGTAAGTCATTTAGAAAATGAGGCAGTTTTTAAAGAAATTGTTGTAAAACTATGTATAATTAGATAATATACCAACTTGATAATTGGGTTTCTTTCAAGTAAGAAATAACTCTTCCTTTTGTCCAAATTAAGATGAGTAGGACTTAATTGCAGGCCTGCTAAGCCAGGGGTCAAGAACTACAAAGGTGGTCAGAAAAATTTGGTCTCCCCCAGCCTCCACAGATCATTCTTAGAGTTACTTTAAGGTCAGAGGCTGTCAGGTCACTGTCCTCCTCTGAGGTACTTAATGATGATTTAATCAAGTCAAGATGGAGATGCTGGGTGATCCCATTCTTGATGGACTCTGATAAGCTGGTAATGGGCAGAAATATTTTCACAAAGAGGCTTAGGTTTCAGCTGCACAAAGAAACTTCTGCATTGCCTTTCAGGGAATAGGAGCCCAGGTGCAGTATCTGCTTGTCTTTTGTCTAAGTGCTGTCTTAACCGAAATGTCCAAGATTCTTTGGACCTAAGACACGTATGATTTCAATGTCAGTGGTCATAGAATGCTAACTTGACTCTTTTTAAAGCGATGGACAGCATGAGCTTTGTTACCTCTTTAGAGCTTGGGTTTTGGGATGCCCAGAATTCTCTGTCATAGTTGCCAGCTGTCCTTTGTTCTAGATGGCATTGAACATTGCAATTGCCTGTGAATTTCTCAAATAGGACTTTTCTGGAGGCTTGATACGGATACAAAGTCATCACAATCAGGTTTGGGAATTCAGTTTACCTTTAGGCTATTTATAAGCATGTAGTACATATTTTGGATAATTAAGAGAAAGTGATTTGCATCCTCTATATGAGTCATTTTTATGTCTCACTAAAATTCATGGATAAATTAACTTGAAGTTTTCAAATCCCAAAAGGAGTTTTCACTGAGGACATTTCTAGTACCATGAGGAGGAAGTAACTCTGGTCTTTGGGTACTGCCATCAGCTAGCTAGCTTCCTCTCCTTCCACTTTTCCTTTCCGCTTCCCTCCCTTCCTTCCTTCTTTTGACAAATTATGGTCTATGCATGTGCTTTTCAAAATATTGTGATTGAATTACCATGTTTTATATCCTTGCAGTGTTTTGACAGTATAGAATTTCCCACCCCACGTCAGTCACTGTTGCTCTCCCAACAACAAAGCCACTGTAGCTCTCCCAACAACAAAGCACTTGTAAGTCCGTCACCATAGCCCAGGGTTGCTAACAGCTCTGTGTTGCATTCTGGTGGCCTGGGTTATTCTGTCTAATGCTGGATGCAGAGATGGTAAAACCGGTGTTATGATGACTATTTGGGTCCAGATATTGGAAGAAATTATATTTTTGCAGTTTGATTCTAAATTAATGGAAACATTTACTTCTTGCATATCCAAGCATGTTAATAAAATATTCTTCCTAAAAATGGCCCAGAGAACAGGCTTCCAAAAGCAAGGGGGAATTTTCGAGAAACATGTATTAAGTTTTAATGCTCCTTGTGTGTAAAGAAATTGTTTTATGAGAACTAATTTATTGTGAATAAGAACTTATTCTGAACTTTTATTCTTAGCTGATAGCAAAAAGTATGCATCTTTATGTTTTTTAAATCAGTCACTTAATGGTTTCTGCTGATGGTGTAGACTTATGGAGACACTGAAGCAGATGGCTTTGATCTCCCCTGCTGGTTGGGTTGTGTGTTGTGGGTGCATGCTCAGCTAGGGTTGTATTTAGGAGAAGTGTAGAGTTGTTTAAAGTTCTTTTATACGGATTTTACTCTCAGTTTCTGAAAAAGGCAAAAAAAAAAAATTAAGGGAAAAGTCTTGAGCCATGTATATGTCTCAGATTCCTGGAATAATTTTTGTTTTACATATATTATTTTCAACATGAATAGACTGACCCCAAAATATCTCCATCCCATCTTTTATAAATAAAAAAATGAACGAGAGATTTTTCATATTCATTTATTCCTGAAAAGTAAACTGTAAGGAATCTGTGCCTAGCACGGAACAGCCATAGAAGGGAGTGGTATACTATTTGTTGGTACATGGAAGATGGTTTCCTGGGTTTGATTCGTGAGGGATCCAACAAAGGTTTCCTAAGGAGAGCAGAGCCTGATGTTAGGGAGGCGGAGTGAAGGTGGGATGAGGACAGCAGGAAAACGAGACAGAAGGACTGAGGCAAGTTCTGGCTCAGAGAATGAGGCAGCAAGAGGAGTGCTGGAACTCTAACAAGTTCAGTGTTCTGGGGGTTGCAGACAGAGTGAGGTGACCTGAGTGAGGTGCTCAGCAGTGTCTGCTACAGCTTGTGCTTATTACATGGTTCCTTAAAAAGAAAAGCTGTTGTAGCAGTGCTCTTTACAGTGCTAGAACATGCGAACAGTCAGCTACCTGCTGCTTGAGAACTGGATCACCCAGACGTGGTGTATCCACATGGTGGAATTGTTCAGCAGGAGGGAGAAAGAAATGCTGCCATTTATAGCCAAAAATGGAGGGCTCAAGGGAATTATATGTAGTGAAGCAAGTCAGAATGAAAAAAAGACAAGTAGAGCACATTTACATAGAGGGTGATTTGACAAGGTAAAATACTTACAAAAATGAGAGGACATTAATAAATAATGTGGGGGATCTGACATTAAGTGGGGGAGGAAAGAAGGCTGAAGGGATGGTGGTGGGAGAAATAGTAGCCCTTAAAATTAAGGTAGAAGCATCTAAAACTGCTTCCAGAGATGTTAGTGTTTAAAAACTGATTCTTAGAGTGAGGGGAACCCAAGATTTGTAGAGTGGGTGGCTTTATGCGGCGCAGTAATAATTCCCACGGTGGCTGATTTCAGGCAATGCACATGGTGTCTTTGAATGCAGAATTGGGGGCAGCTGGAGACCAGCTCGCCCAAGCCACTTCTGGCTGCGATCTTGTAATGCCTTCGGACCTGGCAGTGCCTCTTATATCTGCAGGGTTTTCACTTTGTCACCTGGCCAAAGTAACAGAAAGTTAGCTCAGTTCCTAAAAGACAAGTGATGTTAATGTGAAGTCTGTTACATTGGAACATTGAAAATAATTACTAGGCTTTGGGACATGAATTTTGCTTGGGGTAATTTCTAGACTTACATCTTTGGCTAAGAGCCACTTGGAGTATTAAACATGCAGATGGGAACACATTTTGATTCACTGCAGGGTGAGGGTGTCCCTGGTGGGAGGAGCTGACTAATATAAGTTACTTGCTAGAGCTGGAAGGAGGGTTAGAATCAAGAGCAAAGATACTTTTGTTAGAAAAAAAAAAAAACAACCCCCAAAACTTCTAAGGTTATTATTATTTTCTTTCTGGTGAGGGTTTGAGTAGGCAAAAGGTGTGGGAAAATGAGGACAGAACAGTCCTTAAACCTGTCCTCAGTGGGTGTCATGAGGCTGGGGGAGGAGCAGTGGTGGAGAGGAAGCCCCAGCTTACAGCTGATTACCCCCTGTTCTGGCCTTGGTGCTGAGTGAAGTATTGACCCCTCACAATAACCTTGAAGAGTTAAATAGTCAAATCCACTCAGTTCCTCAAGCTGGAAACTCAGGAATTATTCTAGATTCTTCCTGTTACCCACTACATCCTATTTATAACAGATTCCTTATATTGCCAATGATATTGCAAAGGCACTTGACTCCTCTCCATGTTCCTAACTAATTGCTGGTCTTGATCACTAGCATCATCATCATCCACTTCTTATCTGGCCTGCTGAGTCAATTCTGGGGCCCATTCTGGGGTCCACTGGTCCATTTAGTCCACTGTTCTTCCTTTATCTATTCTTCCCTGGCAGCCAGAGTGATGTTCTTGATAGTAAATGTTGTATGTGATTCTGCTAGTATCTTCAATGGCTCTCTATTATCTTTAGGGTGAAATCCAAATTCCTTTCATGATCTAGCCCATTTTCCATGCCCTCTTGTTTTCTAAGTTCCCAAATATTGACCAGTTTTCAAACATCCAGTATCTTTCCTTAGCCTTTGTCTAAAACCCAATTTCTTCTGCCTCCTGTCTGGGTTTTTATCATCCCTTTTAAATACCATCTATTAAGAGAAGACTTCTCTGCTCTTATAATCTAAGTTGGCCTTTCCCCTTCCCTGACCTCTGCTGCGTCCATTCATTTCCTCCTTACCAGGGTATATCTTGAGGATATCCTCTTCTTGTGATTATTCCTGCCTCTTCCCAAAATGTGTGTCCCCTTTCCAGCTCACTGCCTTTCCTGCATTGCCTGTCTTAATGCCCTCTCAACTCCAGAAGCTCAAGAAGACATTAGCTTTTCAATTGGTCCCACTCTTAGGTAAAAGTTAAGTGGCCAATAACCACTGAACTGTGTTTCAGAAATCTTCTAGGTACCTTCTAGGTACCTTTGCTGGCTGTACACTCACTGTTAACTCACTTCATCCGTGTACTAAATGGAGTAGCTGCCCCATTGTCCTTATTTATAGATGATGTCATGAGGCACAGAAAGGGCTAGCATCCTTTGAGTTTTCACAGCTGGTTGGTGGCATAGCCATCTGTAAATTAGTCAGTTATTATAGTTATGTGTTTGAGACAGGGAAGGAACCACTGTTTCTGGAGATGTGAAAAAAAAGTCTGAAATCTCCAAATAGGTTTCATTTTTCAGACATGATCTTTAGGGATTTCTGACAGCATTAATAATTTTATTATCATTAATAATTATTATTATTATCATACTTGAAAGGGAGTTGCCTGGCTGACATGTCGCATTCGTGCTGAAGATGAGTCATTTTGTTGCCAAGAGCACTACTGCCTGTCTCTGCGCTTTGGTTTGTGGTTGTTGTCATGTAGGTCAGTCCTTTTGCTTCAGATTTCCACTTAAATAATAACAAGGCAAAATATATTAAAATAGTCCAGATTTTCAGAGTCTGTTGGAAATCTAGGTGGTGAGGGTCTTGAGATGATTCCTAAACCTGGCATATAAACAGCATCAATAGGTTTCTTTCTTTCTTTCTTTTTTGCTTACCTAAAATCCTAAGACTTTGATTCAGTGCATGGTTGAGGGTTTAAAAGGCCCCTTCTTTGGTGCACCAAACTCAAATGTTTCCAAAATCCACAGGGAAATCCAAGGACCACCTCTGGTTAGGACACTTTGCTGGGGGGCTTGGTCCTAGGGTCATTCCTATGAGACTCATCTCCCACCCACTATAGTCACATGGTTTCTGATTCAGGGGCATCTTTATTTGACACAATAAGACCACAGTTGCTGAAAAGTCTAAACCAGTGCCTGACTGCTTGAGAAGATGAGTGAAAATGGAGAACACACTCTCAGACTTCATGAAGGATGACCCATTCTTGGCACCAGATTTTAGGAAGGAGATCAGAAGTTGCAGCTCTTCCAGAGAACAATCAACAGGATGGTTCATATTTGGAATTTTGTATTTGTCAGGTGGAGCCTGGAGATAGTTCAAGAAGACAAAAAGTCCTTAGGAGAGAGAGGTAGCTGGCTTCCCCACCTTGGAATACCGTATTTTGAAAAAGAAGTTTTATTTTGTCGAGGCTGAACAGTAAGATCTTGGCTGAATTTTTGGAGAACAGTGGTGGGTCCCAATCGCAGCTTCATTTCTCAGTGGTCTGGTCTTGTACTATTTCATTTTCCTCTCTCCAGTTTGGGTTTCATACTGAAGGTGGGGTCAGTTTGTTGTGAGAGTTAGACGAAATATTTTATCTAAAGTTACTTAGCACAGTGGGACAGGGCAAGGCCTCAATTAATGACTAGTGTGGAGTTATTATTAAGTCTGTACAATGAAGTATCAGGATGCAAGTAAGTTAGAAGGGGCATATATTGTTCAACATGTGTAAGGAGAGAACTTTCCAATTATCAGAATTGCTTTGTGGACTTGTGACAATCTGGATCTGACATCAGGCTTCAACTCAGTGACCCACATTATGGAGAAAAAGGGATCCACACTTCGAGTAAGAGTGGCACCTGCAAATTCTTGTGGTGCTTTCCAATGCTTTGAACCCTCACTATTTTACACTACAAGATTTTATTACAGATGGGTTTTTGAAATGAAAACCTGTGGCAAAAGAAGTCATGGCCTTTTCTGTAGAAATGTCACCACCACCAACCACAATTCCTTCATGGTCTAACGTGTGGTACATGACTCTAGCCAGGGAAGCTGCCTGTGTAGGATCCGCCCTCTGCTCCTGTGATGTGCAGCCATCTGGGCCCTGGGGGTGTGCATGGAACACACTGTTGATTCATATGCCATCCCTGCTGGCATCCCTAAAATGGGCCCTCTGGCTGGGGCTGTGAAGCAACTGGGCCTTTATGCTCCCACACGTTCTCCCAAGTGCTCAAGAGAGAAAGGAACATAAGGAAAGTGTGTAAAGATCCAGAAAGAGGCTATAATGGTGCATGGCCTTAGGGGAGCTGGACAGAAACCCAGTGACTTTCTTTACTCCGGTTTTAGAATCTGTGACCCTTGGAATGGAGGCTTTAGTGGTGTTCTGAAGAGCTTTGGGGTTCTAGAGGTGACCTTTCTCTGAGTGGTGGGCTGGAGGTCTTGTAGACTGTCCCACCCCATTAGTTCTAGTACGTCTGTTTTTCTACTTCCTTGGTTCCTTCTGTGTGTATGTGCATGGCTGGCTTCTGTTCATCCATTAGGTCTGAGTTTGAATGTTACCCATCTGGGAAACCTTCCTTAACCAGGATGTTAAAGTTAAAGGAGGTGATAGCAGGAGAAAGTAAAGTGCCTTAATTGCTGTTACCGTTCAGGACTGGAACATTAGAAATTTGACCACTCAGTAGACCAGCTTTTTGTCGGTGATACTGTTTCCTCCCTGTTATCCCCTTCTCAGCATCCACTTAGTGCTAGTGCTTGTAAAGCACTTATAGTCTGCACACACTTGCGATATTTTAGCTTGTTTCTTTGCATATTTCTGACCACCTCACCACCAGAGAATAACTCTCGTGATGGCAGGCATCACTCTGCCTGCCTTCCTATCTGAAGGATCCATCACATTGTCCAAATCAATTTTCAATTTTATAGTGTTTGTGTGATGTAGACTTTCATTTGAGTATAAAACAGACATACACTGCTGAAGTAAAAGTTTTTTTTTTTTTAAAGATTCTATTTATTTATTCATACAGAACTGGGGTACAGCCAGAGTTGCAGGGGCAGTGAGAGGCTTCACCAGAGACAGAGTGGGGGGCAGAACAGGCAGATCAACGAAGTACATTGCTGAGGGGAGCAGCGGGCCGGTCAGGAGAGGTCTACCGCACCATGTGCTCCTCCGGGGCAGGCAGGGATCGAACTCATGCGGAAGTGACTTTCGATTCTTGGTGCTGCGCTTTAACCCGCTGCGCCACCAGGGAGGGCCTGAAGTAAAAGTTTTAAGGCCATTTATCGAGAATAAGAGAAATGGACCTCAACCCTTTTCACTCCTTAGTGATTCAGACCAAGCTGGAGTTTTGAGTATAAATAACCACTGAATCATGAGCTGTTGGCAAAAGCTAATTTCGCCTCACTCGGACCACCTGGCATCCTGTTTATGGCGCAGCAGAATTGGTCTTTCAGGTTGGCACCTGTGATATTTACTGGGCGTGTGCCTTTAGGTGCCTTAGTTGCTAAACTTCCTCCAGAAGGGTCTGGAAGTACCCATGAAGTGACTGACTAGAGCAAAGGTATAGTGGTATGGCCCTCTGCCTAAAGGGAGACAGATTCTGCTGCTTAGTTACTTCCTAGAGCTCCCTGCAGCTCAAGCTCAGGCCAGAATCCTTAGAAAACATCTCTGCTTACTTCTTCCTCTCCCTGTAGGGCCCCCACCTGAGCCCTCTATTTAGAAACTACTTGAGTAAAGGTCTCTGTCTCAGCCTCTGCCTCTGGGGAATCTCATTTAGGAAGTGGAAGTGGACTAAGAGAAGTGAGGTGGGTGTTGCCCAGCTTGCCTGCCACCATGTCATGAAAGAAATAGTGACAGACTAGGACTCTAGTAAGAAGGATTTTCAGACCAGGAAGTTATCATGGAGAGGAATCCGATTTCTTCTTTTGTTTCTGATTGAGTAGAACAATGATGCATGTACAGAAGCTTCAGGGGCATGTATTTACCACAATATAAAAAGAATTATCTAATAGGGGAGTCCAAATGTTAAAACACTTGATTTTATTTTTCCATTGCTTTCATAACAAATCACCATACATTAGCAACTTAAAGGAACACACTTTTATTATCTCACAAGAAGTTACAGAGACATTTCCATTCAAATAGATATGGAAGGAAAATGAAACCATCAGTTTAGTGCAACTTTGAAATCCTGCTGGTCATTTCCAATAGATTTCAAGGTCTGAGAATCCTCTGTGGTTCTTGACCCTATGCCAAATGCTTATAGCATCCAATTTTCTCAGGTACTTTCTAAGTATTAACCAGGCTCAATCTTGCCTATCTTCCAAGATTAGACATGATCAGATGTATGTAGGCTATGGGGAATGTTGCTGAACAGCCAGTGCTGGCCATATAAAACAGTGACACCTTGTAGGAAAGACTTTGGATGGGACTTTTTCCATCATGGAAAAGATGGGTCCTATTTGTTCTTTATATTTCCAAGTAAGTGGAACAAAGGGAGTGCATATATGGTTCAAGAAGAATTTCAGTTCAGAAAAAGAAGAGTCCAATAGAGTTCAGCAGAGAAGAATAGCTACAGAATAAAGATGAACCACGTTTTTCATAGTTCTGCTTCCTGATCAGGACTGGATACTCGCTTCTTGTTTTCTCCCATGGCATGTTGTTCAACTTGTTGGTTTCTGTAAGGGAAATGTGAAGCAAAACAGAAGTCAGATTTAGTTACCTGTTAAAATCCCAAGTGTTTGCAAAGCATGAGGGAATCACAAATAGCAATATAAGGCAAGTGTTATGTTAGTGATGTTAAAAATTAAGGGTGTGAGTGCCCTCCCTGGTGGCGCAGTGGGTTAAAGCACAACACTGAGAAGCGAAAGCCATTTCCGCATGAGTTCAATTCCCGCCTGCCCCGAAGGTGACCACATGGCGTGGCAGACCTCTCCTGACCTGCCTGCTGCTCCCCTCAGCAGTGTACTTTGTCAATCTGCCTGTTCTGCTCCCCACTCTGTCTCTGGTGAAGCCTCTCGCTGCCCCTGAGCCTCTGGCCTGTACCCCAGTTCTGTATGCACAAATAAATAAATCTTTAAAAAAAAATTTAGGGTGTGAGCTTGGGTGTCAGGTATCTTGGTCCCACTTTCATATCTTTCTAGTACTATGATTTGGGGCATGTTATTGAATTCCTCTAAATGTCTGCATCTTTCCCCTCAGGGTAGAAACCGCTACCTGAGGATGACATTCAGCCTGATAGGAGCAAAGTGAAGCATGGGATGGGGCACAGGGAAGCATTCTGTATGTGGTGGCTGCTCTTATTATGGTCTTGTATTCTGGTCATACTAGACAATCAAATTCCTTGACACCTGGTGCTTTATTTATCTTGTCTCTCCATTGTACAACAGGCATTGGGGGCTTGGTAATTTTTGAATCAAATAACTAAACTTTATTGTTTCTTCTAGGACATTGCTAACATTAGTGACTTACTATTTAAAATCTGGATTTTCATTCTATTAGTTTCTATAATCCCCAAGGTCATAGCTTCCAAAGGACCAAAATAAGTCTGTCAAACAGTTTTTAGTGCAGACTTAGTGAAAGGAGTAAATTATGGGATATAAACCATGTGTTATGTTAGTAACTGAAGACCAAATAAAATAAAATAAAATAACTTATCATTTTATGTATTTCCATGGAAACTATTCGTTTTCACTAGAATTCAAAGCCTTCAGTGTAAGATTCTCTTTATGAGTTCCTACATATATATTTCATGTGACCTTAAACAATCTGTCCCATCTGTCACCTCCCAGCACTCTCTTTATCACTCCTTCCACTCCAATTCCAATGAGCAATTGCCTTGGTCACTAACCCTCTAGGCATGGCATCTCCATTAAGAAACAGTTGACTAGAGTGTCAGCTTGTGAGGTCAGGGTTCTGTGCATGTGTCTGCCTGTCATCTGGAGGGCCTTCAGCTTATGCCTTGAATTGAATTGTTGTAGCCATGCCTGCCTGCTAGGTAGGATCACAGCCCAGAACAAGTCGGCAGGAAAGGCATCTGTCTGGCTGTGCTCTCTAATATGCTTTCAGGAAGTAGTAGTCAGGAGCAAAACCGATAGTGAGGATAAGTTTCAATCATTGACTGTATATTGGGTGGGTGCTATCCAGTCAAAGACTTCATGTTCTTATCTCATTTCAGTTCACCATCCTGAGAACAAGAGAAAATTCAGGAACTTGCCCAAGACCATACATCTGATAGGTGGAGAAGAGAAGATCAAGCTAACTTTTATGAATTTTAAGATTTTATGAACTTGACTTGTAAAATAGGGAAGTTTCATTTTTAACCTTTTTTTTCTTATTTGTATTATGTGGGTAAAAAATGTGGCCTGTATTACTATATCTTTTGAAATACATTTGCAATTTTTTCTTGGTGACTTAGTATGGGATCAGTCTTCTAAAATATTCCATGGGATCTTGAAAAGGGCATCTGTAGGATTCACACTTTAGTATAATTGTTTATTAGGTCAGCCTTATAATTAAATTACTAGAATCTACGCCAGCCTTACCTTCAAAACATACCCGGACTCAACTCTTTGTCATTGCCTTCACTGTGCCACTGTGGCGTTACTTTTGTTGCTTCTTATTACTCCCTATGGTTCTGTCCTTTCCTTTACATCGCCACCACCCCAAATCCAACCCACACTTCAGTGCAGCAGCTGGAAGTAAGTCAGTGACATATATCCTGTCATGCGCCATGTTCAGAACCCTTATTCATCAGAGTAAAGCCACTGCACCTACAGTAGACTCCAAATATAGGACCCATTTCCAGTCACCTTCTCCTCCTACAACTCCTCTTGTGTTTCTCTGACTATTCTTTTCTCACACCTTATACAGCATAGGGCACTTGCACATTTTCCATTCCCTCTGCCTGGGTTTACTTCACAGTTGATTCTCTTGTTCTGTTTAGATTGTTGTTCAAATGTCACCTTTCTATGAATAGTTTCCTGACCATTCTATTTAAAATTGCAATTGATACCCTTTTCTCTAATAAGCTCTGTTTTATCTTACTGACTTTCCTTTATAGCACTTGTGACAAATGGGTTTGGTCTTTTTAAGTTATTGGAATCCGAACTCAAATACCTATGAGGGACAGGATATTTGTGTTTAACTCCCTGCTGTATTTTCTGGCATTAAGTTATATTTAAATATGTGAATTTGCCATATCTAAGACTAACATGATTTGATATTTGAGATTATAGTGTTACTTTGCTGTTAGTTTCTCCTGAAGGTTGGCAATTTAAAAATATGACTTCAAATCTTTGGCATACTTCTCTGGAATCTGAGCAGGCTTGAGATGGTGTCAACCAACAGCAGAGAAGTGAGCAGAGAAGACATTTCTGAGGTCAGGGAATAAAAGGTCATGTAGTCTCCGGTTTATTTGCTAAAACATAAAATCTAGGAATCTTTACACCCAAATGAAAAAGTCTGGATTATCCTCAGGCTGCATGCTGTGAGGAAATGAGGGCCACATAGAGATGCAATCTACAAGTGCTCAAATTGACAATTCAAACTAATCCCAGTTTCATAAACTACCAGAGAAGTAAGTAATGAAGCCATCTTGGAAGTAGATTTACCAGCTGCAGATTCCCGAATCATGCTATCAGTGTTTAGAAACAAACCTTTCCTTTACTATTCTTTGTGAACTCTGTAGCATAATAAAACATTGTAATTTGAAACCATTAAATCTGGTATGGTTTGTAACATAGCAGAAGATTGCCAGTACAGTAAGTAAATTACCTGTGGCTTGGCAATTTTAAGTTTTGCTTTGTTTGCTTGTTTGTACTTTGGTCAATCTATTGAAAGGTATGCAGTGTATATGAATATTATTTAGTAAGGTTAATCTTGGAAGCTAATGCCCTTCCAGATTAATTTACTAGACTACAGATTTTTTTTAAAAAGATTTATTTATTTATGCATACAGAACTAGGGTACAGGCCAGAGGTGCAGGGATTCATCAGAGACAGAGTAGGGAGCAGAACAGGCTGATGGCTGAAGTACACTGCTGAGGGGAGCAGCGGGCGGGTCAGGAGAGGTCTGCCTCGCTACATGGATCATCTCCGGGGAGGGCGGGGTTCGAACTCATGCTGAAGTGGCTTTAGCTTCTTAGTGCTGTGCTTTAACCTGCTGCGCCAACAGGGAGGGCCCTAGACTATAGATTCTTACTCACTGCCAATAAATATTATCTTGACAAACCACTTGTGCTCAAAATTCTGGATCCTTGGTATATGTCCATGATGGAGAAGCTGACAGTTTTAAAACAGTCAATGTAGCTGTGAAATTATAGGGGAATATATAACCTGGGGATCAGTGCCACAATGAGACATTAAATTTTGTGATGCTGTCAGTTTTTCTTTTCTTTTCTTTTTTTTGCTTTTAAGACTGAGAATGCTTGTGATTAACAATACCAGGCAGAGATCAGCATTTGAAAGTTATCTGCCTATTAAAGTTCTGAGTATTCTCAGAGCTGAAAGGACCCTTAGAAACCCACTCAGGAAGCTCCTTATCCTGCAGCTGAGACAGGGGCAGGGGAATGCCAAGCTCTGCCATTGGAACCACAGGCTTCTGACTCCCAAACACTGACTTTCCTCAGTGTTTTTTGGCTTGTAGTGGGCCTCAAAGTGAACAGAGGCAGGTCATATGAACTAGCTACATGGTACACACTGTTTTGGCTATGTATACTTTTGTGTCCATTTCTGGAGAGAATCTCTGTGTTGGTTCTTACAGAGATTGGTGACTCAGTGCACTTGGGTATCCAGTTATTTAAAAACTATCAGAGCGAGTTTAGTCTTGTACTTCTCCATAGCTGTATCAAATCTCCTGGGGACATTGCCCAGTCATTCAAGATGGGTATATAATGGGCACTTCTTTCTGATGGTTAGGGTAAGTTGGAGCACCTAGCAACCCACACATCTTACTGCCTGTTTTGAAAGACTTGTCAAGTACTAACATTTTAAAATCACTTTTGTGATTCAAAACAAGGACTAATTAGGCATTATTTCTTTTTGTAGCCCTGGCAGTCAAGGCAGGGAGATCTGGGATCTCTACAGAAAAAGCCTGAAAGCTTTTTCATGTACAGCCATGTCCAATGTGGGTATTCAGTAGCCTTTTCACATGGCATTTCAGGAACCCAGATTCTTTACTGTGGGGGTTCTGCCATCTTCTTAAGTATTAGAGTCCTTTATGTCTGGCCAGTAGAAAGGGAGAGTTGGGGACTGACCTGGGAACTGAGATTGCTAAGGAGGTGGAGTGCCACTACCCACATTCTAATGACAAGAAATAAGACACATGGCGGTATGGTGTTGGGGCTTCCTAGCAACAGTTCTAAGCTAATGAAGAGAAGCACAAATCTCTTTTGGGCACCTCCTCCTCTGCCACAGGCAGTAAGCATTTTTGGGGTCCTAAATCTTAATGATAAATGAAGTTTCTGAGATGGAAGTTTCTGACAGCCTGAGAAATCTGCATGGCAGTTGCGTCTTCATTTGGTGGACATCTTAGGAATTAAAGTGATCCTCAGAAACTGTAGGTTGATTAAAAAATAGTGTAATGATAGGAAAATTACAGTTCCTGGGTAATAGGATATTTTATTTCTTTAAGGAGTGATAGAGAGTGTCCAACTTGGAATTTAAGCTGGTTTATATTATGATTTTACTTGTATAATTATAGCAAAGAGAACTCTGTTTTCAGTTTTGCAAAACTATTGCTACAAGTTTAGCTTTGTTATTACATGTTTGCTCTTAAAAATGTTTTTCATGCTTGGCAGAAATTATAACAACATATGCCTTTACCCTATGGTTTTTATTTTCATTGTGGTGCTTAGTTGCTTCTTGATTATTTTTATTTGCTTTATACAAGCTCAACCTTTCTTCTCAAATTATCTTACGATTTTTACACTAGAATAGGGATTGGCTGTGGTAGAGCATTACTATGAATTTCACATTTAGATGTTTTTGATGTCACATGGCATTAGAATTGGTGACCTGTTAAATATATTCCTTCTACCATTTACCAGAGCAACTCTGGCAAATGACTTTGTTTTTTTCATTTATGAGATTTTATTGGTTCACTGAACTCCTTCAATCTTGGGAGTAATGTTGAGGGCTAAGTAGGTTGTTTTTATTTTTTATTTTTTGAAGTCTGAGTCTTTTTGTGACTCACCCAATGGTGTGCTGGAACAAAGTTGTGCTGGTCCAAAAACGTCAAATATTGTATATCAAATAGATATACAGAGTCATAATTAAAGAAATTATATTGAGATCTTACAATTTCCTAAGTTTTTGTTATGTTTTACAACTGTCTATATTTTGGAGACTATTACATCTATTTTGTTCATATGGTAGAAATGCCATACAGTTACATTTCTCTTGAAACTTCGCATTCAATAATGCTACTTAAATTGCTTGATCTTGGCCTGTTGGTGACTAGTTGTTCAATGCAGGTCCTGCTTCTTATAGAGTAGTGATGAGGCTTGAAAGAGCCAACTAATGCAGGGAACATTTTAAGTACTTAGTAAAGGACAGTTGCTATTGAGGTCATCTCCCCGGAGCCTAAAAATGATCAATATTGCCAGGTCTTTGCAACCCACACCCTCCAAAAGCACGCAGGATCTCTTCCTGTTTCTTCTCTTATTAAATACATTTAGTAATACTTGACTCCATTCTTCCTAGGTATATATTAGAGTAAAAATAATCTACTTTAGGATCCGGACCAGAGTGGGACGAGCACAGTGGACTGTGGTGTTGGTGCACTGGTAAATTGGTGTGGGGACTTTGGGGGGAAATCACACACTGTACAAAAATGAAGGATGATGAAATAAATATATTGAAAATGCTAAAAAAATTCTATTCTAGCCAATGTGAAACAATTTTGACTAAGATCAACTATTTTAATTTCTCAATTTTTTAAAGGAATTCTAATTTTTCTCAAATTGGAAGTGAAAAGTAGTTTTGCACAGGTTTACTAATTTGTCCTCAGTGATAACTGAGAAGAAAATACTTCTCAAACCACCATCATTACACTTCAGAAAATAGAGTGATTACCTAGTGTTGGTCCCTGGATACATGCACCACAGTGTCTGGAACATGGCATGGGCAAAAGGTCATCAGTTCTCTCATCTTGGAAGATCAGTACTACTTTTCATTGTGGATTCTGTTCTGAGAATCTTCACATTACTATGTTCGATCTGAAAGGAAAAGGTGATACTAGTGGTTGGTAAGGTGGCGTTGATTTTCCATTTCCTTATGCGGGAAAAAAAAAACAACAACAACTAGAAATCACGGTGATCTTCTTTAATGTCATGTTTTAAAAAAATTAAATGTTTGTGACCCAGTGAACTGTAAATGTCTAGAACTAATCCATTTAACTTGGAAATCAAAACAAGTTGTAATGATATAGTTCGATAGGTGATTTGTATCATAGCGTGGACGTGTGGCAATACCTTTGTTTATTCCTGTCACTGGTTACTTTCATAAAATTGCTGATAATTACTGAGAAAAGTCAAGCTTGACCTTTAACTGAATATCTTCTCTTCTGCCATGACAATCTTCAATATCTTGACAGAACTGTCTTTTTTGAGAGAAGACATGCAAAGAGCAAATCATCAAGCTTAAAATTGTAATTATGTTGTTTGCTTTTGACCTAAAGAAATGTTCATCATATTCCAGAAGTTCTGGATCTACATCTGGCTTGAGACCCTTTTTTGTCTCCCCTGTAACACTGTTGATATTAATGCCAATTTTAATTTCTTGGCTTCATGAGTACATAAATATATCACCCACAGATGTGACTTTGAATGAGGACCGAAACTGTAAATTTGGATGCAAGAAATTCACAGGGTTTCATCAGATCATTTCACTCCCCAAAGTGACACAGTTGTACTGGAAAGGATTGGAATTGCTCATTTCAAACCTTCTTCAGTAGCAAAATGCCATGCGTGCAGTGAATTTCCAGCCACTTTAGTCATTTTCTTTCCTCCGTTTCTTTGCTGTGTTTGTATTGGGGGCACAGAGTAATGTAATTTAGTAAATTATGATTTGATGGCTGGGCAGCAGCCCCAGTGTTGAACAGTATTTGGACTATGATTACTAGCTGGCTTTGTCACAGTTGACATTAATTATTGATGGAAGTTTCAGAAATAGCGCATGTGCCAGGAGCTTTTCACAGGAACGCAGGCTCCAGGCAGGAGCGATACTAAAGAGAGCGGGGGAAGAAGCACCTGTGGCTTGTTTATGTCTGTGCACGTTGAACCTGGAACCAGTGGGCTGTGTGCTACTTGTCTGAAGGTCATGGTGTAACAGAAGATGAACCGTCAGGCTTATTTCTATCGTGTTCCTCCCCAGGAATTGCACCGAAGAAGCCAACTTCAGCCGGAGCCAGCCAAGACGAAGGCTCTCCAGACTGTCATTGAAATGAAGGTAGGAGCTGTTCACATTTGTCAGAAACAGCTGCGCCTCTGGAGTTTGTTCTGACTTGGTGGTGACTAACATAAACATGGAAAATGAACCTTGTGTTTTTTTTCTAGGCACCCTGGTGGTGCTTTTCTTCTCAATCTTTTTTTGCCTGCTTGGGTACATTTAATTTATTGGCCCTTTAATTAGGATGGCTTTTCCCGGCAAAACAATAAAGGACTCAAGTGTCCCTTGGCTGAAAGAAGCTGGATTCATTTTCAGAGCTTGGTCAATGCTTTCAACCATAAGGGAGGTTTTGTGTGTGCTTTATAAGTAAATTTCTAAAGCTGGAATAATTCTTTTTTTTCCTTCCCATTCATATTACAAAGAAAAGACATCTTTGAGAAACTAAGATTTGGCAGAGAAGTTATTTTATGCGCAATGGAGTTGTTAAATAAGTAAAAGCAAAATTTACTTTTCAAAGAATAATAATGGTGATACTTTCTCACAACTCCAATTTTTTCTCTTAGTTAAGTCTGGAAGTGATAATAATTTACTACATAGTTACAAGGCATCCCATATTGCTGTGGAAACAGAGAGATATGCTATATAAAGGATTCGAAGATCCTCCTGGCTGGATTTGGGTATTTAAAGAATAATGAAGAAAATGATGATGACTAAGTCGTGATCTATGATTATGAGACAGATCTAAATGAAACCCAGTTGCATTGTTAGTATCTTGAAATGTGAAGTCTTTTTACTTCCATTTTTTTTTTCCTGGAAGGAAGCAAATAATATTTATCTTAAGAATAATTCTTGACTTAAAACTGTCCCATTTAATAATAACAATAATTATAACGTTTGCAGTCTGGTCATTCTGTGCTTGAGTTAATGCTCAAGAATTTATCAGCATCTGAGAACTCTGAAGAATGCTGACGAGTGATTTTTTTCTCTTTCTTGCACCACATGATTTTGAAATATGGAATATATGCTTTAAGATTTTATGTTCCACAATGAGGTTACGTGAGTCACACATTTGCAGCAAAGAGCTGTAAAAAATATCATCAAAGGGCCAGAATACCAACTGGATTAAAAAATAAATGTTAATCCTGGCTTATGAACTGTCTTGAATTTATGTAATTTTATTTTCTTTTGAAAATAACCATCATTCTACACTTAGTGGGGAGGATTCATAAACTCACAT
Source organism: Condylura cristata (assembly GCF_000260355.1). Classification (NCBI taxonomy): domain Eukaryota; kingdom Metazoa; phylum Chordata; class Mammalia; order Eulipotyphla; family Talpidae; genus Condylura; species Condylura cristata. The sequence continues at coordinate 56,665,772 of NW_004567105.1, forward strand.
TGGTATCTAACTTGAAAGTTGATTAAAATTTTAAAATACAAAGGGACAAAAATGATAAACAGTTTTATTTTATTTTATTTTGGAGACAGTCGTTCAGTCCCCCTTTCACCTGCCTCTACACCTACCTCCCCAGTTTCTAGTATAATTAGTAATAGAAAATAAGATGCATATAAGTCTACCTCCAAGCTGTCATCATTAAAAAAAGACTGCGTATCTAAATCTATGAAGAAACCAGAAATGGCATCTCCAGAACGTTTTCCTAATAAAGGCCTCTATCCAAAGGTAATTAGTACTTTTCTGTGACTTTTGTCAGGAATGTCTATGCTTGAGTCTAGCCTATAGCTTCTAGCATCATCTGCTTTACTACACAACAACAAATCATAAATAAAAACACTTGCTTGAAGCTTTCTACATGAGAATGCATGAAGACATGATTTTTAGGGCAAATTCACATGTATATAGTGTGCACAAGTTGAGTCGAGTGTTTTTTCTTAAATAGATCCAATGATGCTGATTTATAGGAGAACATGTTTTCAGGACAAATGATGATTAATAGATTTGCCAGGGAATCGAGTCTGGAATGTTTCTGTTGTCTCATGGATGCTTGGTAATTTTCAAAGTGCTGCCTTCTGTTTTTTCAGGAAGGAGTCTGAGTCCCATTAGCATCTCTATTCAATAGGCATAAATTGAGTTATAGAGGCAGCTAGTAAAGGGTCATCTTCTCTGCCATGTGTGTAGCTTGTGACAGAGCCTATGATCACCTGTGATTTTGTTCAGTATCTCCCTGTGAAATTGGAGGGGGTATTGCAAATCTAGATTTTACAAATCATAGAGGTTGACTATTAAGTAGAACTGACTCTTAAAATTGAAATATCATTGTGTTTTAACTTCAACACCTTTCTTCAGTAAACATCTGTGTCATCTAGTGTCTTGGCAAAATCTAAAGCTAAAAGGAGCTTTCCCAGACTATATGGTACCTATAGTTTCAGGGAGGTGACATGAGATAAGGGCTTTGAAATCATCTCTATTTGTCCCTTGCTTTTTACTTAGCAAAACTAAGGGTGAACTTTTGACTCCACAGATAGACTTTGCCTCTACTTGAGAAAGCATTTGTTGTGAAAAGTCTGTGAAATCTTGCCCCAATTCAAGTGCTTTTGGAATCACAGTCTGCTTCTAGAGGGCCTCTGTGTGCTGCTCTGGACTTGTAGAGTTGTGAAAATATGTTTCTGCGAGGCAACTTGGGAAGGACCATCTGCCTGTATCAAAGGGGCAGGCAGTTTTCTAGTAGCCTTCACATCTACTGCCAACCTATTGAGCTGGGGAACTAGAGACATGTGTATGATAATAAGAGGAAGCCAAGTAAATGAAGTTATTTGTGATTTATCTTCTTGGAGGAAGCTCCAAGTATTAATTTTGCTCCTGATTGCTCTGGCAGGTATGTGCCAGGTTTGCCTTTAGTAAATGTCTGTTTCTCTAAAATTTAGTGTTCTAGTGAATGGTTTTGCTCCTGTTCTTGCTTTTCTTCACTAAACTCCTTTTTCTACTTTTATGGAGTACTGTCAATTAAAAAGGCAGTTGAAAGGTTTTCCCTCCTTTTATTTTTTTAATATTAATTCTTTTGAAAGAATGTGTTTTTAATCTGCTTTTATTATAAAGATTTATTTATTTATTTGTGCATACAGAACTGGGGTACAGGCCAGAGGTGCAGAGGCAGTGAGAGGATTCACCAGAGACATAGTGGGGAGCAGAACAGTCTGACTGACGAAGTACACTGCTGAGGGGAGCAGCAGGCGGGTCAGGAGAGGTCTGCCATGCCATGTGGATCACCTCTGGGGCAGGCGGCGATCGAACTCATGCAAAAGTGGCTTTCAATTCTTAGTTCTGCGTTTTAACCCACTGCACCACCAGGGAGGGCCTCTGCTTTTATTATAAACCTGACAAGACATAAACATGATAGTTGAAAGTTTAACTTTCTTGAGTTCATTCATATAGCTGAATGACAGTATTTGTTGTTCTTTCTGCTAGTTAAAACTTTTAAATGAATTGAAGTGTAGTTTGAAGTGGCCAAAGCCAAAAGAAAATGTATTGCTTAATTAAAAAACACTGGAGTGTTGCTTCAGGTATAGCTTGATCTAGGGGCTCAAAAGAGGTGAAGTTAATAGATCCCACTTTCTCCCATTCCCTCTGTTATGTTAGCTTCCTTCATGTGAGCTCCATTTTCAGATCATTTCTTTCTGCCTGTCTGAACAAGATAACTGCAACAGCTCTAATAATCACAAAAGCAAGGAACAGGAAGAAAGTTGTAGCTTAAAACAGTGAAAACCCCAACCAATCCTAAAAATAGTGGTAGTTACTGAGATGGATGCTAAGGGCATCTTAGCAGCCCAAGCTGAAAAGACAGTGCACGAGTTCCAATTTTTCATTTTCTAAATATATTAAGCAAAACTTTATCAAGAAAACAGACTTTAAGGTAACACTAAGTTTAGCAGAATTTATCAGATGAAATGTATATAGGTGATGTAGGGGGATTTAGTAAAAGTTACTGAAAGTTTTTTTTTTATGGTGAATTTGTTTATTAAAATAGATTAAGAAGCTGAGTGCATGATGTCTCCATGTGACAGTATTTCTATAACATCGGAAGCGAGCGAGGATTGTGGGTGTTTAATTTTCCAGTTACATGACCATTTCAGGGTACCTGTGTGTCATGAGTGGTTCTTCTTGAGTAACATTTTTTTCCCACCAGGGTTTTCAGTGGGAACTTATTAGTTAGCAGTTTATGACAGAGCTTGGTTAAATTGCTAGCTGGTAGCTGTACTGTTGATAAAAGAATGTGACTTTGCATTCAGTACTAAACTCTCTTTGTTATTCAAACAAAAAAAAAAATCAAACCCTGTCTTTGTGCTTAGGCAAATGACAGCTGTTCTTCTGCATGGGATGAGCTGTTCTTCAATTGTCTTAAGTTACCTTTAAAATATATCTTGATATTTGGTCAAATTTAGCCAGTTCAGTTCCACTAGGCATGAAAGAGATGCACTGGAACTCTGGGGAGGCCAGAGCTACTTATTACTTGGCAACTTTTCCTAAGGAAACACAGTTAGGAAGGGAAAGATTTCTAATCTAAATCTAGACCATTGAATGCATCCCAATTCCCAGTGTGAACTTAATTCGAGTCCTGGGATCTAGTTCAGAACCCTATGAAGTGGCTGCAATGTTTTCTTTGGCTCTAGGTTCTACCTACATTTATTTCATTCATTTTTAGACTATTCCTTGTTTGGGTCTGAACACTGCATACTAAGAATTATTTCTGCTGTGAGGATGATGAGCTCATAGGAAATTTGTGTCAAGTCTAGTTTTTCTAGTCAAACCTTTATGCTGCAGAATGTTCCTGCTTTTTTATGGCTACTGAAAAGAGTAAGAATAAGATAACCAGTATACACCACCTGTACCTGTATTAGTACAACACACATCCTAATACCACTACCACCCATGGTGACCAGTTGCAGGGCACCCTGATCTGTCAATTAGCAGTATTAGTCCCACTTCATAAACGAGAAAGCCATGGTTTAGAGAGGAAAAGCAGTCTGCCCAGTGTTCTTCCATTTGTTGGTTGGGGACTGAGATTTAAAGGAGGTTTTTCCTTCAGAATTATTCTAGTCTCTATCCTTTAGTTTTGCTTTTACTGAGGAGAGCACATAGATTCAATTTTCTTTTTCTACAGTCACTTTGGAAATTATGACTACAACAAATTGAGGCAACTCATGAAAGCTGAGAGGTCTCTTTGGTGTTTTGGAAAGTTGTGATATTATACTTTGTGTTATAAGGCAAGATTTATCTTTTTTATGTGTATATTTAATTACTCTGCCAAATATATAACCCTGTCATCAACATAAACCCTATTTCCACCTCTCCCCACAAGCTTTAAGCCTTGTTTAAAAATCTTTATAGTCTATAAGGGTCCAGCTCATTAAAACCTGCAAAGCTCTGTGTTTTTGAGAACACTGTCCATTTAGGGTACCAGAAATGATCCTTTTGCTAATTTTTTTCTTGACAGTTTTCTTCATCTTCTCATATTTCAACTTAAAAAAATAAAAATAAACTTGTTCCATTTAACTGTTTTCTTTAAATAAGGTGGAAAATGTGGGTTTTATGTGATAGCCAGAAAAGCAAAATGTCAAGTTAAATGCTAGTTCTGGATGGTATATGGCTGTCATTTAGAAGCAAGGAAGAACTAACAACAACAACAAAAAAAGATTCTTTTTTTGACCAAACTCTTCTTATGATGTGTATGACATCATAAGAAATGTTTGAGTTACTAGTTGATAAATCCTGCTATAATCCTGAAACGAAATAAAAAATCATCAGTGTTTATTAACCAACTATTTTGTGCACAATACTATATCAGGTCTTTCAGAAAAATTGAGCACTAAGTCTTTAATGAATGAATAGAAGGAAATACTTAAGCTGGGACCTAACAAGTCACTAAGCATGGCAGAATGGGCTAAAGGCTCAGAGGACATTAAATGAGAGAAGGGCAGAGAAAGCTCATTGGAGGGGATAGCATTTGATGGGGATTTTGGAAATTGGCATGATTTTGATAAAGGGAGAGGGATGATTGATAAACAGGGCAACTGTGTGAGTAAATGCAAGGAGGCTAGAAAGTTTGAGGCATGTCTGGGGAAGAATAAGTCATTCATTTTGATAGAGAGAAGGCTTTTAGAGTTAAAGCAATGGGAGATCAAATGAAAAAATAAGGAAATAAGAGGAAAAACACAATATGGATAAAAATTGAAATTAATGAAGCAGAAAATACATAAAGCCAAAAGCTGATTCTTTGGTGAGATTAACCAAAATGGTAAATCATGGTTAGAATCATTGAGTAAAATATACAGCATACAAATAAAATAACCAATATCAGGATGAAGGTGGAACATCACTTATTGATATTAAAAATATGGGAAAATTTTTCGTTAACAGTGTGATCATAAAGTTGAAATTTTAAATATATTTTGAAAACACAATTTGTTAAAACTGCATGAAAGAAACAATATCTGAATAGTAATATATTAAAGAAGGGGGCTTCTGATGGACTATGTTTGAGGCTTACGTGTACTTGCGTAGAGAGCTAATGTAGTGACATATGACTAACTGATCAATATTTAAAAGAGTCATATTTTTATACAGCAGTAACAAGTAATTACTTGTTTCTAAATGAAATTTAGAAAACAATACCACTTACAATGGTATTAAAACACCCAAATGAGGGCCCTCCTTGGCGGTGCAGCAGGTTAAAACACAGCACTAAGAAGCTAAAGCCACTCAGAATGAGATTGATCCCCGCTCCGGAGGTGACCCACATGGTGCCGCAGACCTCTCTTGACCCATCCGCTATTCCCCTCAGCAGTGTAGTTTGTCAGTCGGCTTGTTCTGCTCCCCACTTTGTCTTTGGTAAATCCTCTCGCCCCCCTCTGGCTTTTAACCCACTTCTGTATGCATAAATAAATAAAGCTTTAAAAAAATACCCAAATTACCTGGGAGTAAATATAACAATGGTTATATAACACCTAGTAAAAATAGGAGACATAACACAAATAAATGTGACAATTTGAAATAATGAAATAGCTGTCAACAATAGAGTAGATTAATAAATAGTGAGATATTCATATACCCAGATGTCATATAGCAAGAAGAAGAACTAACCCATTGCTTTATCTAACAACAAAATTGAGTATCACCAAAACAACATGGAAAGAAGCTAGACACTAAAAACATATAATGTGATTCTGTTTATATGTGTTCCCCAAATGGGTAGAAGTAATACATGTTGCTAGATATCTGGCTGGTGATTAAGCTGGAGTAGGGGAGAGGATAGAGAATTTGAGAAGGGGGATGAATGAAGCTTCTGGAGTACAGTGATATTCTGTTTCACATGTGCATTCACATGTGCCGAGATGTGTTCACTTTATCCTAATTCATCTGCTGCAAACCTATGATTTGACTGCTTTCTTATGTATAATGTATGCTAATTTAAAAAGTCATTTAAAAGTAAGAAAAACTTGGGCCCTCCCTGGTGGCACAGCGGGTTAAAGCACAGCACTAAGAAGCTAAAGCCACTTCCGCATGAGTTCGATTCCCGCCTGCCCCAGAGGAAATCCACATGGCGCGGCAGACCTCTCCTGACCCGCCCGCTGCTCCCCTCAGCAGTGTACTTCATAGATCTGCCTGCTCTGCTCCCTGCTCTGTCTCTGGTGAATCTGCTCACTCTCCACATCTCTGTCCTGTACCCCAGTTCTGTATATGAATAAATAAAATCTTTAAAAAAAATAAAAAAAAATAAAAGTAAGAAAAACTCAATGGCAGAAAGACAAATAATCCTATTAAAGTTGGATAAAGGATTTGAATAAGCTTTTCTCTAAAGAAGACATATACATAGCCAGTAAGGACATTAAAAGATTACCAACATGCTTTGTCATTAAGGAAATACAAATGAAAACCACAATTAGATTTAACTTATCCCCAGTTAGGATAACCAAATAAAGAGGAAAATAACAACAAGTGTCATGGAAGATGTGGAAAAAATGAAATCCTCTTATGTTGATGGTGGAATATAAAAATTTTCAGTGAATTTTGGAAAACCATTTGACAGATCCTCAGACTATTAAATAGAGGGTTACTGTGTGACCCAGACATTCTACTCCTAGGTGTATACCCCATCAGATTGGAAACACATGTACACAAAAAAACCTGTACCCAAATGTTCATATCTTTGTTACTAATAGTGGCCCCAAAGCTAAAATGACTCAAATGACTGTTATCTTGTCCTTTTTTTTGACTTTAATAAATGAACTGACACAATTTATAACATAGATGACCTTCAAGACATTATGCTAAGTAAAAGAACCCAGTTTAAAAAGTCACATATTATTTGATTCCATTTATATGCGGTGTCCAACACAGCCACATTGATAGTGACAGAAAGCAGATTAGTGGCCAGAAGCTAGGGAAAGAGGAGAAAGAGGAGTGACTGATAATGGTTATAGAGGTATTATAGTGCTGATGGTTGTATAAACCCTGGGGTTGCATGCTTAAGGGTGGATTTTATGATATGTGTATTATATAGCAATAAAGGTGATACCAAAAATAAAGATATTACAAAGGAAAAGATTAATAACTGATCACTTAAAATTAAAACAGAACTATAAAACAATCAACTATTTGATATGTTTCTAAGGTTTATAGTGACTAGAGATTTAATATGTTTTATATCTAGAGTTCTTATATTTATCAATGTGGAAAAGCTTAGAGAAAACAGTACCAAGATATTAACACTAATTTGGACTGGGGAAATTATAAAGGGTTTCTTAACTCTTCTTTCCCCCGAACCTAAATTTTTATGTTTTTAGTAATGCACATTCATTGCATAAGAATGAATAGGAAGTATTATTTAAGAAAGAAAAAAAAAGTTTATAAAGAAAAATCATTTATGAAAAATATTTAAAGATGTACTATTTTTTTCTGTTCTTGTTTTCTTTTTCTTTCTTTCTTTTACAAAGAGGCTTCACAGGAGAGAAAATCAGGTTATTTATGGCAGTTGAGAATCTGCCTCTGCATAACTGCTTCTCTGAGCTCTGGCTTTCTTGTGTTAGAAATGGGACTATGATACCAGTGTGGATAGGGTTGTGGTGGAAATTAAATAGATTAAGATTTGAGAAAGTGCTGAGAAATTCTGGCATGCAATAGATGCATAAGGTACCCTTTGCTTTCTTAATCCTTTCCTTTCAGTATGGAAGTTGACTTACCTGTAAAAAGGTGGTGGCATAGTTGAGCGAGGGCCACCAGACAGAAGGAATTTAACACGTTTATTTCAGGCAGAGTGTTACCTTTGAATACACACACAGTTTGCATGTGGAAAGACTTGAAAAGCATCTTTGAAAGTAGAGAAAAAAAAACTTGTGTGTCCCAGTTGGCCTGTGGAATGATAAATGACTTAGGGACTTAGCTTCCTGATTAGTGAAACTTTGGCAAGTTCCATGTCTCCCCATCTCTTACTAGTTTCATTGGCAAAAGAAGGGGTTGGGCTCATGGTCCAGCTTTGAAGATTCTATCAAGTTTGGAAGCATGGTGACTGGCCACTGGACTTTCTGAGGGCCTGCCTGGGGAGTCAGTTGATGCGACATTCTTGTGAAGTTTAAACTTTTGCTTTGTTTGTTTTATCTTGGCCAGCCCGGCCTCGGCCAGCAGCCTTTGCCCTCTCCCTTGCTGGTGCTCAGGTTCCCAGCCTATTGTTTATTTAGGGATTGCAATTTCCTTATTGGCGTACACTCTGGCCAGCAGGGTTGAGAAGTCAGCCACAGGCCTCATGAACTTCCCCTTTCGAGTTTCAATAATGACAGTGTACCAGCCATCACATGCCTCATCCCTGAGGCATGGGTCAGTTTCCACATCCATCAGGCCACACTGGTATCTTGGGGGAGCCTGAATTCCTTCACAGCCTGTTGCTTTTTCCATGAGACATACTGGTTGAGCTTTGAAGGATTTGTGGTATGTTTTAGAGATCCTATAAACCAGGGCTGTTGGGGGTATATTGGGCATGGGTTAAAAGAATGGAAAAATCAAGTTCCGGTTGCTGGAGGGCCAGTAGGGGAGCTTCTTCACTCAGTCATTATCTACAGCGCTTTGGAAGAGGGTAGACGGGTCAGTTATTCATCTTTTTATGACTCCCTGAAATATACTCACTATTTTGTAAAGTGGTATTTCACTGAATCTCTGGGAATGAGAACCTCTTAGTGTCCAAATATAAGTGAAAGATAACTTCCAGTCCAGCCTTAGGCCAGGTGGATAGCTTACTCTGTCATCTGTAGTCACTTTCTAAAATTTCTACCTACCTTTCTTGCTCTCCAACTTCTTCAGTGTTTTCTTTTGACCTTGCTGTGTGATCTTTAAAGGCTAATGTGTGAAAGTTAGGATAAAAATAGTCTGGTTTCTAGCTGTCTTACTTTTTCTGAAGCCACTTTTACCTGAGGGACATATTGCCTCTTCTGTCTGACCCAAGGGAAGATTATACAGAATTGTTCAAAGAAAAAAAAATTACAAAGACAACTTAGGTGATACAAATTTGTACTTCATGAAGTATACAATCTCATTTGGAGAATTGCAAAATGAGTCAGAGGAATAAAGAACAAAGAAGTGGGGAAAATAAAAGAAAGTGTCTAGTTAACTAGGGCCATATAGTCTACTTTGTTTGGGGTAGGAAAGAACAAAGATAAAAGTCTAGTGCCTGCAGCTGGCTTATGGGAATTGGCTGACTGTATACCACTTTTGGATCAAGCAGAGCTTTATAGGGACACAAATGTTCCCGTGTTTTGGTTTGCAGTGTGGCATCCTGGTTGGGAGCAGCTCTACTTCAGTCTTAGAAAGTTATTTCATTAAAGAAAGAATCTTAGGGAAGTTATTTTCCTCTTCCAGGTCTTCTGACCTGTAATATGGGTAAAATAAGTACTTAATTCATAGAGTTGTAGGGAAAAATAAAAATAATTTTTCTAGTACACATCTTCAATTAGTAATATATACATATTAGTTGTTACTAATAACATTTTAAATTCTGGAGCTTAAAAACATTGTTTGCTTCTCTCCTGTGCTATTCCATTCTGTAGATTTAGATAATATAAATAGGTTTATATTTTTAATACAAACATGGAAGAAAACATAGGCATGCAGAAAACTTTTGATTTTTTTTTTTTTTAGATCTCAACCTGAGGAACTTACAAAATTAGACAGATTTTTTTCTGTTAATCTCAACCTGAAAGGGAACTTCTTTGAGTGAGATCCAGCCATGGGTAGTTTTAACTTACTTCCTGGATGATTCTCATTTGCGTAGTTCACAGATTGGCAACAGAATGTGTTATAGATACATGGAAATGATTTTGGATTAGTCTTTGCTCCTTTCCAAGCACTGGGGATATAGAAAACTCTGATTATTAATTGAAGCAGCTTTTTGTGTAGTATTGATACTCACCTGAGCAGCTGAGTTGTTAAAATATTGAAATACTTGTGCAGTTATCCTAAAGCCCCAGTCCTTACCCTGGGGTCTCCTAAATCCAGCAACTAACGAGAGAATCCCTAGCCCCTGCGGAAGCTTCCCAGACCTTCTTCCAGTGTTCCAGATGATGTGTGCTTTGGGTGGTGCTTGCCCTGTACTGTACTGGTTGTTGAATGACTCAGCAAATACCCCTGACTCTATAGGATTTGAAACACTGAGGTTGACTTTCCAGCTATGATAACCCAACTCCTTTGATACTGCCCAGTGTCATTAACGATATCCTACTTTTTGCTTAGTCTTTAGTTTCTTCAAATCATTTCATTGACTCTCCTTCCTTCTTAAAACTTCACTGTCTTATTCTGTGTGACTTTTCCATAATTTTCACCTTCTTTCTTTTGGTCATTTTGCTACTGTTTTCTCTATTTTGGGTTATCAGTCATGTCTGAGAATTCTCCCACTACTAGCCTAATGATCAATCATCTCTACTCTTTCAACTTTTATTTTGGCTTCTATTTTTGTTATTAAACTACCCAAAGACTTTATTGCTTCTTTTTGCCAGTTTATAAATGACTCTCAGTCAGATTCTAGTACAAACTACTAACTTGATTCTCAAGACCATTTATCATTCAACCCTTCTCCTTTCATTTCCAACTCCTTGCCAATTAAAAGTGAATTATACTTCTAAATCAATCCTGTATACTTACTCCTCTTTGATATATACTCCATACTTGTTCTTATTCTTTTAACTTATTTTTCCTAAATATTATGTGTTAGATACTATGCTGAGTACTGCTTACATGGTATTATTTCTTCTGCCTGGAAAGAACTTCATTTTCTTTATGATAATCATTCTGGTCTATTTCTAAAACCCAAATTGGGCTCCTGTTTCTGGAGATTTCTTGGTTTTGCTTTGGTAGTCTTCTCTATGTGTAAGCTTATAGAATATTATATTGAACTGTATTTTGGTGCTACCTTTCACAGTATCATTTGTGCATCATACTTTTCTGGTTACAATTTTCCAAAATCCAGCTATTATATTTTGATATTCTGATAAGAACGTGCTTCAAGAGATAACTGTATCTAGCTATTCAGATGATATTATGAGGCCCAATCATTCAGATGGATTCTTAAAAGATGAACAGGTCATGAACAGCCATAGACTTGTATTTTCATTATCTGTGATCTCAGAAATGGAGAGACCAAAACTCTGAACAAGAGTATTCCTATATTTATATCAGTTTTGTTAACATACTATGACTGGCCTTGATGGTCATGAGTATATCCTTAGATCCATCACTGCATTCAAAGGACCCATGACACTTGGTACAAGGCAGGCTCACACATAAAAATCACTAAAACCAGAGGTGACTGGGGAGAGATATTTCCCCAAAGTGAAGGAAGCTCAGCAGACAGACAGAAGTAATAGACATACACTATCACTAGGACTGGGGAGGGAGGTGATCTTTCTAGAGCACCTAGTAATTATGGAAAGCTATTTTTCTGCCACTTACTTAATTCTCATAATAACCGCAGGTTAAAGGATTTATTAGGAACATGCTCAAAGTGAAAGAAGGTGGACTAAAAATAGTCCTGTTTTTGTACATAAGAAAATTGGGGAGTGGGGCAGGACTTACTATACTGTTGTTGACCTCTGGTAATGATAACAATGCTTTACTTTCTTGGGAAAGATTCCACAATGTGTCCTTTGTGTGTATTATATATTACTTAGAATTTTTTTTTTACTGTGCTTTTGCATGGTCTTATTTCAGAGAGATTCAGTATCTTGCCCAACAACAGAACAACCTTGGGTATACATCTAGATTTGTGACTCTAAGGTTCAGCTGGATTGCTATATTTTCACTCTTTTTGGTTAGATTTGATTCCACTAGCAACAAGTTTATACACAAAGACCAAAACTTCAGAGGTGACATTGTTCAACAAAACCAATAGAAAAGCATATTCTGTCCATGGATCATTAGTAATGTACTCAAGGACAGGATGACTGGACAGATACACATTTTCAGGATATGGGTTTCATGAAGAATGAGTCAAGAGTAGGCAAATGACATCATGAAAACAAACATCAAAACAGCCTAATTGCTTTTAATAGGACCTAGTCCAAACTGATTCTGTGCTTGTACATTTTGCTATAAATAATAAGATACCATCTGAACAAATAGACAAACACAAAAAAGCACTACCAATCCCAAGAAAAGACATGTCCCTTGTCATCTTCCATTCTATGTCATCATGGTTTTATAGTTTGATAAGACCCAAGAAGACAAATTTTTTATTTTTCCTCCTAACATGTACTGGACCCAAGTTGACTTCTTTCTGGAGTGTTTAACTTGGGCTCACATAACCGTGGTTAATCCCACACAGTAAATCCTTCCAAAGGCAGGGCGTTCCTTAGCCTAAGACTGAGGGCTGCTCAGTTATGTTTGCAATGACAACTAGTTGATTTTTAAAAGTTAAGCCTTCAGGAACCTCTGTGGTATCCAGTAATAATAGTCTAGAATTTTATTCTAAATAAAGTGTAATATAATTATGTAGGGATGTTTCCTGAACATTAAATCACGTCTTCTTTAAACCAAATTGGCCCTAAGTTTGTTGATCAATGTCCATAGGCTGATATGTGCTCACAATGAGTTCCAAGCTCTGTAAAAACTGCTTGTATTTTCTTTCTTGATCTGATATTAAAATGAAACCAGTAATTCTTACCGTATTCAAAAGGAAAGCACATTGTGACACTCAGCAATAACATAATTATTACTTTTTGTGACTAAAGGATATTGCTTTTTTGATGTTCCTCCCACTCACCATTTCAATGTTCACAGTTCCTAGAGAGGAATTGAAATATGTTTCTTGCTGTTTAAGGGGAACATAATGTTTGACAAAGACAAAAAGGGTAATGATGACATTCTGACTGGCAAAGATGTTCCAGAAAGTTTACGCCCAGGGTTGCTTAAACTTATGCCACATTGGATAGCTTTTGAGAGTAGGTCATGTTTTTCTAACTGCATTTGATCAGTAGCTCTTCTCTCTTATGCATTAGTCATTCTTGTCTTTTTTATACACTGTACATTTGCTGACACTTAGAAAACCTAAGTCACCTGAGGACCTTGTGAAAACCCAGATTCAGATTTAGTAATTCTGGGCTGGGAACCAACATTGTGCTTTTGTGAAGAACTTTCAGGTGATGTCGCTGCTACTTGCCTGTGGACCACATATTAAGTAACAAGGATCTAGACAATACATCCTACCACAGAGAGATAAATGTCTTTGAATCTTGTTGAGACCTAGCTGTTATCTCACACACCTGGCAAAGTGACATTCCAAAAAGTTGCCCAGTATATCAGTATATTTGTTGAATGAATACATGACTGAATGAATGAAACAATTCTGTGCTAGTGTTCACTATCAACTATAGCAGACATATTCTAAAATTTATAGAAACTATTTTAAGAAAACAAAGACAAGATAGGAATAAAGTAAACTTATTTCAGTCCTCTCACCTGACTGACTTCCTCATGGCTGTCCTCATGGATGAGTGCTTATTAGTAACTGGTTTAAGAATAGGTAGGATTGAGGAAAAAAAAAAAGAATAGGTGGATTGACCAACTGGGTAAATGGTCACCAAGATTCAATTTAAGTGGTTTATTTACAAGTTTTCCACCTGTTTTGCATCTTTTGGATGATAGGTGTAAATAATCTTGGAAATAAATCTTCAGGTAATAGTTAAATTTGTAATTTATGAATAAAAACTTAAAGCATTTTCTGACATGTAGAAAGGAATAATTGAAAGAGATATTCAATTCAGATTTTGGGTATGAAGCAAACACATTTCATCTGTTTTTCCCCATGGACACTCAACCACCCCATATTTTAAAGTCCATAGGAAACATAGAATATGAAAACAGAAGAGTTTCATGTTGCCCTACCTTAAGCTATTTAAAAATGTCACCTTATAGGAGGAGGTGGTGAATTCAAGAAGCATGGGGAGTTCACATCAATTCTGTCACTGCTCTTGGTTCAGAGCAGCTTCCAGTAAGTCATTTTTGAATAACAGAACTGACAAGCTAATCTGGATATTTATTTAAGCCTCAGTATTTTAAAGTTGGGATAATCATGGCCCTTTTTCCTTTGATAATCCAAATCATTGTTTTAGCAGCAGAGTTAGTATATCACTTTGAGCTTAACATATCGTTAAAGTCTTATTCTTTTCAAGAATTGACTTCTAGATGAATAACACCAGGAAAATCAAATTAAATAAATAATTTACTATAGGACTTCCTAGAGCTTTGAATGGAGATGTGAATTCAGAATCCCCAATAAGCTTTTATCAAACTCATTTGACCATACCATCTCCTTTTTCCATAGCATTTTAGTTCTGTGGACTTTGGGAAAACTATCCTATGTTCCCATTTCTCTAAGGAAGCTCATGATTATCTGCATTGAGAACTTGCTTATTTGTGAAACATAAAGAAGTTGAATATTTGAAAATCTCTACATAAATAGTTTTAAAATAGGTTCTCGCTGGTGGCACAATGGGTTAGGATGCAACACTGCAAGCTGGCTGCAGTTGCTTCAGTGAGAGTTCAATCCTGGGCCCTGGAGGTGATCCACATGGTATGGAAGACTTCTCCTGAACTGCCTGCTACTCCCCTCAGCATTGTACTTCTTCAGTCTGTCTGTTCTGCTCACTACTCTGTCTCTGGTGAATCCTCTCACCACCCCTGCACCTTTGGCCTATACCCCAGTTCTGTATACATAAATAAATATTAAAAAATATTTAAAAAATATCAGTTACAAGTAGCATGTAAAAGTGTTCAGAAAGAAAATTCTTTCTTTAGAAGAAAGCAGTTTCTTCTAAAACTGCTTTTCAGGCTATCACTACACATCTTTACTTGAGTTTTTCTCTGGTGGGTCAGGGCTACTAGTGGTGAAGCTTAGTGCATTTCATGGCTGTGAAAGGCAACATCTCTACCCCTCACTTCACCACATTAAGGCTTTTCTTTCCTTTTAAATATTTTCATTTATTTATTTGGTGTACCTCTGTTAAGGGAAAGAGACATTTGAGAAGATAGATGTTCATTAATTTGAGAAAATTACTCAAAGTTAAAAATATTTCAAATTATGTGTCATCATGTTGTGAAATTTTAAAGCTGTACATAGGTAAAGAGGGCCTTTTGCATTAAGAAACTATCTTAATCTACGTTTGATCTTTCTTTAGCAATATGTGCTAAGGAAATTATGCAGTTTTTAAAAGCCCAGTGAAAAACTCCTAACCTATTTAGAATTACTTGACAGATATGGTCACTGCTAACTAAAGCCTCAGGATCTGATTGAGAGAAAAGTTGAGTTTATTCTCCATTTACCTACTTGATGGAGATCTGCAATTCTACCAAGTGTTGTCAAAAAATTAAGGTATAGTATATGAGGTTTGTAAAGTAAATTATGGCACACACATGTACACACATGTATTACATGTTCACATACATCACACATGTATATGTATGGATATGTATACACAATACATTCATGAATGTATACTTTTATAGAAGTATATTAATATACATATACCTGTATGTCTGCTCGTACACATATATGTGTGTATGTATGTGTCTAAATAATGGTAATTTTTTACTTGGGCCTGATATACCAGAATGTTTTACAGCAGAAAAATAGGGATGTGGCCCTTCCTTTCACACTTAATTAACAGTTGTGTTTAGATTGTTGAAAAGCACAATGACCAACTTGTATCTAAATAATGAAGGGGAATCTACAACCAATTGATTGAAGTTGTAATGGATATCTATCTTTTTATATATTTAAAGTAATTATGTCACCTTAAGGCTTTCATGAGGTAAGTAAAAATGCTACTAGTGGGTATGCATGGATGATGTTATATGGACAGTCATAATTATTTAGAGCTTTTCAAGGTTTCTATAATGTACATGTATCAGTTTTTAAAAAGATTTATTTATTTATGCATACAGAACTGAGGTACAGGCCAGAGGTGCAGGGGCGGCGAGAGGATTCCCCAGAGACATAGTGGGGAGCAGAACAGGCCAACTGAGGAAGTACACTGCTGAGGGGAGCAGTGGGCGGGTCAGGAGCAGTCTGCCGCACCATGTGGGTCACCCCTGGGGCTGGGGTTTGAATCCATGTTGAAGTGGTGTTAGGTTCTAAGTGCTGTGCTTTAATCCACTGTGCCACCAGAGAGCGCCCTGAACATGTATCAATTTTACGGTCAGAAAAATATTGATTTAAAACGAATCATTTATTTAGGAAGGCACTTACAAACTTTTAGAAGTTCATTTTCTATAGCGATTTTATTATTGTTCTTTTTATCTGTAGAGTTCTTATAGCTTCAAAGCCAAGTGCCAAGTGAATTACTAAGGATAACATTCTACATGATCAATTTAGGTTACCAATTTAGGTAAAATACCATGGATTGGGTGACTTAAATAACAAGATTTTATTTTCTCAGATTTTTGGGAACTGGAAGTCTGACATTAATATGCCAGGTGGTAGGCTTCTGTTGAAGGCTTTCGTCCTGGATGACTAGTGGTTGGGTTCTTGTTGTGTTCTCTCATGGTGGACAGAGAAAGAAAAGTAACTTCCTGGTGTCTTTTTCTTTTTACTTTTTATGGCATTAAAAAAATAAGTTAACATTATAGCACTGTCTATGATTTAGGAGTATAGGCTCTCATCTCTTAAGTTGCAGGGTCCCATATCCACCAATAAAGCACCATCATTCTTCATCATCATCCATTGGGCCTCCTCCTCATTTGGCTTCCTGACCCCCTCTGGTAGCCTCATAGATTTCTGGGACTTGTTAGATTTGACTGCTCCTTTGTTTTGTTTCTCTTAAACTGATCAGAAAATGGGTAGAACTGCTAAATAGACACTTGTCCAAATAAGGCATACAGATGGCAGCAGACACAGGAAAAAAAATGGTTATCATCACTTGTCAAGTACAAATCAAAACCACATTGAGATATCATCTCATACCTGTGATAATGGCCCATAACTAAAGACCAAACACAAGTGTTGGGAAGGGTGTGAGAGAAAGGAACCCTTGCGCATTTTTGGTTAGTATGTAGACTGCTTCAGACTCTATGGAAAAAGTGTGGAGCTTTCCCAAAACATTTAAAATTGTCTACCATGGGATCTAGCAAAATGACTTTTAGATATCTACCTAAGAATGTAAAAACATTAATTCAAAGGGATATATATACCTATGTTCATTACCAGGATATTTACAATAACCAAGTTATAGAAACAACCTTGTTTCTATATGAGGGCTCTAATTCCATCATGAAGACCTCATCCTTATGACCATATCTTATTCTGATTGTCACTCAGAAGCCTCACTTCCAAATATTATCACATCAGAGGGTTAGTAGTTCAGCATATGAGTTTTGATGGCAAAGAAACTTCAGGCGATAACGTTCCCCTTGCTCAATCTGGCACTATACAAGACGCTCAGAAATTGCATCTAAAATAGAAAAAGTCTTGCAGGTTCTACATGAAAGAAAATGCTTATGATTGCTGTCTCTTGGTGGTAGGGCTAGAGGGCATTTTCTCCATTTCTATGAATTTAAAGGGTATTACTTTTGTAGCTGGAGAAAAATCAGTAAGCATTATTTGTAAAGGAAAATGAAATACTACAGAATGTCATATTCTTTAATAATCTTGCAAATTTCAGATTCTTCTTGCTTTATTTTCTTCCTGGAATAAGTGGTTCCACACTTAGCACACCCAGATATTGGTATATAGTAGAGCACAAATCACAGCTGTTGCTGCTCCTCATTTTTTTCTTCTAATAATAATCACAATGTCAATGATAATATATTGCTATGGGCATATAGTAAAATAGTCACAAAGTCAGGATGAACATATTTGTAGCAATGACTTTAAAATATGAGTTCGTTATAAGTAGAAATGGTGAGAAAAAAATAGTTTTCATTTACATTTGCTTACAAATGTAAATCCAAGTAATAAAAATGGTAGGTAGGTAGTGTCAGTGAGAAAAATTAAAGTCAAACATGTAACATATTTTATTCTAAAGATTGATTTGAGTCTAATCACTAAGTTTGGGGAAATGTTTTTCTTTCCACCTCAAAGAGTTCTCTCTTCTCCACTTTCTAATGCATCATTTATTTGCTCTATCTTGTGTGCTGAGTTTGTCATTTTTTTTTAAATTTTATGGTTTTTTTTCCTCACTTATTCCCACATTTGAGTGTAATATTTCTATTTTTTGACTCTGTAAATCAATAGATTAGAAATGCCCTGCAAGTTAGTAATGTTTTTTATCACACAGGGAGTTGACTGCTTGCCAAATAAATCATGACATTATGATATATTATTTCCAGTTGCTATAAATTTTCAACATTTAGTGTGTCAGTCATACTAAGTCAAGATTCAGTATTTAATTTTACTTATGCCTGTATTTTACATGAGAATCCTTTCCCCCCATTAGTAGATTTTAATTTCCTTCTCTCCCCGAGTCAAATTCCAAGCATGCCTTATAAAACCAGTCACAGAATATACACATGAACAAACCGCTTTTGTGTTTACAGTAGACTCAGAAGTATATCCTGGTAAACTGTATCTGAAATGACAAATCTGTCTACTTAATGATTTTTTTTAACACTTTCAATCCCTTTTGTCATTGTTGCTTTGGTAGTTTGATTCCCAGATATTAGACAAACATCTAGGTAACTATGTTGTAATGATAAATAGTCTTTATTGTCAGCTTAAAAATTAATTTCACAAGTGATCCTCAGAACTTAAAAAAAATAAATTGATCTGAATTCAGGCTCAAATCTCTCTATAAACTATTTCTACCAAAACTGCTTTTTGAAATTCTGTGTTGATGATACTGAAAAAGCAATTCTCATTCTTTTCTTCTTTTTTTTTTAACCACTAGGACACAAAAATCGCTTCATTGGAGCGAAACATAAGGGATCTTGAGGATGAGATCCAGATGTTAAAAGCCAATGGTGTGCTGAACACTGAGGACCGCGAAGAAGAGATCAAACAAATAGAGGTTTACAAAAGTCACTCCAAGTTTATGAAGACCAAGGTATGGCTCAGAGTTATAAACTTTTATGCTCATAGTGTGACTGCAAAGTTATGGTTTACATACATACTTTCCCCAAATACTCACATAATTTGCTTTATGTGATATCATGAAATACATGGGCAATAAAGAATGTAGTTTTTTTTTTTTTTTTACTTCAGAAATATAGATTTCAAATAGAAATCAGTGAAAACCTTTGACAGCATTTTTACTTCTGCTGCTGTTATCATCAAATTTCTGGTCCATCCCTAGAAGGTGATTATCTCAAAATATTAATCATAGATGTCAGTTTATCTGCTTTTAATAACATTAAACCCTTTTGGGTTTAGCATAGTACTTAAGATAGCACTGATTTTGAGTCCCAATGCTGCTCTTTGCTCAAATTAGCCAATCTCAGTATCTTCATTCATGAAATATTGACTTAGAAAAAGTACTCACCATTGAGTGCCTTTGATAATTGTAAGAGATTATGCATTAAAAGCAATTAGTTTCTTCATCCATGAAATGGGGATTAAAAAAAAGAAAAGCACTCCATTGGGTTGCTTAGATGAGTCTAAGAGATTGAATTTTAACTCATAATTAAAAGCAATTAACCCTTGTCTAATCCCTAGAAAGCATACAATAAATGACATGCATTGTTGATATACTGTTGTTGTTATTGTTATTTGCTGCTATGGAACATTATAAAGTGCAATTATAGTAATTTGATTGCTATTGCCAGTTTAAAAGAGCTTAGCTTGTATTTTTCAAAATCAAACTTTGGGCTGTAGGTGGCTGAAGCACCTAAATATCTTATTTTATCTATGCATGCTTATTAGATTCATAATGTATCCAAATAGGTTTTGAGAATTTAAGATGGTTTTATCTATTCCTCTATTTAAATTATTTTTCTTCTGATAATAGTAACTATACCAATGAATTTTTTCCTGCCACTTTGCTCTTAAACATCCCTGTTCTAGGTTTTATTCTTGTTTGTTGCTTTATAAGATGCAGCTGAGTTAAAAGTAATGCAAACTTCTGTGAGAAAGCAGTGGGAGAGAAGAGAAACAAATGTTTAGATGATGGTTATGATTTTTATCAGTTGTGAAATACATGCATACTCACTGCAGAGAATTTGCAAATTATAGAGAGGAAATAATAATATCTAGCATCTGTTTTGCCACGTATGTATGTGTGTGTGCATATGTATGTGTCTCCAGGGAAAAAACCAGAAACTGTGTTTACTTCTGCCAACTTCCCATCTGTAAGTAGACATTGAGATTATGACTAAAATTTTGGATCAAGGAGTGGAGATACGAGAAGGAGAATGTCCACTGGATTTGTAACCTCTTGCTCTCAGGGACTGCCACAAAATGCAGAATAGGTTCTCTTGCTCAGTCTTCCTTCCTGGTGTCTGTTTTGTAGTTTGTCCTTTAGACTGCTGAGCTGAGGTGCAGGAAGCACAGGGGTGAGGTCCCAGCAGACTATGACCAAAGCACCCAGGGAATAAAGGCCAGAGACACAGATATGAGTGAACTCATGAAGTTGGGAAAAATGATTATTTGGGCCTAAACATTTCCTTCTCACCCCGTCATTCATCAGTGGGGGAGATAGTTTAAACCACTTGCACAATTGAAACTTCAGTGAATTTGTGAATTGCCCCTCACCATGGACTCTGTCCAGGTCAATAAAACATTTATATGGTCTTCAGCAAGCAAGTTAGGACCTTTATTAGCTTATGGTTGTCTGAGAGAACATCAGTCCTTGAGTTTTAACTTTTGTAGCCTAGTTTCTTTCTTTCTTTTTTAATTGAGGTAACATTGTTTTACAACACTATGATTTAGGGATATCCTCTTCAAATGTTTCCCCACAACACTCTCTGCTGAAGCATCAATGATCCCCCACTGTAGTCTTTTGGGTCTCTCCATTGCTTGTTCCCCATTTTTTCCATCCTCCTCTGGTAGCTTCCATTCTATAGTCAGGTTGTTAGGATTTATTTTGGTTGGTGTCTGACCCTTTCTTTTGTTTCTCAGTATTTCATACATGAGTGAGACCATCAAGTATTTGTCTTCTCCTTCTGACTTACTTCACTTACCATAATCCCCTCCAGTTTCATCCATCTTGTGACAAACAGCAAGGTCTCAGCTTTCTTTTCCTTTTTATAGTTGAGAATTGTTCTCTTGTGTGTTTACCACTTCTTTGTCCAGTCTTCTGTCATTTGGCACTTAGGTTGTTTCCATAACTTGGTTATTTTAATGTGCTGTAGTGAGAATAGGAGTGCTTTTATCTTTTCAAATTAGTGTTTTTATGTTTGGGTAGATACCTGGGAGTTGATTGCTGGATCATCTCAGGGGTCTATTATCTGTATTTTGAGAAACCTCCATGCTGTTTTCCCTAGAGGCTACACTAATTTATATTTTTACTAACAGTATAAGAGGCTTCCCTTTTCTCCACAACCTTGCCAGCACTTGTCATTTCTGGTCTCTTTGATATAGGCCATTCTCTCAGTCATGGAATGGCATTGCATTGTAGTTTTGAAGTGATAAGAAGTGACGATGAGCATTTTTTTATGTGCCTGTTGGCTATCTGTATGTCGTCTTTGGCCTACCCAGATTTTCTGTCCGTTTTTTGATGGGCTTATTTACTTGTTGAGTTGTTTGGGTTATCTGAGGATCTTTGTGATTAGCTTCTAGTCAGTTGTATAATTGATAATATTTTCTCCCATTAAGTAAGATGTGTTTTTGTTTTAATGATAATTTATCTTGCTGTACCTTTTGGTGTGTGGTAGTCCCACTCCTCTATTTTTTTTCCATTGCCAAACAATTCACTGAAGCCAACATTGTGGGTGTTTTGCCTATGTTTCTTTTGTATGTATTTTATGGTTTGAGGCCTGATATTCAAGTGTTCAATTAATTTCAGTTTTATTTTTTGTTTGGTGTAGGGTCATGGTCTAGTTTCATTATTTTGCATTGGTTGTCTAGTTTTGGCAACTACATTTATTGAAGGCACTTTCTTTTCCATTATGCACTGTTGGCTTTTCTCTTGTGAATTAGCTGTCCAAATAAAAATTGCTTTTTTCTTCTTCTGGGCTCTCAATTCTATTCCAGTGATCTGTGTGTTTATTTTTATTCTAATACCACATATTGTGATTGTGATAGCCTTGCAGTATGATTTAAGTCTGGGAGTGTAGTGCCTCGGTGTGTGTGTCTGTGTGGTTTTTTTTTTTCCAGGTATAGTTTGTCTATTTGGAATCTTTTGTGGATCGTACAAAAGTAATGTTGACATATTTTAATGACTGGCTATTTTTAATTAAAAGTATTAAAAACTAGTAGAATAAGAAGAGTATTTGAAGAGAGTAATAGAGTAAGGTGAAAAGAACACAAACCTAAGACTAAAGAGGACTCTGGTGAATCTCAAGCCTGCCTCTAATAGCTATGTGGCCTGGGGAATGACTTTAGCCACTTGGCCACACTTTCCTCTTCCATAAAATGGGGCACTACCATGAATTTTAGAGCATGATTCAGTTGGTTAAATAATTAAAAAAATGTAGTTAAAGCTCAAGAAAGTAGTTGGTGATTATAAGCATTATTATTGAAGAAACATAACCAACTACAATACTACTATGTCTAATGTTACATTTAACGTGTCCAATGGAGAAAAAAAAATGGATTTCTAAGCAGTACAAATAAAAATGAATTCCTAGAATGGAATGCAGATATTCCTTATAGACTGATAAAAGTTAACTATAAAGTACTAGTTATACTTACTATTTCAATATTTTCTTCATTGAAAGAATGTTCTTATTGGATTGAATCATAGCATTTATTGACCATGTTTCATGAATTATATTAATTATTTCTTTTTCTTTCTTCTACTTTGATGGGGGAACTTGAGTCTTTATTTTGGTCCAGGTCTATTCGAGAAGGTCTATTAAAACAGCTGTTGCTAAGAATCTAGTAATGAGTGCTTGTGTTTCCAGCTTTGTGGGATCCTCTAGGTTGTGTGAACTGATTCCAGTTTGGTGAATCATTTATCATGGGATTTGTTAAATTTTAGAGACCTGAATTGGTATCTTCTAAAGTTGGATCACTAGCGTAGTTCATTGTGGCCTATTTGCATGACTTTTCTATAAAATTTGTGTGAATGTATTTCTTGTCAGAATCTTCACATATATCTTGGGAGTTAATTTTTGCAATCTTTGATTGTACACATTGAAAGAACAACTGTTTACTGAAGTCTTTTGAGCTCCATTTGTGCAGTTTTGTATATATAATCCTGTAAATTATTTTGAGCAGTCTCCCAAAACATACTAAGCATTGTTTTTAAGACATGGCACTAAGCTAACTACTAGAGAACATTAAAAGTAGTGTATGCTCCACGTAGTTCCCACTCCACCATACTGGAAATTTAGTTGGTGAAGTAATAAATGTACTAAAAAAAACTACTCTTAAAATTTGGTTGAAGGAGAGATCGCTTCTGCTGGAGTAATACAAATTGTTTAGGATTAGAATTACTTTTTTTTTTTTTAAAGATTTATTTATTTACGCAGACAAGAACTGGGGTGTAGACCAGAGGTGCAGGGAGAGTGAGAGGATTCACCAGAGACAGTGTCAAGAACCAAAGAGGCAGATCGACTGAAATATACTTCTGAGGGGAGCACTGGGTGAGACAGAAGAGGTCTGGTAAACTCTTGCTGCAGTGGCTGGTGATAGCTTGATAGCACTGTGTCTTTAGCACCTGCACCAGAAGGGAAACCCTAGAATTACTGTTTTTTATTGAGATAATCAGGTTGGGAAAACATCTCTAACAGATTGAGTGAGGAATGAAAACTTAAATTGATGTCTGAGCAAACCTACAGGGATGAGTAAAAATATCATTCCATCCTCAACTCCATACATATAAGTAGGAAAAGTCAAAATCTGTGCAAAATGGCAAGTTTTCCAAAGAAGAAAAGATACAAATTACAAAAACCTTAGAAGCTCTGAAATTTACTTGGGAAATAGAAAAGTAACTATTAAACTCAATGGGTTTACTGAGGCAGACAGAAATAGTAGTCAGGGTAACTTTGGATCTCAGCCAGCATAAAATGCTAGACTTGAGGCTGGTGCAGGTAACTTTCAAAATCATTGTTTTAACAGTTGATAAGAGACTCAAAGAGCCATGATAGGAGAATGTTTTATAAACTCTTATGAAGTGCTGCATAAGGAGAGTCACTCTTTGTGGAAACTAGACCTAAAAGTACAACTAAATATTGTTTCTTTAAAAAAAATATTTAATGAATATTTGGAAATGTTTTTAAATGCCCTAGAAAAGTTCTTTTTACCAGAGCACTCTTAGAATGGTAATTCCTTACAAAGGGTTTAGGCTTAGAGGTGTTCTTGAGCTGAGTATTTCTTTCTTTCTTTTTTTTTTTTTAAAGATTTACTTATTAATTGAGTACAAGAACTAGAATACAGGCCAGAGGTGCAGTGTGTGTGTGTGTGTGTGAGAGAGAGAGAGAGAGAGAGAGAGAGAGAGAGAGGATTCACCAGAGATAGAGTAGTTAACCGAACAGGTAGATCACTGAAATACATTGCTAAGGAGAGCAGCGGGTGAGACAAAAGACAGGAGAGGTCTGTTATGCCACGTGGGGATTGAACTCATGTTGCAGTGGCTGGGGACAGCTTCATAGTGCTCTGCTTTAACCCATTGCCCCACCGGGGATGGTGGTGGGGGGGGTGGCGATCTGAGTATTTCTTCAACAGATGTCTAAAATGTGTTCTGTTTGATTACTTGAAAGTATACTATTTTTAAATAAAAACAGCATTAAAAATTCAACATAATCATGAAAAATGGTCTCAAAATTGTTCATATACTTGTTTTCATTTTATATATATATATATATATATATATATATATATTAAAGATTTATTTATTTATGCATACAGAACTGGGGTACAGGCCAGAGGCTCAGGGGCGGCGAGAGGCAGAGTGGGGAGCAGAACAGGCAGATTGATGAAGTACACTGCTGAGGGGAGCAGCAGGCGGGTCAGGAGAGGTCTGCCGCGCCATGTGGTCACCTCCGGGGCAGGCGGGGATCGAACTCATGCAGAAGTGGCTTTCGCTTCTCAGTGCTGTGCTTTAACCCGCTGCGCCTCCAGGGAGGGCCCTCATTATATTTTTTAAGTAGTTTAGTTGAAAGTTATTTTGAAGACCCATTTGTGATAAAATTGACTCAGTGTTTGGTTATTCTTTGTGCAAAGGGCACGATATCAAATCAGTCTCCATCTCAATATGTAATGATTTCCTCCAAATAGATTATAGTGGCAGCTAATAATAATTTGTATACACTCTTATCTTTAGATAAGAAGTATCTTGAAATAGGTAAATCTAAGTTTTCAAGCAAAAATTTGACATAGAAACCATGTAGCAATGTTGTGGTATGAAAATGGATTACTGTTTGTATTAAATACAAGAAGAAAGCATGAAGGTTGGGGGGAAAGGAAGTTTTTTAAATAGCCATGTGAAAGGACATGAATGTCATGCTGATGCTGAGCAGATGGCTGCAACTGGTAGGGCCTCTTGAAAGTTCTGTGATTAAGTTAAGTAGCAGTGAACATCTAAATTGCTTTTTATAAATATGACGTTATAGAAAAACCATGACATAACATTTTTGGAAAGGTGGATGTTGAATTGCAAAAAATTTAAAAACCCAGCTCAGAATCTCAGTTTGTGCAAAGACAGGGATCCCATTTAGTGATTGGCCAGGGTAGAAATGCCTGCATCTTACAAAGCCTTGGGCACATGCATGCTGTACCTGAGAACTGAGGCTCTGGGAAACTTCCTGAGCCATGCAACTAGCCCGTTTGAAACTCCCACCCTGGAGGCTTAGAGGAATCAGACTGTGAAAACAGAATCTAAGAGGTGCTTGCAAAGTTTGTTTTACCTTCAGCAGTTCTGTTAAACCTTTAAGAATGGAATTTTCCTTATAAATCATTTTTCTGGTTGGGAAAGGGTGATGGCTGTCCCGGTTCTGTACAGGACTTTGTTCCTAGTCCCAGATATTTTTCACCTACTGATCCCAGTACTTATATTATCAGTCACTCCCTCTGTTTTGAGTTTGCCTAAGACACTACTCTGCTTTCTTCGATCTAGTCCTTTATGCTGAATTTGTAACGTATTTTCTTATTAACCTCTGACAGATTACAAACACCATAACCTCAACTGCATGATAATAAGCCTATCATTTTCTAGACAGGAGGGCTGTATCTGTAGTGAAAAAGAAGCTGTTTTCCTTGGCAGAATAGTTTTTTTTGGGGTGTTGGTTGTGTCACAGACGTAAGTGGTGGAGAACTTTCAGACGAGATGAAGTGTGCCTGATGTCCACATGGACTTCATATAAAGCTTGTGATGTAATTCCGATTGGCTTTTCTCCTTGCCATCACGGAGACAGACCTTCCCTGGACTCAGTTCTCATGTACAGTCGATTGCATCACTTTCCGTTTTTATTGAGTTTATGGTTATAAAAAAAAAAAGCAGAAGACATAGCTTTATGGAAGAATATGATTTTTTCCCTGTAATAATATCCCCCCTTAGAAAAACATTTGTCTATTATTGTCTGCATAAACTATTCAAGTTTTATCTCATGGTGGTGATAGTCTGAAAGCAATTTAAAGCAACTACCTATTTAATATTTATAGACTGAAATTTCTTTATCATTATCAGTCTATTCTTATTGAATGAAGTGGAGATATGTAGAACCTGTGTGTCCTTTTCTATTAAATACCATTCCATTGATCAATTTCATTAAAATTTCTCTCTCAATACACTAGATTTTTGCTCTGGTATTTTTAGAAGTTAGCTCAAATCAGTTTTTTTTACTATAAACATTATGTTTGCTTAGGCATGTGGAGTTGTACTTTTTTTCCAGCTTTATTTTAAGAAGAATCAGTTTCATATGTGGAATCTCCTATATCCTGGGCTGTCAGCTATAACTGCAAATGGTTTTGGATCTTACCCCCTGAGAAGAGTGCTGATCTTATTGATCACAGCAGATTTAAATTTCTTTTATTAAAGTTTTTGGTGATCTTGTTTCTGATTTCCCCCTCTTTTTAATTTGGGTGGTGGGTGGATGACATCGTTGTTGCAGGTAAAAATGGTCCTACCTCACATCATTAAAATTATGAAGACATATTTCATAGATTACATATCCTGAGTAGTACCACCACCTGATCACACAGATCCAGAATATGTTGACAATCACAGTTTTTTCTCAGTGAAACTTAAAACATACTTTTCTTGCAAGCTTACTTTCTACCCTGCCACTTCCAAAACATTAGATTTGATAAAGTCAGATGAGACCTATTTATCCCCTGACTCAGTCTGAGATCTTCCTGAAAATGGGATTTCCCTTCACTTCACATATTTTTGGTAAAATGAGCAACCTTAACACTTCTGGATATAGAGGTCCCATATCTGTATAAATATCCCACTCTGTTCCAGAGCTTTTCCTAATCTGCTCAACAGTTATTGTCAGCAGCTTGGTTCTTGTTTATGCCTGTTTTAGTTGCTGAAACCAATAAAAAATGCTGAATGAAAAACATTTAAAAAACACATCTTGAAATGTATTTATGAACTATTAAGTTAAAAAGAATCTCAAGAGTCAAAAATAAGGCAGCAGGAAGCTGGGATTATAAGTATTATACTGGTTGTATCTTATTGTTTGCATTTGCTAGACAGGTGAACTTGAGCTTTGATTTTCACAGTCACAGGGGCATTGGAGAAAAAGAGACAGAAGCCTGATTCTGCTTATGATGAAAAGTAAAATAAAAACCTACTACCACTATCACATAAAGCTAGGGTCTCAGACAGCTACAGTTTTAGTGCAATGCTGAACTAAATATAACCTTTCTACTCTTCTTTCCTTCCACCGAGACTGGAGAACTCAGGGAAAATGATCTGTTTTAACCCCTTAAGTCAAGTGACAAGTGAAAAAACTAGCTTTCAGAATTCATAACCATAGCTGGCTATTGCATTGATGTGCAGTATGATGTAATCCCAAAACTTCAAGTACAGATGAAGTTTAGGAGGGTCCTTGGTTGATACTGCCCAGGTTTTGGCAGAGGCAAATGCCTCTGAGGGACTAAATCTTCAGTTTGGACTAGTATTTCTACAGATAAAATTCAAGAAAAACATGAGCATTTTTTTCTTTTTAAGTCACAAATCCTATAAGGAAAGAAATCACTTAAAGAGTTAGACTGTGGAAAGAACAAATTGTAGAAACAGAAGGCGTGAACTTCAGAAGTTGGAGTTTTTTTTTTAAAGATTTATTTATTTATTCATACAGAACTGGGGTACAGGCCAGAGATGTGGAGGGTGAGAGGATTCACCAGACAGAGAGTGGGGTGCAGAACAAGCAGATCAACGAAGTACACTGCTGAGGGGAGCAGCGAGCGGGTCAGGAGAGGTCTGCCACGCCATGTGGTCACCTCCGGGGCAGGCGGGAATCGAACTCATGAGGAGTTGGCTTAAGTTTCTTAGTGCAGTGCTTTAACCCACTGTGCCACCAGGGAGGGCCATAGAAGTTGGAATTTTAATACAACACTATGAAATAATTTTGAGTAATATGTTTTTAGAAATAAAAGTAGGCATTGGAAGCATAAATAGATAATAAACTATGCCATTATCAAACAAATTTAAAGAGAATAAAGTAAAATGTTTGGAACTGGGAAATTATTAAAATGTAAGCTCAGTGACTAGGTTTAATTACAGGGTAGTCATAGCAGAAGAGAGATTTAATAAATTGGAAAACAGGGCAGAAGAAATTAAATAAAAGATAAAAAGATAGAATAAATGAAAGCAACTTATCATGTATATAAAATGAAGAATAAGATCTAACATAAGTATAATTAAGTTTCAGAAGAAAGATGGACTAGGGATTTTATTATTTGGAAGCCATATTTGAAGATATTTTGAAAGGTGAATTTTCCAAAACTAATGACAAGTACCAGTCCAAAAGTTCTGGAAGCTCAGGATAAATAAAAAAGGAATTCTGCCATCTGCATCAAAATAAATCCATAAAATCTCAGAAGGAAAGGAACAGCCTTTAAAAAAGAACATTTGTCGGCCCTCCCTGGTGGCACAGCGGGTTAAAGCACAGCAT
>NW_004567105.1:56695193-56697223 GCF_000260355.1 Condylura cristata
AAAAAAAAAAAAGAACATTTGTCTAAAGATGATATATGAATGGTTAATAAGTATATGAAAGGATGCCTAATATCATTAGGAATTAGAGAACCCCAAATCAAAACTACAGTGAGATACCATTTTTATATTCATTGTAATGGCTAAAATTAAGAAATCATAATTATAAGTGTTGGTGAGAATATAAAGAAATTAACCTTTTCATATTACCAATGTACTATAGTTCCTCAAAATGTGAAGCATACAGTTAACATGCATCTAGAGATTCTACACCTTTGTATATATACCCAAGTGGCATAAAAACAGCTCCACACTTTTTAATAATAATAAAAAAAACAGCTCCACACAGATGCACATCAATGTTTTCAGCAACATAAATCATAATAGTCAAGACATGGAAACAATTTAAATGTCCTTCAACTGAAAAATGGGCAGGTGAAATGTGATATATAATCATGTATGACATAATGATGATCCAGCCAATGAAGGACCACATATATAATGGCGATCCCTGTATAACATAGGTGTGTAGTAGGCTATACCATATAGGCTTGTATAAGTACTCACTATAGTGTTCACATATCTACAAAATCACCTGATGACTCATTTCTCAGAATACATTCTTATCATTAAGTGACACATGACATATTCATACACCGGAATATTATTCAGCAATAAAAAGGTGCATAGTACTGGTGCATGCTATGACATGGGTGGACTTTGAAACTTTGTACTATTGAAATAAGTCAGTAACAGACATATATGATTCTACTTGTATGAGAATGCTCATAATCAGTCAATCCATGGATTGTAGGTTTAGGTTAATGATCTTTATTAGCTTCCTTTTGATTATCCTGAAGACCTTGGAGGATAGACTATATGGTTTCACAGAGAGTAGTAGGTTGGGCCAGGAAGACTTCATAGCACTGTGAACCTTGGTAGGGTAGACCATAGAAGACAGTGTGTTGACCTTACTTTTCTTATCTTTTGTGCTCTCAATCACCTTTACAAAAACTTTCCAAGCCCCTAAAACTGTGACTTCCAAGGTCATCTTTTCAAACAAATCCATGGCTAACCTTGTAGGATTAATTAACATTGATTATTGAAAATGATATGAGAAGTGAGGAACTGTGATACATAATTTTTTGTAATTTTGTTATTTTACAGATTGATCAACTGAAGCAAGAACTTTCAAAGAAGGAGTCAGAACTTCTTGCCTTACAAACAAAGCTTGAAACCCTTAGCAATCAAAACTCAGATTGCAAGCAACACATTGAAGTGCTTAAAGAGTCACTTACAGCCAAAGAACAGAGGGCTGCCATCCTTCAGACTGAGGTAAGGCACTGTTTCAGTATTCTGGGCAGCAAAGACTGACTTGGTAGAAAATGTCCTACCTGACCAGTTTTCTTTAGAAGATTCCTTATTCAATTCCTTGGGATCAGATGTGTTTTGAATATCACATGTTTAGGGGGTTTTACAAAGACCCATTACGTGAATTGTAGATTGCATAATCCCACTGGGGCTACAGAATCATCCTGTGTTTGCTTAAACATATGGGTATTTTCTGCAGGGTAAAAACCCCTCAAACTGAAGTAGGAGAAAGCAAAACTATATAAGTAGCCTCTTATGAGTATAGGGGAAAAAGACTATATAAGTAGTATCTTGTCAGATCATATCAGGTTGTGCTGCCAAAGGAGGTTATATGTTATATCTACATATTTTTCATTTTGCAGTGCTTTTTGGGTTTGGGAACCATAAATAAATAATTGAATCTCAGGTGATTTTACTTTATCAAAAATCATTAAAAGCCAGAAGCTATATAACTGTATCTACTGTGTTCTAGCACCCAGGTTTCAGACTGAGGTAAGGCACTGTTTCAGTATTTTGGTGTTTTATTTCCTTAGGAGTAGCCTCAATTTTTTTTTTTTTAAAGATTTATTTATTTGTTCATACAGAACTGGGGTATAGGCCAGAGGCTCAGGGGCGGCGAGAGGCTTCACCAGAGACATAGTGGGGAGCAGAACAGGCAGATC
>NW_004567105.1:56697498-56706166 GCF_000260355.1 Condylura cristata
AAAAAAAAATGGTTCTATTTCCTTGCGTTTCCTTATTGGATTATATCATTGGGGCCTCTAAGAAATGCAAAGCATAGGCTAGTTATATAAATAAAACTATTACCAGAAAATAAATTATTACATATGGGTAGTAGGAAAAAAGGGAGGTGAATCTCCATATTTTTGTGTTGTGACAGTGGATTTTGTGGATTATTTTAGGGGAAGACTATTTAATCAAGATGCATTTTGAGCCATGTAATTGCACGTGTTTAGTTGGGGTCTTTTGGGAAGTTTAATATTCCTTAGGAATTGAGTAGATTTGCATTCTTAGGGGGAAGATAGTGTCTAAAGAAGAGAAGAAACAATTTTGTGGTTGGATAGGTAGGTGGCATGGGCCTGACTCAATACCTTGGCACTTGACATTGGCCAATAAGCAATTATTTAATTACTTTAAGCCAAAATGATTATTTTGGTTTTAGTTATGCAGATATTTCACAGTAAAGAAAGATCATTCTCAATTGTATAGTACCACTGTGAGTGTAGGGCATGGACTTTTTTTGAGGCAAAAATATATACTATGGCTTGTATCTCTTTTGAGGAGGCAACAGGAATAGAATGTAGGACTTGCTGGCCAACACTGTAGTCACTAACCACATGTGGCTCTTCAAATTTCACTTCACTAAAATTCAGTAAAATTTGAAATATGGCTTTTTTAGCCATACTAGCTCTGTTTTAATTATTTCATAGTCACAGATAGGTAGTGAGTAGTATATCAGTCAGTATAGTTATCAGACATTTCTACCATCTAGCAGTAGTTGAATAGGAAAGGAAAACTGTGATTTCTGGCACAAGCCCATCCTATTTTTTTATAACTTTTTTAAATTTTATAACAGATTATTTTTACATCATTTTGTACATTTTTTTTAATCTTAATTGTAATCCCCTCAGGTTTTCCATCACCAAGTCACCCGTGTGCCATCACCATAGTCCTTCTGCCTATTTTTTAAATAAAGTTTTATTAGGTAGGACACAGCCATACCCCTCCACCTCTGTGTTGTCTTTGGCTTCTTTCATGCTACAACAGCAGAATTCATCAGTGTCAGAGACCATCTGATCTACAAAGCTGAAAATATTTACACTCTGGGCCTTTTTAAAATGTCTGCCAACCCACGACATTGTGATTTTGTGGGAAGAGGGTAGAGCGGGAATTGGAATGCCTGGCTTGTCCTCTTTCTGACAGTTTTACATCTGGAGTCAGCCAGATGTAAGCACCATTTTTTTCTTTGTAGTGGTTCATTCACAAAACAGCTGAGTGTACCCATAGTTAACAACAGCATTACTAATAAAGATAATGCAATGGTGTTGGTGTGTCTTGGGTAGGAGGAAATTTTAGAAGCAAGCAGTATGCTGAGGTATTGTCCAAACAGGTTTTTGGACTTCTTGTTGATTCCTCTCCAGGAGGAAAGAATAGGAGAACTCAACTCAGAAAGGCTTATTCCCTTCTCTTGCTGCATGTCATGGATGAGTGCTAGATTCTCTGGCCCCTTTTCTCTTTTTAATCAGTCCCCAGTATTTTACCTCTCCAAGTAAATGTAGTCCAAATTAGATATATACATATTTCATGAAAAAGACGGTGGTGATGTCATGTGGATAGCTTCCGTCTTACCTTTAATAATTAAAGCGACCCAATAAAAGAGATGGCACTTTGAAGTAGATAAAATTACTATAGGGGAATTCTTCATATGCAGAAAAAGTGAGATGCTTTTTCAGTTTTCTGCTTTGAAGTTGGAAGTATGAGATGAATGATTTTATCAGCTGGAAACATCCAGGAAATTTCTTTTGCCTTTTTTTTTCTCCTTTTAGAATCTTTGTAAATGAAAGTGGAGAAAGTTACCAAATGATGTCTATCTTATAGAGAGAACATTTCTGGTTGAAATTAGCTCCAATTGTTGGATCATAGGCAAATTATTTTTGGCAGCAGTATAAAATACATTAAAGTGATTTTCCTGCTTCTTGGAAAAACAGGGAAATAAGAATCTCCCCACCTAACTTACACTGGGCTAGAGGCAAGTATTCAGTAGATGAGATAAGTTATGTTTCATTATATCTTACAATGAAAGACCTGGATTTAAATTCATATGAGACCTTGATTAAAATTCGTATGAAAGCTATGGTGCCTTTCCTCAGAGAAGGGTGCATGTATTAACTCCTTCCAATTTAATTTCTGAACCATTCCTGAAAGCTCTTGCTAAAACATTAAGATGCTAAAATAGGAAGAGTCCTGGTGGTTCCTCTATGCAATCATCCTGCTTTTTGTTACTTTTTAGAATATAGTATAAAGGGCACATGCCACTCACTTAATGGTCCATCTCAAGGAGGAAGACTTTTGCTACCAGGGGATTTGTGTTTGGGAGGTGGCAGGATAAAGGGTGGGACGAGGGGTGGGAGGCAAATTGTCTGGGTTTGTGGCTGTGTGGCTTGGCTCCTAGGTTAGTTTGTTTTAACTTGTACAAATGCCCAGAGCTCTTTGACATATGTGCAATAAATCAATGTAATAATAATTACACATATACAGAGAAACACCACATAGCTCTTAACATAATATTTTACTTTTTAAAATAGCTTCAAAGCACCTCAAGGCCAAGTTTCTTATTTTGCTTCTTCCCTTGATGTTGCCTGTGTACCAGCTCAACCCCATCTACTGTCACGTTAATCCCATGGCAGTAGAGATAATAGAGGGCACTTTTTATATAGGAACTGGGTTTTTCTGGATTTCAATGAACAATTACTAATGTATCTGGAAATTAGGAAAAAGAAAAGTCAGTGATTTTGTGCATTGAAGTAAAATGTTGTATAAAAAATAGAGCATTTAAAAATCAGAGATTTGTGGACATGTCTCTGCTTTCTACTCCCCATTTAATAACTGATTGAACAAGACATGAACTTCTCTGGGTCACCATGTTTGGCTTTATATAACATGGCCATTGTGCCATTCTGATGTACCTATGAGCAAAATGCTTTGACTTTATAAATGGTTTTAAATATAAATTCTGTTGATTTTCATCATTGCTGTTATTATTACTATTGCATATCAGGAAGATTTGGAGAATCTCATACTTCACTTCTCATCATCCACTCTCTTCTAATATTTCATGAGTCTTCTTTGAATATGTCATCTCTATGTTTCTATGTTTCTCAATATCAGGCTTTTATGTTATTATTCGATTGAGTCCTTTTTTTTTTTTAATGTCTCAGAATGACAGAGACATGAGGGTGTTGTGAAGGTGCCACCTATTTTGCTCTGTATCCAAATGAAGAAATTTCTTCCTGATTTCTGGCCAGCACACTTTTTCCAATCCCAGAATGATTTCCAAATTGCCAGTGATGACAATTCTATTGCATGTTTTCTGGAAGATGTATTCCATGACAGTGTTCTAAATGCTGGCTTTAATACTCATTTCTGTTCCAAACAGATCAGGGAAGAGTTCTACTTCTCTGAGAGTAAACACTTGACAATCTGTTAATTAACAAAGCATGTGGGAGTTTTGCAGAGGGCAACCCATGCAGATTCAGTTAGTGACAGCTCCATAGTAGGGGTCTGTGATACTTAGCTTTTGTTTTTTAGATGTAGTCATACAGATGGTGATTTCATCTAATCTGTAGATTTACTGCCACCCCCGCCCCCAATTCAGGTCAGTACATACACTCATATATACACATAACCATATATATAATTTCAGCAGTGTACAGATGCCCTAAAGCATTTACAAGAATTTCTTGTTAAAGAAATTCTGTCCTGAAAAAGGTAAAACTTGAAAGCTGTCCGTAGATCTGAGTAGGTAAAGGGGAGGGAGAGAGTTCAAAATGGAAGAGATCCATTGATATGGGTGTTACATATATACTTTATATGTCTATACATGTCTTCACATGTCTTCATACATGTAGTCATGCTTTACAAAAAATAAAAAAATGGACATTAGTTTCTGACTATGTTTTCTCTGCTAGAGACTGGCAATTTTTAAATGGTCTGTGATATATACATGTACATTATTTTATTTGTTTTTTATAGTGATGACATTGATTTACAACACTGCATATAACTCAGGCTCCCACCCCACCTCTTCAGATGTAGGTTACCACACCACACCCACCACTGAACACCCACAGTCCTCCACCTAGTGTCCTCCCTTTCCTTTCCCCAACCCTCTGGTACATTTTAATGTAAAAAATTTAGTGCATTTTTTAACAGAAGTGGTGATGCTCATTTCTTCAGGGAGGTTGTATAAGGTGCTAGTGGAGGAGGAGGTGTTTTATGAACCCTGGCATTTTTCGGTCTGAGTCATGGATGACTCAGTGTGATAACACAACCAGAAAGCGGACTTGGGCTGTCAGTTTTCAAGATGAATTATAAAACCCAAACTTTTGACAATGAAAATGTTGTTAAAGGAAGAAAAGAACTACTTTCTTGAGCTCTTGTTTCTTGGTTTATTTGCATGAAGTTGGGCTTTCTGTCCCACAATTTTGGCGAAGCTGCAACTCTTGGGCATAAAGGTCGCCATTCAAGGACTTGAATGTTTTCTGGTCTCCTGGGACTGTGGGACTAAATGCCTTTCGCACGGGGCTTTGCAAACTATTCCAGATACTTAAGGAACCTCTCTTTTTCTCTGAATCCACACATTTTGAGTAAAAGAGTTTTTAAAAAATGGTGGAAATATTTGCCACTATACAGAAAGAGAATAATATTTGCTACTCTATAGACGGTGGGATTGACAAAAAGTACTCCTTTACTTTTGTAAACAGTAGATTTGGTTTTTCTTTCTACCTCCTGCCGTGGCTGACTGGCAAGTAATAAACTTCTTTTTAATCACTTCAGTGCAACCTTCAAAGAATACTATTTGAAATATCCTCCTTGAGCTAGGCTTTTGTTTAATGTACTTCTTTAATCATTGCAATTAAAAGTTTTTTTTTAAAAAAAGTAGTCTAAGACGAAACTAGCTTTACGCATTGTCAAATTACCCTCATGCCTTATCATGGTGCATTGTCTTACTTTCAAGTTGCAGGGAGTGTTTGAAGATTAATAATATGTGGGATTTTTGGGAAAAAATACACAAAACACAATGTTGGTGTCACTTGTATTTTTTTTTTTTTACTGTAATATCGTCATTTGGCTTCACATTTTAAAATGTTTTTATTTGACTGGAAAAGGCATCATTTGAAATTTTTATTGATAACACTCTTAACTGCAAGAAAAAGACATAAACCTGCAAAGCCATAACTATCTTGGTGGCCACAATTGGGAGGTCTGCAAAATGGTTTATGACCTAGAAAAAAAATGTTGGGAACCACAATCATTATAGGGGTCGCCACCTCTGCTATATGCATTTTATTCTTTTCTTTTTCCATTTTGAGGGTATGTATGATGGCAGTGCCAAACTCCACACTTTTCCCTCACCTAATGTCTGCGGTCTTTGTTTTGATTCTCTCTTTATTAATGATGTGAAAACTTTGGGGTCACGTAAAAATGAGCCAGGGGTACACTTTGTGGGTCCCCGGATGCTGAAAATGTCCTTGTCTCCAGCTAGTGAAGGCATTCTTTAAAGAGGTCACACATTACTTTCTGAGATTTTTAGCTGTTTGATCAATTTTAGAACTTTGCCAGGCAGCTCCCTGCTCTTTCTTTGTTAAGGTAAAACACAAAAACCTTGTGGGGGAGGAATGAAAACGTGTCATGGTTGTTTGCCACAGTTCATAGCAATTTCTGGCCTATATAAGCATAAGACAAGGAACGACAGACATTATTTTGTTCCAGAGGTCAAGAGTCTAGTACCTTTGTTGTGATTGTTGTCCTGGCTTTCAGAGAGGGTCTTGTTTAATACCTTGTTAGAATAAAATTGCTTCTGACTTCATAAACACAGGTGTTCAGTTAGAATCTTAATGAACTGTGAAATAGGTAGATGTCTAAAAGGAAATTCTATAAATTGTGAACACAGCTCTGTCAACACACTAAATGGATTAGGAAAATTCATTGTCTGCCCTGTAACTGAACACCAGTGTGATGCGTGGACATGAATTAGTCCTGAAAAGCCAATAAACTGGAGGGAAAAAGTGGAGTCTAGGAGATGTGGATTGTGTGGGTTCCCCCACCACAAAGGAACGCTGGTGGGGAAGGGCTTAGACATCAGCTTGGCTGCTGCTTAGAGGACAGCCAAGAAGGAGTACATATGAGCAGACAACACAGAATTTATAGAGTAAAACCACAAACACCTTATTTTCCATTGTACCCAAATAATGATATTTTACAGTACTCATTTTGTATGTAATTCTGCTTTCAATTTTATATTGTTACTACAGCTCAAATCTCATTATAAGTGTTCCAACAAAAATCCCTTTTTAATCAAAAACTTTCCAAGCCTTAGCCCATTGTCAACTTATTTTGAGCAACTTATTTTTCTAGTGGAACAAAAGAATTTGGCTCTCCTATTTGAGCTCTTTAGGATATTATTTGACCTGTGTGGGTAAGCATATAATTAAGATAACAGAATCATTTTAATTTCTACTTTAAATAACTTCATAATCTGCATCCATTGTTTTGGGATATAGAGATATGGAGTCAGAGCCTCTTCTATTCTCTAAGAGCAAAGAAACACTTTGTTAGTGTTTTGTCTTGTTATACTTCTGTGTGAAAAAGGCATTGTCTATACTGTATGAAGCTGCAACTGGAAGTGGCAATATCCGATTAGTCCATCATCTATGAGAAGATGCACAACCACTAGTATTACTTACTTTGCAGAAGAAAAGGAATGTATTTCTGTCATGTCTGTGGGGAGCTGACTCGCCACTTTAAAAAGGAGATGACAGAATTTAGGAGGAGGGAAATCCAACAAAACTCTCACTGACCTCCGAGCTCACATTCTTTCTTTCTTTTCTTTCTGTATGAATTTTATGGAAAACAGAATTTATTAAGTACTTCTATTCATTTTTCCCTTTTGGAGGACACCATTTGGAAATAACTGGTTTACATTGTGATTATGTGCTCCTGACACTGGACCAGATTTGTAGCACTTACCTTTGCTGCTCTGGAAAAAGGCTGACATTTGCTGTGGTGGTTGGGTTTCTCTATGTGTATATTTACACATCAAAACATAATATAAAGAGTGAAAGTTAAATTGCAGGGCTCCTGCAAGAATCTTTTACACATTTTCATAGCAACTTTTTTCTTTTTAAAAATTAAATGCAGATATTTCATAAAAAACATATACCCACTCTTGTTTTATGGAGCAATGAAGAAGGGAGGGAGAGGGAGAAAGAGCAAAAGAGATAGTGAGAATACAACTTGAAGTAGACAATAGTTGTGGACATGAGAATTATCTTAACCCAGGCATTTCAAGCATTTATCTGAAGTGGTAAAATTTCTTAGTGTGTGTTTTTTTTTTTATTAAAAAAATTTCAAATGTACATGATTTAATACCACGGTATCATTATAAAGGAATGCTCTTTGACCCCTAACATACTGGATTTGTTAATGTGAAGCTGGACACATTATAAGTTCTGTTATTTAAGAATTGGCCAAGTGTAAAAGAAAAGAGAAGACCAAAACCCTCATTTTGGTAGTGTGGCCCTGTAACTCAGTGCCAGCAAAGTTAGTGTCAGAAGGGTCAGCCCTCTGTTGTGATGACCACCTTTGATACCTCCTCTGAGAACAGGAGGAAGAGAATACCAGAGCAGGAGAACTTTTAGAATTTCCAGATATCTGGACCTTAAGACTTAGCCACAATTCAACCTCACTCTACTTCAAAGACCAAATACACATGTGAGAAAAGAAGTGCACTCATTTTAAAGATATCATCTGGAAAATTTTACCATGTTTTTTCTTTCCTGTGCATGCATATGTTTTTAAGAGAAAGAGCCAGAACATAAGGTCTCCCTGGTGGTGTAAGGGTTAAGTCTCAGCATTCTCATGCTAACTCTGCTGTGGCCTGAGTTCTATGCCCACTGGGGAGCTGATGCACATGGCACAGTAGACTCTCTTGTTTCACCGCTGCTCCTCTCAGCAGTGTATTTCAGTAGATCTACCTTTCTGCTTCCCACTCTGTCTCTGGTGAATCTTTTCACTTCTGCACCTCAGGCCTGTACCCCAGTTCTTGTATGCATACATGAATTTAAAAAGATAGAAAGAGCCAGAACCAGAACATGGGTGAATTAGTGGTCTGAAGTCCATGGGAATTACAACCAACATGAAAAAATGGACAAAATGAAGAATGATGTTATATATCACATTTGTTTCTCTGTGTGTGTGTGTATAAAGAAAGATAGGAAATTAGGTGTGTAGCAACATTTTTGTGTCCTTTGTTGGATCTCTAGTAGATAATTTGCAAAGTACCCACTATGTATCAGGTATGGTGCTAGGTGACACAGGAATATAGATGTAAACAAGAGATAAATGAGGGCAACATCATTAAAAATGATGAAAAAGTTTAAGAATTGTTTGTCTTCTTTTTGTTCATTTGGGTTGATTCATAGAAGATTTAAACTAGAGAATGTTGGTTGCTGGCAGACCAACTGCATAAAGACCTTGAGTATCTATCAGGAACTCTAAGCTAAGGCCACAAAATTACCTAAGCAAAAGGAGAACCTGTTTTGATGCTTGGAGCTCTTTTCATTACAAACCCTTAAATTTTTTTTTTTTATC
>NW_004567105.1:56707509-56759021 GCF_000260355.1 Condylura cristata
GTACCATGCAGTTTTGATTATTATGGCTTTGTAGTACAGCTTGAAGTTTGGGATTGTAATGCCTCCATTTTGATTTTTCTTAGACATGAGGGACAAACCCTTAAATTTTTAAGGGTCACTTTCTGAGCTGAAGTCTCTGTTATAGGTTGTGTAGGAGACAAAAATATAATCTCATTCCTCAGGGACATTATGGCCTAGTTGGAATTTTCTCCACTGTGCTATAGTTGCATATTTATTTTAACTCTTTACTGACGTACTATTTATATAGAACAGAAACACTTAATTGAAGTAAAAAGTTTTTGAAGAGAATGACCTTTTTCTTTTTCATGGGATAGTGAGAACAGTGTCTGGCACAATATGGGAACTCTAGAAATATTTATTGGATCTATTTTTGCTCTCCTGTATCACTGGAGGTATGGTGAGAGAATTAGATGAGACATCATGTTGTGGTAGCTATGGAACTATCCAGTATTAGGTAATGTTTTAATGTTTGTAGTAGGAAAAAACATGAATTAACTTATCCATAAGTATAGGAAAAACTTTCCTGTTTCAAGATTTGGCAGCAATAATGTTTAAGATTGATCAATTTGATAATATGAGTTAAAATTATTATGGTAAAAATTATCATAGCATAAAAGACAAATAACATTTAACGAATATACTTGCAATTTATACTACAGATAAAGGGTTCATATCCCTAATAAATAAAAATTAAAAAAAAAAAAGAACCAAAGCATCAACAACCCCATAGAATGCTGGGTCTGATACAGAGACAGTATAAGGGAAAATAAATGTAAATGGTGCTTAACCTGACAAATAATAAAAGGATTGCACATTAAAATGGATTGAAGAATATTTTTTCACTTATTAGATTGGCAAATATCCAAAGATTTGAAATATACTTTGTTGGCAAGATTGTGGAGTGAATGTAGTCCGCAAATAACATTTTTGGTACAAAGGTAAGATAGTATATACTTTTTAGAGGTTTCCTTTGACTTACTACCAGCAATTTGGGATGTAAAAGTAGATCCCAAAGATATACTGGCAAATGCACAAACTACTTGTGTATTTCATTGCAACATTATTATTATTTTTAAATTTTTTAAATTTTTATTTATTTTTATTATTTTTAAACTATTTTTTGCAACATTATTTTTAATAATAAAAAACTTGGTAATAACCAAGATGTCTACCAAAAGGGCACTGATTGAAAAAGTCACTATGCTCAACAAAATGGATTACTATGCAGCTGTGTAAAAGAAAGAAAAGTTGATAAAAAGTGTATTAGGGTATGCTACTGTTTACTTAATGTTGAAGGATTGTAT
This sequence comes from Condylura cristata, assembly GCF_000260355.1. Taxonomy (NCBI): domain Eukaryota; kingdom Metazoa; phylum Chordata; class Mammalia; order Eulipotyphla; family Talpidae; genus Condylura; species Condylura cristata. The sequence continues at coordinate 56,708,835 of NW_004567105.1, forward strand.
TATATGTATAAATGTGTATATTGGCTTATATTTTCAAAAGTATTTTAGTCTTAGGATGTATTTCCTACTTAAAAACATAGACACACCTATTTCAACTAGATGTGTCCCTGAAAAGTCCTGGAAACAAGAATTAACTTGGCAACAACACTATTTCTCATGTAAAATTTATTGTTGTACCACTATAGACATGAGTAGAAATGTACAAGGCCATGTCTGGGGCAGGAAATGATGCCTAGTACATAAGCAGGGATGCTGATGGACTGACGGGCCATGTCAAGGAACAGGGGGTGAGCAAATAAAAACAATGTGATCAGGATCAGTAAACAGAAAATATGTTTACATTCATAAGTTCAGAATGGTAACCATTATTAAAATAACTCTCTTATAGATGCTACAAAACATGTTATTCTTGAAAATTGATAAAGTGAATATAAGTGATTAATGAGCATTCATACTAACTCTGTGATATAGCTTGTAGCTTGGCTTAAATCAAAGAGTTGATAAGGAAGATATTCTTGGATTAGAAGCATTCCAGCTAAAAAAGTGAGAAAGAATGCTAGACTCTCACAATTTTTCAACCTCTAATAACTTAACCAATCTGGGCATTGAGCTTTAGTGGGTCACATCAATTATCATATGCTTCCTGATAGAAGTATATTCTATTGCCAATGAAGCTTTCTTGCCAGGAAAGTCAAACCTGAATAATACTGGAATTAGGGAGAACAGAGAGGAACTTGGCCAACAACCCCAAGGGATGCAGTGAGCAATTTCCCTCCATGGGGGAGATGGCTGTTTTCAGTTTTATTTTTTTTTTAAAGAACAAATATTTTCAGAAAACAAACAGAGAGAGAGAGAGAGAGATAGAGAGAAAGTAGATTAAAAGATGGAGACATACCAAGCAATCATAATATGATTGGATGTACTTGGATCCTGACTCAAATAAGTGAAATGGTAAAATTTTGAGTTAGCTGGAGAAATCTGAAGTTTGAACTTATGATGGTAAGGAATCCTTGGTAAATTTCCTAAGCTTCCCCCCTTAATATAGAACCCTTGTATTTTAAGATTCATACTAAGATATTTACAGATCAAATGGTAGAACATATGGGATTTGATTTAATATAATGAGGAGGCTGGGGAGGGGGAGTAGTTGAGATTGTAGCCATGAGATGCTTGTTGAAGTGGGTACATGGTGATTCATTATATTATTTTTTTTCCACTTTTGTACACTTGATATTTAAATTTGAAAAGAAAATTTAAAAAGTGAGTTCGCAGCCTGTATAGGCTCTTTGAACTAATTTCATCCTTAATGACATGGACAACCAAGAGATTTCTCCCACGTCTCTTAGAGCTTACGTCCTCGTTTGTACAAATGCTGCCACTGCTAAATTATTTTACACTTGATGGTGACCCACAAGATGACTTCAGACCCTTCACCAAATTCAGCCAATGTATGCTTTTCAGAAGTAAAATGTCTCTTTTTTGGTCGTTTTTCTAAGTCTTTGTTTTTATGAGAGGGGTAGTTTGGATGTAAAAGACCTAAAAGGAAGCATTGAGAAATCTGATAGGGAAACTGAATCAGTTGGGCTTTTTATGTTGAAGCTTTTGGAAATCTTTATTCAATCTAACCAGTCACTAAGACTTTGCAGCTGGCTGATGTCAGGGACCTGCTGATTACTCACTCCATTTAGGCAGGTCGATCCTCAATAACTTCCCTGGAAATGGGTTGGACTGCCAGGCACAGACCATGCCACAATGATTTTTGCTTGATGTCATTTATTTTACTCATGTATGTGGATATCAGGCTTATGAGGGACTAATTCCCATTTTACTCTCATGTGGAAGTTTAGAAGACTTTACTTGCCTGCTTGGATCCTTTTATTACTCTCACAATCTGGGTGTTTTCTGATTGGTAAAACGTAAGTGTGACTGAAGGCATCTTAAACAAAACATGAAACACAGGTAGTAAGACCATGATAATTTTATTCTTCCTTCAGATTTTTTTTAAAGTTTCTTAAATGCTATAAAAGGAGAAGCACATTTCAATATGGGCTTGTTAGAGTATGCCAGTGTGTGTTTTGTGTGTTGAGTTTATCTGAATCCCAGTCTGGGATAAGTAAACCAGTATTCTCTAGTCTTTCCCTAGAAAGTGAATTTCAGAGTAATTCCACATGTTGGATGAAATACAATAGCGTTAACTAAGATCATTATCAACATATTTTAATGTACCATAGAGTATATTTGCAAACATAATAAAGGGATTCTCATTAATTTATGTAAGATTTGAGAGAGAATTAAGTTATGGAGTTATGGACGATCTGAGAATATTTCTCCAATTACACAACTTATACAGAAAAGTTCTTGAGTAGTTCCTTTCTAATTCTTTGTCTCTGGACAGACATATTTCTCCTTTTCATTATAACACGTATCTTTAGGTCTTGGCAGAGATTCATTGTCATTATCTTGGAATGACAGGCCGCTGTCTCTTTCTTCACTCTCAGCAAAGTACTTAATCTTGAATTTTCAGAATTTTTTCTCCTTTAATGCCTAGTTTTATTCAATTCCCTCTTTTTAGCTACTGTAGGTGTGGATTTTTATAAAATATCTTTAGAAGTCCTGGGAATGTTTCAGAGTCTAGGAAGATGTCTCACTGAGCATTATGGAAAAGTGAATATATTTTTCACTTATTTTCTTTATTATAATAGTGTGCTACAATGTCAGCTTTTTAAAGATAAATTATTTCACAGAGACCTATCCTACAGCCTACAAGCTGAAATTTGTAATTCAAGTTAGGAACATTTCTAAAGTACATACTTATTATTTTCATTGGCAAACTAATGCTTTACACTAATGATTAACATAATTGAAGTGCTTTTCCCTTTGGTGCTTGCAATTGGAAAAATCAGTAGAATGAAGTTACTAAAGATATTAATGCGATTCGACACATTTGGCCAACAGGAAGTCATATATCATTAACTGAAACAATAATAGCATATCACATTTATTAAACATTTACCAGGTGCCAAGGCCATTTGTGATGTCAAATAATCCTCATAGAAATCCTGTGACGTTAGTAGTACCTCATTCTGAAGAACTTCACAGAACTTTTACATGTGCCAAGTGGTCCTAGATAGAGTGAATTTTAATACTCATCTGTAATACATAATGACTGAGAAACCCCAGGGTAAGTTAGATTACATACCCTTGTCCTTAGGATCTCCCTATGTATAGGCCCAGATCCAAAAATAACATCATGGTAGAAGATCAATAACAAAGGTAAATACAAAGAACCTCGAAGTGCCAAGGTTTGACAAGCCCGTGGAGGCGGGAGTCAAGACAGGTGTTCCAGAGGAGGGATCTTTTAGATGAACCCTGAAAAACGAAAAGTGTTTACTATGTTGAAAAATGAATGTGTGGGGGGAAGGGTATTTGAAGCCAAAGAAAGAAATAGTACATGTGATTAAAGTGTGGTCTGTTCAAGGAACAGTGGGTAATTCACTGTGACTGTGTGTGGGTGTGTGTAGGTGTGCTTGTGCATGTGTGCTGTCACACACGATTAGAAAGAGATGAGGGCTGGGTTGGTAGATGAGGGTGGATGGTGTAGTGGTTAAGTGTATTGGTTTTGGGATCACAACCAAGCCTAGTTTATAGTCACAGATCTATGTATCAACTAAAATTTTTCTCTTTCACTTATTCATTCATTCAACAAATAATATATAATGATGTCTTCTATGAACTTGTTACTCCCCTAAATTCTAGGGATAGAGCCCTGAGGAAGGCATGCAAAACTCTCCGTTCCCATAGAGCTTACAATTCTAGTGTGGTTGGGAGAAAACAAATACGCAAAAGGCCATTTAATGGCAGGTCTGTTAGATCACATAATGATTCCTGGTAGAGAGAGGCAGAGTGCCCAGGCCTTTAGGCAGGAGTGAGTTTCGTGTGCACAGAACAAACAGAGCAAAGAGAAAACCAGTGAGGTCCAAGTAGAGTGAGTGAGAGGAGAATGGGAGAAGGTGAACTTGGACAAGTAGGCAGGTTGAGCAGTTTCTTGGTAGTCACAGCAAGGAAGCAAATTGAGTTCACAGTGTGGCATGAAGCCATTAGAGGGATTTCAGCAAGACTGTGGGTGGCCCGATTTACCTCCTAAATATCCACTCTGATTGTTGTGTGGAGAATGGCTTCTGTCAGGTCAGAGGAGCAGAAGCTGAGAGGCTCCTGCAGACATGTCAGGAGTGTTGAATTCCTGAGCCCAGTGATGGTATGAAGATGCACAGAAGAGGATGACTTGGCATCTGCTTTGGTGGGATAGTTGTCAGGATAGAATTGGACTTGGAAGCAGATGAGGCAAGAGAAGAATCAAAAACAAATTCTGAGATTTCAGGTTGGAATAACTGGATGGCCAAGTGCTTATGTCCTTGAATCCCAGAGTGCTGGTGCAAAGATTCAATGGGTAGGAGAAGTATATGCACAGTAGATGAGCTCATCACATGCTTTGTGATCTCTTGCTTGCTTGAATTCAAGGGATAAAGACACAAAGCTCATATAGTGGTCAGAAGTTGAAAGGCACTTAGCAGAAGCCATGAACACCCAGTACCAAGCTAAAGCCTTGAAGTGGAGAGGAAGGAGGGGAGTAGCAGGAATTGGATGGGAATTCTGACAGCACTGCTGAGCCACCTGATCTCCTGGTTATCAGGAAGATTTCCATTTCCTGTAAAATCTAGCTCTGCTCTAACCCAGTTTCTGGCCCTCCTTTTGTTTCTGGACATCCTCACCTCCACCCCCACGCCACCCCAGACCATAGCCTTTCTACTTCTCTCACTGGACACACTCAGCCTGAATGAGCCCAGGTAAGATAACCAGACTTCATTTTTTAGTGTGGAGAACACACCTTTCTTATTATAACATAATTTTATGTTAAAGTTGTAAAGTAATGTGAAAACACCCTTTATTGTCATGTCTAAAAATCCAAAGTTTTAAACTATAAAGACCTCTTCGATCTTTCCGAACACACTTCCCCTCCCCAGAAGGAATCACCCTTATCATTTGAGCTGTGTTTGTCCATGTCATTGTTAAAGTACTTATGTATTTGTCATATATACAATATATACCTATTACTGAGGGGATTTTGCAAACATAAATGAAATTGTGCTGGATAGGACACTTACTGTGGCTTGGCGGGCCTTCTGTGTCGGTGCACACAGACCTGCCTTGGTGTCTCGTCCATGCTCTAGATCATTACTCTCCTGCAAATGAGCAGTTAGTTGTTTCCAGTGGCTCTGCTGGCACAGGCATTTTTTTTGTTGTTGTTAAAAAAGATTTATTTATGCACACAGAACTGGGGTATAGGCCAGCGGTGCAGGGAATCCTCTGGTGAGAGGATTCACCAGAGACAGAATGGGGAGCGGAACAGGCAGATCGACGAAGCACACTGCTGAGGAGGGCAGGCGGGGAGACAGGAGAGCTCTGCAGCACTATGTGGGTCACCTTCAGGGCCAGGGATCAAACTCACACTGAAGTAGCCACGGCCAGCTTGCAGTGCTGCGCTTTAACCCACTGTGCCAGCAAGGAGGGCCCGTACTTATTTTTTAATGGCTGGTTTTGTTATGCAACCATTCACCTATTTGTACCAAACCCAAGTAATCTCTGAAGTACTTTGCCATTTGGTGGTTGTGCTGTGCCTTTGGGCCTGGGGTGGGGCTGAGCTGAAGGCGGGTCTTCAGTACTTATGAGGAGGTCGAGCACACGTGGCAGCAATTTTCCTTGTTTTCTGTAGCTGCAGGGAGGAATGAGAACTGCTTGAGCACGTGAGCCCCGAATGTTACCGTCTCCCGGAGAAAAACTCCAAGTAAACTACTCAGTTTATATTAACACCTAGTAAAGGCAAATATTAACTTTGCAAAGCTCACCTTCTAAAAAGACAGGTTTAATGAGAATTTTTGAATTAAATTTAAGAGTTTTAATTAAACATGCAGAAGGATCTGCAGTCTCTTCAAAGTTTAGTCCTAAGACGTAATAACTCATTTTTGAGAATGAAAAATATTTAACTGCACCAAATGCTTGGGTGTTTGATCTTTGAGTGTTGGAGCATTTGTGTTTTTGAAAATTAATATAAAAACCCGAAGTAACTTTAAGTCATAAGGGCTCTCATGATTTTTTTTTAAGCTTTTTAAATTTATTTATTTGTGCATACAGAACTGGGTATAGGTCAGAGGTGCAGGGGCAGTGAGAGGATTCACCAGAGACAGAGTGGGGAGCAGAACAGGCAGAGCGACGAAGTACACTGCTGAGGGGAGCAGTGGGCGGGTCAGGAGAGGTCTGCTGCGCCATGTGGTCACCTCCAGGGCAGGTGGGAATTGAACACATGAGAAAGTGGCTTTAGCTTCTTAGTGCTGTGTTTTAACCCACTGCGCCACCAGGGAGGGCCAGAGCTCTCATGATTTTTATGCTTTCTGTAGACAGGTTTGTGGAAACCATGAATATCTGTTTTAGGAAAGATATTTGGTGAAAGCCAGCGAGCATCCTAACTGTATATGCTTTTTGTGAATACTCTCAAATGTAAAGACAAGAGTGCCAATGGCTTAAGCTTTCTCTGCCTGCTTCAGGAAGGTAGGAAGGCTGGAAAGGACAATGTATATGCTTCAGAGTGGACAAACCAGGGCTGCAAAATTTTATAGGAATCCTGCAAAATAGATGGCACTATTCCCAATCTGCAGGTGAGAAAGCCAAGGCCCAAAGAAATGAGCAAATCCCCCAAAAACATACACCTAAAAACATGGTAGTGTAGGGTTCCTACTTAGGGCTGGTTTATCTTAGTTGCTCTCAGTTGTATGAGACTCAGGAAGCAAAATAAAACCTTCCATCCTTATGGTATATTAAGTACCATGATGATGACATTTACTGGCCAACTTTAACATGAAAGTTGGTGTTAGATTAATTCCTTAAGGTAGGAGATTAATTCCCTAAGGTTATCAGAGGGGTGGGATCTCTTCACAGAGGGGTTTGTTGACCACTGCCCTTAAAAACGAGTCCCGGTTACTGGGGGATTTCACCAAATGGTGCTAAGATTGCGACACAGGGATGACTTCCTCACATGTGCAGAATCCTTGCGTCACATGGACTCGGGTCTTTCTAACAGGAAGCATTGTTCCATACCTTCCATCACCACCATGTGCTTCAGGAACCACTTTCTGGAATCCTGCTCTTGTATCCCTGCCCCATCCTTGATCTAGACATTGACAAAATTACAACTAAGGTTAAAAACCTTCTATCTTCTCAATATATCTATTTGACTCCTCATCTCAGCACTACAACTTCCTTCTTTTCTCTCTCACTGCCTCCCCTGCCCCTTTCTCCATTCCTTTCTTCCTTCCTGTTGGCATCCTTTCCAGAGAAAACTGAGACCTTACTCTCTCCTGTCTTTCTACCCAGTTTGTAGTCCTCTCTCCCCTAAGTTGCCTCTATGAGTTTCCATTTCATCCAGGGACCCCTGTATCAGTGTGACAGGGTCTCTCAGATTTGGTACCTAGAGAAGCTGACTTAGTAGAGACTTGTAATTGGAGAGCAGAGACATGGTCTAAAGCTGATCTTGTCCTCTGGAACCTAGGTCCTATGTTACCAGATCCTCTGACTTTAAGAGAAGCAGGAAATCTAGAATTTGGGGTAGAATTTCTTTTTATCATGCTGGCAACTAATTAAAAAATAATTTGCAAAATTGTGCAGTCAAACAAAAATCATCTGATAGATATCACTTACAATCTTTTAGAAAATTGAAGGACACATTTTGAATTGTCCTATTGAAGATTTCAAATCACTCAACTCCCTCCATACTTTCTTACCTTTTGGCTATGGAATCTTTTCTGTGGTGCTCTTATTTCCCACAAATGTTATCCCCCAGATTCTTGGGAGGCAGCAGGATGTTCTGTTTAAGATATAGGCTTGAATAGCATTGAAATCTGGCTTGAATTATAATCCTGTGGCATAATGGTTTTGTTATCCTGGGTGGATCATTGTGACTTCTGAGTCACCAGTAACAGTGACACTAAAGATCTGTCTTATCCAGTCATTATGTACAAACACTAGGTTAGGTCTAGGAGATGCTGCATGAATAAAGCATGCATGACTGACATTTCTAGAGCTCACTGTCCAGTGGAAAAGAACAGGACTAGTGTATAATCTCAGTAATGCCATTATTATGAGAAGAGGAGATTCAGTGTTCTGCCCAAGTGAAAAGTGGACTTCCTGGAGGAAGAGATGATGGATCCCAGAACTGAAAGATGATTGGTATAAACCAGGTGAGAAGAGGGTAGATGACCATTTGTAGTCAAAGGTTCAGTATGTGTGTTCTTCCTTCCGAAGGCACTGAGATTATTCAACCACATTAAATTAGGCTCTGAATCCAAGTCAATTTGACATGGTTTCATTTTAACAAATATTCTCATAGAGAAACACACAGCCATTTCTTCTTTGCAGTTCTCCAAAAAGATTCCCAAGTATTAGTAAGTCTATCAGGTAGCATGGTCTAAGTTATGGCAGTCAACAAAGTAGAACCAAGAGGCCAGATCCACTGCTTCCTGCCTTTGTATATAATTTTTCAGTGGAACACAGCTTTGCCTATTCATTTTCATATTGTCTGTGGCTGCTTTCTCTCTACAATGCCAGAATTGATTATTTGGGAAAGAGACTACTCAGCTTTTGAGGCCAAAAACATTCACGGCCTGGCCCTTTACCAAAAAGTTTGTTAATTCCTGCTTGTTGGTTTCTGTAAGAGCTTCCTCAATGGAAAACTGGAAATTATACTACCTATGCATCAGGCTATATAAAGGAACACATTATTGCATGGAAAATATACAATAATGTATGTAGCTGCTGCTACTGTTATCTGTTATTATTCTTAACATTATCTACCTTTTTTGATTTTCTTCTAATAAGTCTCTGCATAAATTACTAAGCCTTGCACATGTTATATTACTATTATCACTACCACATGTTATATTACTATTATCACTACCACTACTAAAAATAATACTTTGCAATCATCACTCACCTGTAGTGATTAAGGCATTGCGCTGGGTGCTTTTTGTGTCATTATTTTGAACCCTTGCAATAATCCTGTGAAGTGGAAATATCCCCATTGTATAGAACCTGCTGTTGTTAGTAACAAATACTACCACTGACTGAGAACTTGCTTAGTGCCCAAGCAGCATGCTCTCACAATAATGGGTCCCTATACACCATCCCATTGTACAGGTGAGGAGACAGACCTGGAGAGCTAAGTAACTTGCTTCAGGCCCCACACTCTGAAATGGTGGAGCTGGGATTCTCAATCTAATTCCAAAGTATTTAAGCTTTCTGTCCATAACTCTGCTGTTCCATATCTCACAGATAATCGAGGTAGAATGTTTATAAGGACTACTTCAATTAACCCCTATGGCCAGGCTGGCCTATTTCCTGTCCCGGGGATAGCTTGTCTAATGCATTCCTTTTCTACAAGTAGTCTTGCCTTTTTCTTCCCACTGTATATACCTCAGAGCTTTTGTGAAGCTTGTTGTCATAATGGTCTCTATATCCTCTGGCCTGTGTTGACCATTTGGAATGGTCATTGGATGCTGGAAGGACAATAGAGCATGGATAAGGACAAGCTTCTTGGCCCGAGTTGGCCTTCATTTGGTGTTATTTTTCCTCTGTGTCTAGTGAACTGAAGCTACTATGTCTTTCCCTTTTTTTGAAGAACTTTCTGAGCAACTTTATCTATGCCAGGCTTCATGTCACACTCTCTACCTGCATGCCATTTTTTTTTGTGATAGGCCCACTGCTTCCTGCCTTTGTAAATAATTTTTCATTAGAACACAGCTTGCCTATTCATTTTCATATTGTGTGTGGCTGCTTTCTCTCTATAGAATTGATTAGCTGGGGGGAGGGGAAGAATAGATCCTTTAGGCTGCCAAGCAGGTAGAAAGATCCACTATGGAGGCAAGTGAACTTGAAGGATAATAGTACCCATGTGGGCAAAAATGGTTAGAAAGAGGAATGGCATTACAGGCTGAAGGATTAGTATGAACAAAGATAAAGAGACAAAAGGGTACATTCAGGGAATCATTCACAGTATTTTTTGGCTGAAAGGAGTACGAGTTGAAAGATGTGGAGAATCTATGAGTAGTGAATAAAATATTTCTGGAACACATGACTGCAGGTATGTGGAGTTGTTTCAGTGAGAAACTGTTCCTTTTATAGAAGCCTGCCATTCCTGGAGACTGCAAAGTGACCCCTTCTCCTACAGGAAGAGAGAAAGGCTGGCTATTTGGTCCTCCCTGGTGTCTCAAGGAGTTAAAGGTGCAGCACTGTGAAGCTGGCAGCAGCTAGCTGCTTCAGCACTCCTTGGCCTGGGAGGTGACCCACATGGTGCAGTAGACTCCTGTCTCACCCGCTGCTCCCCTCAGCAGCGTACTTTACCCATCTGTCTGTTCTGCTCCCCACTCTCTCTGGTGAATCCTCTCACTGCCCCTGTACCTCTGGCCTGTACTAAATAAATAAATCTTTAAAAAAAGAAAGGCTGGAGGCCCTCTCTGGTGGCGCAGTGGGTTAAGGCACAGCACAAAGAAGCTTAAGCCACTTGCATGAGTTCGATCCCCGCCTGCCCCAGAGGAGATCCACATGGCGTGGCAGACCTCTCCTGATCCGCCCGCTGCTCCCTTCAGCAGTGTACTTCTTCTATCTGCCTGTTCTGCTCCCCACTCTGTCTCTGGTGGATCCTCTCACCCTCCGCATCTCTGGCCTGTACCCCGGTTCTGTATAAATAAATAAATCTTTAAAAAAAAAAAAAAAAGAAAGACTGGCTACTAATTAGGCCCTGAAAACATTAATGCCTAGAGACTCCATATCACTGAAGGACAAGTTTATTCTTCTCAAGTTGAATCCAGAGATACATTTGCCCTTACTACTTGTAATTCCATGGCAAAAAATAGGTTTCTGGTCATGACTGTTCTTGAAGCCAGACTCCTTAGCCATAGTTGCTTAGGTGAGGGTAAAATAGACTGAAGCATGCGTTTCTTGTTGTTTTAAAATGTAGATTTTATCTTTGCCCATGGTAGTGAGTTCAGCAGATCAGGTGATGATTGCCACTGATCAGATAGTTACCCACAGTTCCCTCGAAGACAGGGGACCACACAGGGAGCAGCAGGGTCAGTCAGGAGGCAGAGGGGTGAGGGGCAAGTGGGCAAGAGCTGTTGTTGTGGTTTCTGTGGGAAGGAACAGATGAGTTAGGGTAAACAGGTTTAGGATTGGCTAGTTTGAGTAACTGCAGTTGACTCTGGGGAATAGGGACTGACTCTACTTGTCTGGCACCAGGTCCCAGGGTAGTTAGGACAGGGGAGGAGTGGCCTTGATTAAGTATGAGAGCCTGATGGTGGATGTGGTGGTGTCCTCAGATCTGGTTGGTTTGTGTAGCAAGGTCCTTTGCTAGGGAAGTCTGTTACTCTTTCTAGCAATGGTTAGCTCTGGGAAGGGTCTCTCCAGAGTCAGCAAGACCATACATGTCAAAGTATTATAATGCAGGAAATAGAAAGGCATGATCAATATAGTAATGTCCTTACAACTAATTTGTGTGCAATCAAATTTTATTCCTAAGAATTCAAAGAAATTTGCATTTCTAACACACACACACACACACACATCACTGCAAAGTGCATGGAGTTTCATTTCATGTGTGGATGATACATCACAGCTGCCTTCTCCATGAAGATGCCTTCATCTTCTTACCTTGTTCCATACCAGGTATGAAGCATCCCTAGGTAAGGGGGCAATCAATAGAAACACCCTAAAAATATCCCAGTTCATCTTTTCAGTATTATTTACATGACTAATTTCATAGAAGATTTTCAGAATACCATTTTCAACTCCATTATTATCACTTTTTCTTTAATGCATGCCTTCCTCCTCTATTCAAGAAATGAAGAAAACTTTTGTTCACATAAACACTAGTTGATCAGCTAATGTCTCCTGGGAACTGGAGCTTGTTAAGTTAGCTTCTGTGGATTTTAACACTACCATCTTTTGGATAGAATTGCTCAGTGACTAGTCCAGAAATTTTAATACAATAAGAGACAGAGAAGCTTTTCCTAATTTGCACATTCTTTTGGGGGGTCACTTCCCTAAAAGACCAAATAAATGGTTTTACTCTATTTCTTTTCTGTTCAGGTGGCTAATATCTCTGATGATAGATCTTTATGAACTCCTACTTGGGTTTATTTGTTAGGTCATGCTTATAGGCATCTTGGAATTTCACAGTTAGAGGAGTGGGGGGGTGTTGACCTGCCAATAGAAATGAGAATGTTAGACTCTTCCTCTCCCTGGCCCAGATCTTGAATGTGGACTGTCTTTATCATCAATGTGGTAAAGTACTTAGTGACCATCCCTGCTGGTTTTCTCATAATGTCTGAAGTTCGCTAAATGTACCAGCTCTGTTTTCCAGCTTAATCTTGAACTTACCGATCTTAAATTGTGACTTTTAAAACTTCAGGATCATCTTTTAATAATGACAGCTGGCCAGAACTAAATCATTTAACGTGATAGTGTCCTTAGAGACTAGAAAGGTCTTTTTAATAGCAATTGTGTACCTATCATACGTGTGTGTGATATTATCTCACTTGAGGCTTATTACTCTCTGCTAATATGCTATTGCCAAGAATTACTTAATTAAACATGACTTAAAAGTTTGCATTATGCTTTAAACTAGTGACAAAAATTGCTTAACATGATTTCTTAGTTATATGCTGCCTTTGGAATAGCAAGAAAGCAGAGCCAAGAAAATATATTCACTCTGTTAAATCTTTATTTATTTTCTAAGGAGTGAGAGAGCATTTTTATCCAAGTGATGAGAACCTCCTGGAGTTGATTGACTTAAATTAGCTTGATTGCTTTTTATCAATCGCAGCTGCGCTGTTTAGCATAAAAATGCAAAACATGTAAAAAGCATTTGCCTCGCAGCATACTAGAAAGATGTTTTTAGTTAGTTTTAAGATGTTTCAAATTTTTATTCTGCACAGATTCTCTGAGAATGTATCCAGAACATATCTAGTTACAGAGAATTAGTACAGATATTGTAAACTTCGAGAAAATGAATTAAAGAAAATATGCTGTTTTATGAATTACATATTTAGAATTTGGGCTTTTTAGCTTTTAAATGTCTCTCGTAAGTTAAACAGCTCAGCAATATTTGTTGCAGTGGCCGAGCCAAGTAACTGCTGCTAAACATTAAAAAACAGTCATTGGAACTTTTCACATAATGAGCCATTTGGCCTTTCTTGTGAAGCTGTGACATGGGTCAGTGGATGCTGGCTGTTGTAAAGTTAGGTAAAACCAGCTTGGTCTTGAAATCCTATGAATGAATTTCAGACCATCATCTTCGTTTTCTTCCTGGCTTGCATGTTTCAGATGAGTGCGGCTGACTTTTTTAATGTCTTCCAGGGTGGGTGCTGCAGAGAGCAGTCTGCCCGCTGTGCATGCCCCGTCCTCCTTCCGAACCAGCTGCTGGCTTTCTTGTTTCTCCCTTGTTTGACAGACTTTTTCTGTTGGTGATTTTGGATATTATCAATACCAGAGTAAGAAGAAGACATACTCTTGGAGAGGATGAAACAGAGAGGAAGAGGGGAAGGGAGAGGAGAAGACTCGAGAGCATGAGGGCACCACTGTCTTGCTTTTGTGGAAGCCACATACTGATTTTGGTTGCTAGAAAGTGAATTTCCTGCAAACACTAGGACTCAAGTGTGGGATGCAAGTTCACAGGCCAGAGCTTCACAGGCAGACCCCAGGCGTGTTCCTTCAGAGTGAGCTCTGGCTTCCACTTCATGCCTGAAAAACAGATTTTCTCTGTAAACATAGTTTTCAAAGAGAGGACCAACGTTTCTTTGTTGGATGTTTCCAAAGTTGTGTGTGTGTGTGTGTGAGAACAGAACATACCTACCTTTGCTCTGTTGCCTTTTCCCTTACTTTAAGAGTGTGAAGAGTTATGCTTCTGGGACCATTCTGAGGGCGACAGGCAGTGCCCTGGGTTGGAGTGGATGGGAGTCTGGGAGACTGTCAGCCTCTGGGCTCTTCCCTGCCCCCATGAAAGCATCTGGTGGGTAGAAATCAAAAGAGGCAGGAGTGAGAACAGATGTGTGTTCTGGACTCTAGAGGTGGTGACCTTGGCAGATATGAGATTAATGACTTTAAAGGCTTTCCACACCTTTTCATACTATGTCCAATTACCTATTTAGATTTGTAGAATCAAATAGGCCTGTATTTCAAGTATCTTATCATTCATTCTGGAGAAAAATTTTGAAAAGCGTGTACTTCTTTAATACTCCTTTTGGCTAACTTTCCATAATTCCTTCTTCCTCTCACTTGTAATTTATTATTAGTATACTTCAGTGATGGCAATATTTAAATCAACCATGATTTTAACATTACAACGGTTAAATTGTTTCCCTGTTCTCTTCTGATCGCTGTTCTGCTGTATACACGTTATTTTGGCCATGGTTGCTTTTCTAATATACCTCAAATTAAGCATTTAAGTTTGAACATTTCATGTAATGTCATTAAAAATGTGCCCAGGTGATTATATCCTGCTCACTTTGTTCTTAATTATACTGGGAACTGTATTTTCCCTAATCACCCTGATATATTTTTTCAGTTAATGAAGTACCATTGTTTTATGTCTTTGTTCATATGTGACAGTGTAGGATTCCTCTCATCTGTGGCCACTGTAGCTGTCACCACCAAAGCACTTAGAGTCCCTCCCCACAGTCCACTGTGCTCCCTTTACCATCTCTTCCTCCTCATCCCTCCTTCTTTCCTCCCTTTTCCTCTCCCCTTTTGGATGCCTCTGATCTATGGTCAGTTTTCAAGGGTTGGTTTTAAAATTTATCTTTGACTCTTTGTTGGGTTTCTCTATATTCCACAAATAACTGAAATCAGTGGTATTTATCTTTCTCTTTATGGCTCACTTCATGTAGATAACCTCTCCAGTTCCAACCATCTTGCTACAAAAGGCTTGAGTATGACTTTTTTGATAGCTGAGCAGTATTCCTCTGTGTATATATGACACATTTTCTTGGTCTATTCATTTGTTTTTTGGACATTGAGATTGTTTCCATATCTTGGTACTTGAAGTAAACACAGGAACGCAAGTTTTATTTCATATTAGTGTTTTATTTGGATAGATACCTGTGAGTGGCGTTGCTGGGTCATATGGCAGGTCTATTTTTAGTCTTTCCGTGTGGAGGTTCCATATAGGTGGGACCGTTCTACATTCCCATGACAGTATAGGAAGCTCCCTCTTCTCCACACCCTTTCCAACACTTATTTCTGCTTTTGTTTGTTGTTTTGATATTGGCCACTCACACGGGTATGAGGTGGTAATCTCATTGTAGTTTTGATTTTTTGCATTTCCTTGATGATAAATGTTGATGACCATTTTCTCATGTGTCTGCTAGCCATCTGTATGTTTTTTTGGAAAGTGCCGGTTTAGTGGACCTGCCCTTTTTATAATCAGGATATTTGTTTTCTTTTTGCTGAGTTGTATGCTGAGGTTTGAAAGCATGGTACCTGTACAAGATCAAAGTGATTTGAAAATCAAGGTAGGAAGTATTCCCTTTTTCAGAGTTGTGCAGTTTCATGTTTACTACTTAGCAATATGCCCTAAAACTCATCCCACCCAAACTAGAATGCTAACCTGATTTTTCACTACTGCCTCACATTCCATTTGGTGCATGTAGTATAATTTATGTATCCATCTTGACTTTATTTGAATAAGCTTGCATATTAAAATCTACTGAAAGTCTATTTTGCAAAGTATAAATAAAAGTTTATTTCTTTCCATTTGTTGAGTTTATACTGAAGTATTTTATTTAAGGGCCTTTTTTCATTGTTTTTGGTTTGTTTTCATCTTATTTCCTAAATATAATTGGCTCTATTTTGAAACTCTCTTTTGTCAGCCTGCTTTGTGTTCTAAAGAGGAAGGGAGACTGCTTCCCTCGATCCAAAATTGCTTTTTGGAATATTTGATATTTTTACCTGATTCCTCCCATTGAACTCTAGTATCATTTTCTTTATTTCTAAAAAGAATCATCTATAGGGTATACGCAATCTGAAAATTAACTTGGGGAGAATTGGTTAATTTTGGAATGAAATATATTCTCAAATACTTTTCTAATTTTAGTGCATTATCTTTTGTGATATTATTAGGAAACATTTATATGGAATGTGTTTGTATATATTTGTATTAATAGTATTTAATTTATAAGAAAAATGGTTAGTAATTTCAGCCTTCTTATAATAGGAAGGCAAATAATTATGATTTATTTTACAAAAACCATTTTTGAATGTGTCCTTATACAGGAGTCAAACTTCAAAGCAATATTAACTAATTTTGGTTTCTACTTTCTATAATAATGTGTAGAGTTCTTCAGAAAGGGAATATGCTAAGTGAAATAAGTTGAAAGGAAAAAGATAAATATTGGATGGTTTCACATACACCTGGAATATCGAGAAACTGAACAAAAGCTCAGGAAAAAGATAAAATTTACAAGCTGACCATAGATCTGACACATTCAGCAAGGAAGGAGGAGGAAGAGGCTTAACACAGGGGAGGGAAGGGCACAAAGGACTATGGTGATGGGACAACTACAGGGACTAGACTTGAGGGGAGAAATCATATACTGCACAAAAATGAACAACAATGTAGGAAAATAAATAAATTTAGAAAAAAAAAGATGTCGGCAACATTAGTTGACCTACAATCACAAGCTCCCATCTTTGTAACCTCAACAGAATAAAACAGGTTTCCTACTAGGGTATGGGGTGGTTTTAAGAACTATATGTAGTTGGTTGGGTTTAATCACTAGATTATCTCTGCTCCATTTACTGTATTGATTAGGTTACAGTCAATGAGATAGCTCCAGAAACCAAAGTACTTAAGAGTAATATTTTTCTTATGTGACCCATAGAATATTATGAGTGTTCCAGTTTATAACAGTAATGTGTCTCCCATTACCAATGAATACACAGGAGCTACTGCTACTCTTCTTCGTACTCTCTGATCCCAGTGATTGTTCTCACTCCTTCTCAATCTGCCCTTTTATCATTAAAAAAAAAAGTATGTATCTGGGTTCTGTTTTTATGGTACCTCCATTCTGTATTATCCTTGGAGTCTCTGTATTATCCCTGGAGCCTTGGAGACAAGTCATACTAAAAAGCTTCTTCCCCTATAATGCTGGCACAAGGGAGAAGAAAAGAAATTATTTATTACTTAGTCTGTCTGAAACTTTTGTGAGGCGCTTCCCTGGAATCTACCAACTATCTGCCAGTCTTGTTCCCTTGTGCCCCCAGGTGTCACCATCAGAATCCTCATTCGCAAATGTCCCCTGGAAGGAGGACTGTCCCTGGTTGAGAAACACCAGTTTAGACCATTGCTTGGGTCATGTAAAGGGGATTGTGAGAGCTGCCACAGCCAGTGCAAATTTATCCCTCTTAGGAGGAAGAGGGGTTTGTGTCTTTGCACAGAGTGCACCTCCAGGGTGTATCTGATCATGCCTCTTTCCACTGCCATCAGATAGTGCTATCAGCATTCATATCATGGCTCAGTTTGTCTTTCTCATCTCTCTACTGCCTCCTACCAAATTCTGTTGACTCACCTATCTCTGTAGGTACATCACTCTTTTCAGGTTCTCTAACCAATTACCCCTCTTTCCTGCATTCAGATTTTTTAATTTTAATTTTGAGGTTACATTTTTTACTCTGCTCTATGTACATACATTCCACTCACCTTCCACCAACCTCCTGTGCCCATACCCTCTCTGCCTCCCTCCCCTACCCTCTCCTTCCTCCCTTATGTTCCATCTGGTAATTATTAAATTATTTTACTAAGACCTGAATTTATTCCTGCTAACTGTTGTCTATGTTTTTTTTATTGTTATTTATACTCCATGGATGCATGAAGTTATCCGATACATTTCACTTTCTGATTTTTTTCACTTAACATAATCACCTCATGGTCCATCCATTTTTGTCCCAAGAGCTTATCTTTTTTTTTCCTCAACTGTGTATTACTCCATAGGGTGGAATGATTACTCTGTGATTTCTTTATTCATTCATTTTTTTAAGGACACTTAGGTTAGATCTGTGACTAGGTGGTTGTGGACAGCTGCATCCAGATGTGAGATCTTTTCTATCTCAAGTGATTCTCTCCCTTCACTAACCTCTCTCCATTTGGTCTCAGCTGCAGTACTTGCTGCTTCAGGAAGCTCTCTCATTCATCCTAGGCTTACTTAGATGCCCTTATAGCACTTTTCTATTTTCCCTATTGGAACAAGTAGCCAGGTTTTATTAGGATTTTTTATTTAACTATTGGTGCTTTTTACTAGGTTTAAGTCCAGTGAAAAATATATGTCATTCATTGTTGTTTGTTTCCTCAGAATACAGCATAAGCCTGGAAATTGGTCAATATTGACAAAGAAAGTTGTAAAATAAGCTTTTGGAAATATTGTTCATGTACCAGGTGCTGAATAATGCTCATCCTTTTGGGCAGGTTTTCAGTTGAAGTCCACAGTAAAAAGGAGTTCACTGGAAGAAATTAAATTTCCCTCAACCTTTTAGAAGTTTAGCCTATCAAAACATCAATGGAAAGGACACCGAAGTGTATATTTCTTATTTGTCTTGTAAATTCCAGCCTTTTCATAGGAAGACCTAAGACTGTTAGCACACTGACTCTGCTGTTCATTTAAATGAAATACTCACTTACTCCTCTTTTAACTCTGTTATGTTTAAGCAGAAGTCTTATAAGCTGGGAACCCAAAAGGTGAATCCAGCCCACACTTTGTTTTCTGGCCACACCCAACGTTCTTTATTTTGAGTGGTATGATTTACTTAAGTACACTTTAAGAAGTTGCTAGAAATGAAAAAATCTTGATGTTACATAATTGTGTCAATTTTCTTAGATAAGGAGAAGCTCTGGATCCCTGTCATGCTTTCTTCTTGGTAAGCTTGTGGGGAGCCCAGTCAGTGGCTGCCCCCTTAAGTGAGAGGCGGTTCCCCAGTACTCCTAGTCTTCACCCACAGTGTGTCTTTAGTGTCACTGACTTGCACTCCTTGGCATTTAATGTGCAACTCCAGTGTTTAGTCTGTATTGTAAATGAAGTTAAGGAAGGAAAGGTTAGCTGGTGAGCATTTGAATAAAATATGAGTGTAAGAACATCCAGGTGACAAGGATATGGTAACAGTGTTATTTGAAAGCATTCTGTTTTACTGGATTTAAAATTTAATTCTGAAAGGAAGCCCAAACAAAATCCATTTTTATGCTTTTAATACCAACACAGTTTGTGAAGTTGTGGAGGAGCTATGAAGATGCTTCTTGACTAAGATGTGTGTCCCTACTTTACTCAGCTGAGCAGCTCTGAGCACAGATATCTAGGTCCTTTCCTCTGAGGCTCACAGGAGCCTCCTCTTGCTGAGTGAAGTATTTCCAACTTAGCACATTTTCTTCTTTAAGGAGGAATGACTTCCTCCCTATATTATAGAGCTATTAGAGCTATTATGGCTTCTTTGACCTTCTATTTGGGAGGCAGAAAAGCTGAGTTGTTGGGTCCAGTTTGTCTGTCACTTACGCCCTATGGGTCTTCTAGTCCAGGCTATTCTGATGGGCAGCTGAAGCCTGTTCTGATTTGAAGCTGATGTAAGCGAAATCCTTCCTTGTCACGAGGCCAATTACCCTTGCCTGGAACAGGGCAGATGGTCCTGTCTACCTAGTGACACACCCTTAAACTGGCGTGGAAAATTGAAAGCATTATGCAATAGCTGTAGGTTTTGTTATGATCAGAATGATGCTGTTTGACATAGAGACTAGAATGAAGTCTCTCAAAAAAAACTGGTAGAGGAACAGTGAAGGCATATATGTGAATCATGTAAACTTTTGGAAGGAAACCAGCCTCTCTTTATTATAGTACAATATTGTTGTTATCATCCAACAGTAAGCATTCTCATTTCCACCATGAGCCAAGAGCAGCTCCGAGGTGTCTGTTTCCCTGTGGTGCAGTGAGAACTGTGAAGATGAAGGCTGGCGGCCCAATGCAGGTCCTGCCCACACACTTCCAGTCACCTCAGAATACAGCTGCTTTTCAGGCAGTCATTCTTTTCTCTGGGGAAATGGATCTTTATTTTATAATCTTTACAGAGACTAGAAAAAGCAGAGTCTCATTCATCTTTGGCTGGAAATATCTTTACATTCAGAACTGTACCAAGAAGAGAAAAACAGAGGAACATTTTTTTTTTACCCTTAATTTGGCTTACTCCAAATTTTCTGTGTTAAAGACAGTTGACAAAGGTAAGAGAAGGAGTTTAGGCTCTTTCCCTGTAATTCCATCTTTCTTATAATTGTTATAACATGTGTAGCCACAAAATAATGGAGAGATTTTTTTTTTACAGCTTTCATGTAACCCTGGTACAATGGTTACTACAGTGCAGCTTAAAAATGTTAATGAAAGTAACCAGTAATGACAGGCAATAGATATAAAGGAGTGGCATGGAAGTGTATCCTAATGATTTTCTAAGAGAAGTTATTTCAGAAAATGTCTTTTTTCTCCAGTTCATGGAGATTCTTAAGAGTAAGACAAAAATCTGAAAAAGATAAGTTTGATAGCATATTTCTCCCCTTTAAATAAATGGTGCTTAGAATTGTTAGCAGTCAAAATGAAAAAAGCTCCTTTTAGTGGTATAATTTTAGGCTACTTTTTGTATGTGGCCATTTTGACAACTAGAAATCAGACCATGTAATGTGTGGTCATTTAAGTTTGTAAGAACAGGGACCCTACTGCCTAGCTACTATGTTTCCTCAGCCGATCACTTTGCTTGCACCCATGGAGCTTAGTCCATGCCTCTTCAGAGGTGTAGAGGGCTTTTGTCCAGACCCACGCTCTCTGATAGAGGTGGTGGGCTCTGGGCAGGAAAGGAGGAAAATAATCACTATGAGCTCACTTACTGGTATGTATTGACAGTCTGCTAAGTAGGTGTATAAAGTCGGACTTACATTTGAAAATGAACGTTTCTCTAGTGCAGCATTTTCCATACTATGTGTTTTAGAATATTAATAGGATGTCATAAAAAAGAGAGAATTGGGGTCAAATAAACTTGGAAAATGATGGTTAAACAAATTAGCTTGGGCTTTTCAGCATGTTTTGCAAATTCCTGAAAGGGCATTTTTCAAATTAATTTTACTGTGGAATGTCCCCCTACTGCACCCCTCATCTTTTTTCCCCCAACAAAAGTACTTGTAGAACTGGTTTTCTATGGAAAGACTTTTGAGCATGCTGGGATTACAAGTAGCAGAGAGGCAGAGAGGGTTTTTTTTTTCAGTGATGGTGGGGAGAACTTTTGCAAATGTTGCTAGTGAGGTGGAATGACAATGCCCGGGACTAGGAACAGAAAGGCTGTGTTTATAAGGAGGGAGTTTTTGTTTGTTTGTTTTTTTAAAATTTATAATAGTTTATTTTTATATATTTTTGTGTATTTTTCCATTTCAGTTGCAATCTCCTTAGGTTTCCCATCACCAAATCACCCATGTGCCATCACTATAGTCCAGTGCATTTCCCTCCCCCCACTGTTTTTGATCCCATTCTCCATTCCACCCCTACAAAGTATCCCTGGTATATAGTTGTTCATCATTATCATTATTTTCTCACCTGTTCTGTTATATTCCTGCTATGAGAGAAACCATCTGGTATTTTTCTTTTTTTTCTGGCTTATTTCACTAAGCATGATCTTTTCCAGCTTCAGCTATGTTGCTGCAAAAGACATGTGTTTCTTTTTTTTTGTTGCTGAGTAATATTCCATTGTGTATATGTACCACATCTTTTTAGTCCAGTCATCCATTTTTTGGCATTTGGGTTGTTTCCATGTCTTTCCACTTGTGAATAAAGCAGCAATAAACATGGGTTGCAGGTATCTTTTTGAAATAGTGTTTTTGTGTCTTTTGGGTGGATACCTAGGAGTGGGATTGCTGGGCCATAGGGAAGCTCCATGTTTAGCAGTTTGAGGAACCTCCAAACAGTTTTCCATAGTGGTTGTACTAGTTTGCATTCATACCAGCAGTGAAGGAGAGTTCCTATAAGGAGAAAGTTTAAGGGTATTTGTAGGGAAAGGATGATATTTAATTTATCTTATAATCTCCATAAAAAATAACAATCTTTAGTTGTTGGTAATGAGTAGATGAGTTAGATAAAAGAAAGAGGATACTGTGTTAGGTTTCTAGGAATGCTATACTAAATCACTATAGACTTGTTGGCTTAAAACAATGAAAATTTATTGTCTGACAGTTCTGTAGTCTCACAGCTGAAATCAAAGTGTTGACAAGGTGACACTCCATTCCTAGGCTCTCAGGGAGAATTTTCAGCTCCTGGTGTCTCCTGGCACTCCTTGACATGGATTGCATAACTCTGATTTCTATTTTCACCTTCCCATGGCTTTCTCTTTTGTGTCTCTGCCCTGTGTGTCTCTTTTAAGGACTTTTACATATTCCTTGGACTCAGGGTCATCCAGATAATCCAGAATGATCTCATCTCAAGATCCTAATTACATTTGAAATAATCTTTTTGGATATGATCATTTGCACAGGTTCTGGAACATGGGCTTATCTTTTGTTAGTCACCATTCTACTCACTACAGATACTAAGTAGACTTCTCAAGACTGGGGGATACTTAAGGAAACCCAGTACAAGAACAGGGCACCAGCTGTTCACATGAGGTGAAGATTGCATTGACAATTCTAGATCCAGAGAGCTTGTACAGGCATACCATTATCCCCCAAACTTGTGTCCTGCCAAGCCTCACCTCTTTTATCCTGCCAACTCTCTCACCAAATCTATATGTGACCTCGGGAACCTTCCTAATACTGGACTCCATGAACCTACTTCAACTGAAGTGGGCACATGAGGTAAAGAAAGATAATCGCTGAGATGATAAACAAAGCAGATTTCCTGAGTGATATATATTCTCATCGGAAGAGTTCCATAGGAGACCAAGGAATTTAAGCTGAATGGAAGGAAACAGGACATAGCCATGTTTTTCTTTTATCCAATAAAATATCTATTCCTCCCAAGGAATGCTTTGAGGTTAGAATTAGGTTGTTGTACATGTTTTTGGCCCTATATGTTTCTTCCCATGGACCAAAAATACCGGGTGAAAAAAACTCATGAGGGAAGAAATTTGCCCCTCCTTGTTCCACTTCTAAATCTACAGAAGAAACAGGGACCACTCTGGTTAATGATCACAGCTTCTGAAAGATTCAAATTCTGCTTTTTACATACATCTACAGGAGTTGGCGATATTTTTGCTCTGGCAATAGTGTTCTACTTATCTTGTCTTAGTGTATATGTGTAAACTTGCGTTGGAAATTCAGTGGAGTGGCCATCTCAGCTTAGTGCATTTGGTTTATCCATCATCAGTAGTTGTAGTTTCTAGACATATTTTTTTTCCTCTGGCTCAGACAGTACTTCCTTTTAGATTACTGCTTTCATTTCTGGTAATTTCTGGTGTTTCAGCTAGATAGGATACTGTCAGCACATTTTTTTCACTCTCTATGAAATTAGTAATCATGTAGGGCCATGCTTTTTCATTATTTTCTATTCAAGGCATTCGGTTTGCAAGACTAAAGGTGATGCAATGGGCTGTCTATAGCCCCCTTAGATTATGCTGATAATGTTTACTGTTTTAAATGGGTAAATGTTTAGTGACCGACTTTACTTAAAGGATAGCAGACTTCTAAGGGGAAAAGTGTCTCAGTTTGTGGGTGGTTTGATGGGTTTCAGAATTGTAGAATATGAACTAACAAATGAAATCATAAAATCACAGGATATCAGAGTTCAAAATGGATCAGTGAGTTCAACCTCCTCATTTTACAGATGTGAAAATGGCAGGATTGCCCAATCACTAATAGTTATTCATTTAGTTGCTCACTTATGATTTCTCTCATAAAAGTGTGGCATTTCCAAACAAAGAAATCACTGCTGTAGGAATAATACAATAGAATATTGTTGACTCGATTTTCAGGTGGTAAGTTGATTTGCACACACACACACATACACACACACCCTGCAAAAATTTGCAGGATGAAAACGAATTTTCCATGCCAAACTATTTCCTGCCACCGTAGTGCTGTGACCATGGTAAATATTTTCATGAGCAGTGATGGTGTACCCAGAAAGCAATGGATGTTTGTTTCTCTTAAAAAAAAAAAAGTGGCCAAAGAATATAGTAACTTTAGTTACTTTAGTTTTTAAAACACCATGGCAGTTCTTGCTTCTGGCTTAGTGAATTTTTATAATTATTGATATTCCTCACTCATGGAACTCAGATATTTCCAGCTCCCTCTTCCTTATTAAGAAAAACACTTCCATGTTGGAAGAATCCCTAACAAGTTTCAACAGAGAAATAAATTGCTTGCATTCTCCAAGGTAAATTTGCACAGGGTTTGGTGTTGCCACCCATGTTAGAATCAATAATGATTTTTCTTAAATTTAATAATATGAAATCTCAACCTGACTTAAAAGAGAAAGTGTGTTCTTAAATTCCACACACACCCAGGGTGGGGTGGAGGTTATGTTGCAATGGAACTTCAATGATGGACTTTCCGTTCATAGAGCTGTTTGTGTGTGTAAAACATGATTCTGAATATAGGGGAAATGTTTTCAGTATTAAATATTTAGCTGAAGTTGAAGTATCACAACATAAGAACTTAGAATATAGGTGGCCTTTTGTAAGAGTTTCTTGATGATAACTTTTTGTTCGGGGAAATTTAGACCTAGATGGAGACTAGAGCTATTGTTTACTGCCATATGCTATAGGCAGCAAGCAATATATAATTTTACTATAATGAAAATTTTATGTAACTATATCATACACATAAGTAGTGCATGATTATGTTATATATAATTTAATATAGAAGACATAAACATATCAATATGTAATAAGTCATTATATATCAAAATCATAGTTCTATGACATTTACCTGGAAAACCCTCAGTATCTCAATGGTTTTACCTTCTAATGTCACCTTATCAGAAAGAATAAAATACATGTCAGAATTTTAGCACTTTTTCTTTTTTCTGCTTCATGTCATATTATTTTCCACTCCTGTTGTTATTCATGCTATTCAAATATTTCCAGCTTTTCTCCTGAGCCCTTTGGAGTCTAATAGGAATATGTTCAAGTCTTGGCTATGCATCCTAAAAGCTGTGTTGTTCTGGGCCTTGTAAAGAGGGGAGCAATAATTCTATCTGTCTCAAGTTGCTGATAGGCCTCGTGAAATTGCTCCACATGAGTTAATTTTACCAGCGCTTTGGCAGTATGATTAACTTTTATTGGTAGCTGCTAGAATAGTAACAAATAGTACCCTAGTTTTGCTAATAATATATGGACATTGGAATAATAATTTATTATGGTAACCCACTAATTATATTACTATTCAGTACCTACAACCATACATAATTCTTCCAGAACAGACTGCCCTTACCTGCCCCTCTCTCTGCAGCATTTTTTTTTTCTTGAGGAGGAGTCAGTTGGAAATGCAGGGGACCTCTGGATTTTCTGGGTGCTCTGGACATGACTGGGTTTACCTTAGTTTGAGATCATATTGCAGCTTATGTGATTGATGCCTCAGTTCTATAGCTTATGAGTGGAGTTGATTAATGCATTAATTTATTCCCTGTTTTTATCCCTTATAAAACTGAGCATGTAGTAATCATTTAATAAACTCTTATTTGCTTAGCTGTATTTCCAGAAATATTCTGTGTACAAATGAGCAAGTGTTCCTTTTTTCTTATTCCCCATTGGAAACATACAATCTCAAACACATATTGCATTTTACACTTGGCTTTTGCAAATTTTTTTTTGTAATTTGACTTTTTTCTTTTTTTAATTAAAGATTTATTTATTTATGCACGCAAGAACTGGGGTACAGGTCAGAGATGTGGGTGGAGGGGAAAGTAAGAGGTTTCACCAGAGATAGAGTGGGGAGCAGGACAGGCAGACTGACTGAAATACGCTGCTGAGGGGAGCAGCAGGCAGTTAAGGAGAGGTCTGCACACCATGTGGGCTACCTGCTTGGCCAGGGATCGACTCGTGCTGCAGTGGCTGTTGAGAGCCCCACAGTGCAGGGCTCCAACCTTTTGGGTCACCAGGGAGGGCCTTTTTGTCTTTTTCCATGAAAATATTTTAATTTGCATTTAGTCTTACTTCTCTGTTTCCTTATGGCTTCTAACCTTTTTTTTTTTTTCCTAACTCTAGAAAGGAGTTCTCTACTACAGAAATATAAAGGTCCCCCTGTTATCTTCTAGTTTTTTTTTTTATGGTTTATTTATTTAATTATTCGCTAGAAGCTTGCTTTTGCCGTAAGCAGTTAGCTAATATTTTTACACTTACCATAATTTTTCTAAGTGGATAGGCAGTTTACAACCAATATTAACTGAATAATCCATAGTTTCTCTACTGAATCTAAGTACCACCTTTTAGCATATATTAAATTTCATGAGTATTTGAATTTATTTTAATCTTTGTCTTTTTTTTCTCCTTGCATCAATATCAAAATTTTTTTTTAAACATTTATTTATTTGTTCATACAGAACTGGGGTACAAGCCAGAGGCTCAGGGGCGGCGAGAGGCTTCACCAGAGACAGAGTGGGGAGCAGATCTACGAAGTACACTGCTGAGGGGAGCAGCAGGCGGGTCAAGAGAGGTCTGACATGCCATGTGGTCATGCGAAAGTGGCTTCAGCTTCTCAGTTCTGTGCTTTAATCCGCTGCAACCACCAGGGAGGGCCTCAAAATGTTTTAATTATTGAAGCTTTAAAATGTACAAATCACTCACCACCTATCATGGAAGTTTGGAGTAAGTAATAATAGTTGAGGCAACTGAGCACAATTTTCTTGGTTTACGAAAGAGGTAGCTGAGTCCCTGAGAAGCAGATATCTTCCCCAGAAGTCCTACCCCCTGGTGCCAGTACAGTTAGTAATGAACTTGGGATATAGTTTGACAGAATGGATCTTGAACCCAGAGGAGGAGGCATTAACAGAGCAAAACTCTACTAAGAACATTAGGTCAGTGTTTTTACCTATGAATAATACCTTCCTTATAAGTGGCCCTAGGATACCCTGGCATATTACCTAAAACTCCTAGCTACATAGAACATCTTGAATGTATTGAGTTGACTCTGAACCAAGGCCTTGTGAATCTAATCTAGTTGTATGTCCTCATTTCACCACACTCAAACATTTCATACTTGTA
Source organism: Condylura cristata (assembly GCF_000260355.1). NCBI lineage: Eukaryota > Metazoa > Chordata > Mammalia > Eulipotyphla > Talpidae > Condylura > Condylura cristata. Next base: position 56,736,135 of record NW_004567105.1, read on the forward strand.
TCATGCCTTAAAAATTTGATGGCTGCAGGATACCTTGGAACAGTCTTGCTAAAATTTCCTGAAGGATATCACTATGTGTTCTTAGAAAAACACAGGTAATGTGGTCAAACAGATATAGGGAAAGGTGAGTTTAAATTACTCCAAGCAGGATCTTTGCTATGGGAACATTTAGTATCAGAACCTTGTGTGCTGAGGTCTACCATAAATCATGAGAATTAGCTATATTTCCCAAATGGGCTCGAACTTGGAACATATACATTTAAATTTTGCACAACATCCAGGAGATTTCAAGGAACCAATATTGTTTACTCTAGAGGTATATGAATCACACTTAGGAGTAAATTCCTTTTAAAAGAAGAAAAAAGAGAACTTTGTAGATTTTTAGTAATATTATTTTTGTTACTTCATTAGATACAAAAATATGACTAGGTATTATCACAGTTCTTCCAGAACTATGAAGCTGTCAAGATTATGTACTAAGTGAATATACTATTAGGGTCTATAAATCCAAATCAGTGATATTAAATTAATATATAAAAGATTATGTCGGCTGGATGTAAATTTATAGTTGTCATTGATAAGGTGTACTTATGTGGCCCAGATGCTAGTTTAGGAAGTCCTCATAGTGGCGTGCTATGTGGTAGATGTTCCAAGCCCTACCCAGTAATGTAGCCAAAATTTGTAGGGAATGTGTCAGTGAAATAAAAAGTCCGTCTGTGCTTTTATCATTTTATTTAAAGTAGATTTTAAATACAAACATAATGGCAAATACTGAAATATTTTTAGCAATCCTTTGTTATAAGCAGTTATTTCCCTGATCCAAAATAAGTTCATTTTAACATTTAAAGTAGTAATAATAAAAAAGAAGACAACATCAAGCAATTTTTGTAGCAAACTCATTGATCCTTGAACACAGGTCTTTATCCTCCAGGAATTTGGGTCCTGATTTGAGAGACATTACATTAAAATATGGACTTAATTCTTTTTTAAATAAAATGACTGTAGTTCCTAATTTGTAGTCATTAATAAACATGTCATGCATACCTGGAGCGTGTTTTTTTGGACTTATTGGAAAACACCGAGGTTGCAAAATCACTGCGATCACAAAATCATTACTTAATGATTTTGGCACTAAATTGTCAGTGATTTAAATTATTTGGGCTTCAATAATAATTTAGGAATTTTATAGATATATAAGTAATATTGATGTTTTAAAATTTTAGGTTAAAATTTGTTTTCATTTAATGTGCTAACTTGAAGGAAAAGTGCAATATGAAAGATACATATTATTTTCTTAAACTTGTTTTGATAATAGTAAATGTTTTGGAGATGGGCTTTTCAAAATTTGGGAGGAACTAAGATTGATAGTTTTGCAAATTGGTTTTAAGTATTTTGAATTTATAACTATCATCATGTTGCAAAATAACATTGACTTTGGAATGGCTTACTTCCTTTTGTAGTAATTCAAAAATATTATGACAGCTATAGTTTTATGGTGAGCATAAAAACCAGTGAGGTAAGTTCAATGAGGTAAGGTTAGTGTTGGAAGTTTTATTAACAAAAACTTTAAGTATTAACACATGAGTTACAATTCCCATGTGTTTCCAGAAATTTGCTGGAACTGAACTGAAGGTTAAATTTTGAACTTTGGACTAGTCACTTAAAACCACCTAATTTTAGTGTAAGAAGTAGCCAAAAACTTAAGTATGAAAACAGGCTTTATAAAGTTGGCTGGATTATTAACCCACATATGATATGAATTCTTCCATGTAGGTGATAGAAAGTACACTTAACACAGCATTGTTTTCTTTAGGTTGGTGGCATGTGGGACTTGGGTATAGTCTTTTGACAGGTGGGTAGGACAAAATGCATCTTTACAGTCTGAAAATCTCAACTGTGTTATTAACGAGCTGGTGATTGTAAACTTTTATAAGCACAGCATGTGGCTAGACAATACTAAATATTACTGAATATTTTTTAATAGAAATTGTCTAAGAGAATAGATTTATCATGGAAGAAAATATATATTACAAATTATGAAGACTTGATGCCACAGCCACTCTTATTTCTCTTTGTGCTAACTATCTTTAAATATAATACAGATTTCCCGCTTGTTAAGTGTGTGAGGCTCTGGCTGCTAGATGAAAGCCAGCCTCCAACAGTGGAATTATATAGTTCTTTTTCTTTCAGTGAGCTTCAGTCTACTGACTGCATGATCTACTGACTGCATGACAGGAAGGTAAATACATCATTGACACTAACTAGTAGGCTTGGAGAGCTGAGAACTTTAATAATCAGATTCCTTGTAATCATGTTTGTGAGGGGTAGAGAGTTCAGGGATCCTGAAGGAGAGGAATTTCTCTCAATTTTTGAATAGTGAGGATTTACTCTCTTTATAAGTTTTGTTAACCTGATGTCAAAGATAGTTATATGTAACAGGGAGTAAGTCTGTAAATGTGCAGATGTTCTAATTAGTTTTCTGGAAGAATGTTGTTACAGGACTGCTCACCCATGTGTGAATTATACCCTAGTTAAGATTGTGTTATATGGGTATCTTCAGAGTGTTATATCCATTTGCCCTGAGGGTGTTTTCTAGCATTTCATATTATAGATAGCTAATACTGAACTCTTGATTTACTATTGTCTAGTGTGATTCTCCTAGCTTTTCCCTGCATGGGCAAGAATTCATTAATTATGAAGCCAGTAATCCAGGCGTTTCCTGTGATCCCTTTCTTTCTTCTACTCCCATGTATCAAAACCTTCAGTTCTGCCAGCTGCCACCCTATTGGATCTCAAGATGTATCACAAATTCAGCCACTTACTTCCTCTCTAGCTTCTCCATCCTAGTTGTGGCAGCCACTGTCTCCCTTGTGGTATAGTTATAGTTTTTCCCTACCTGTCCAGAATTGCCAATCCTACACTCTAGTTTCATAGGACAGAATCAGATTGTCCCATCCTCGGGGAATAAAGACTCAATTGGACTTGAGTAATTTCCTTGTATTCTGGTTCACCAAGTTTCCAATACCTGTCTGTCTAGCCATAGACAGGAAACGAGTCATTTTTACAATGGAGTTTGTTTCTTTTACTGAGAAATGATTCAAATGAGAGCATAATTTGGGCATTTAGGGTGTGTGTTCATCACTAATGATATGGTCACTTCTCTCCTAAGCTCTTTTAATACATACATCTGAAAATAATTCTTTAAAAGAGGAGATTCATCATCTGTTTATACTTTTTAGTATTAAAAGACTTTTGGAAAGACTCAAATTTATTAAAATCCAAAATTATCTTGAAAACAGTAGAACAGGTAGAAAGTATAATTTCTTTAATTATTAGTAAAGACCATTTCATGTTTCTAGATCACATAGTAAAGAGTAGTCATGATTATACAAACCATTTTACTGAATACCAAAATGTTGGCCCAGGTTGATTTATAATGACTGATAGTTATTATAAATCAATAAATAACTGATAGGTATTATAATGATTTAACTGACAGTTCAATCATTAATTATTTTGTATATATACACATAGGCATTTTCACCAACAAACACAGATGAGACAAATAACCTTTAACCATTCCAATTTTTTTTTACAAGGATATTGTACATATTGTTCTTAGATTTTACATTTATATTATATTCCTCCTATTTAAAAAATTGCTATTGGTGAAATAGTTGCTTGTTTCTACCCCCAACTTTACAAATATGTGACTTAATAAGTTTTATTTCTGATGGTCTTGTTAAAAGGCTGTATTCTTTTTTTAAAATAAGTAATATAATAATTTTTTTACATCATTTTGTGCCTTTTTCCATCCTAGTTGTAATCCCTGTGGGCTTTCCATCACCCTTGTGCCATCACTATAGTCCAGAGCATTTCCCTCCCCCCGCTGTTTTTGATCCCATTTCCCACTCCACCCCATAAAATGTCTCTGGTATATAGCTGTTCATTATTATTGTTATTGTCTTGAAAAGGCTGTATTCTTAACCCTGAACAATGCCTGTCACAAAATTAATTTTTTGTATCAATCAAATTAATTAAATTCTATATATTGGAGATAAAAGGGCAACTACAGAGAAGAGAAATCTGAAATCAAAATGGTGGCAGATTCAGACAGTGCAGGACATAACCCAACTATAGGATATGAGATATGAGATGGAAACACCTCTATGCAACTTCTTAAAGACATTTTCCTCAAAGACAATGTTTCTCTAATGTGAAAAGGCCTTTTTTTTTAAGCAATGATTATTCTGAAAATTTCATTTTTGTAAGATTCTGGAAGGATTCTGGTAACTGAATCACCAGATTAATCAGGTCAGTCGTTGGTAGGGACCAGGAGCCTCTGATGGTTAGAGAAGGGAAAGCTCAGAACTCATGCCCCTTGGTTCTGCCTCCCTGAAGTTACAGCTCTCTGTCCCTTGGAAGCTATAAAAAGGTTCATGCTAGGTCAGTGTGATGACATTCCTCTGACAGGCCTTAGGCCACCAAGTATTTGTTGTTGGGTCAAAATGTTCCCTAAAGCATCTATATGCAGGAAAGATTGCAATTCTGTGCCTAGAACTTCCATTCCAAGAGTTGAAACTTTTAGGCTTATTAGAATTAAAACCTTACACTGTCCAGTTCAGTAGTTATGAACCACCATGGTTATAGACCTCCTTAAGTGGGACTCGTTCTAATGAGTTACACTGAAAATATAAAATAGATGTTGGATTTTGAAGACAATACAAAAATAAAATAGATGTTGGATTTTGAAGACAATACAAAAATAAAATAGTTGTTGGATTTTGAAGACAATACAAAAATATTTCATTACTTTTTTCATGTGTAATGCATGTTAATCATATTTTAAATATAGTGGGTTCAATTAAATGTATCATTAAATTTCATTTCTCCTATTTCTCACTTTTTCAACATGGCTTCTAGGACATTGGAAATTACTTATGTGGCTTGTGTCATACTTCTGTCTGACTCACTGTTTTAAATATTGCTCCTGGATAGGGAGAGTGCTATCTACCTAATCCAGTATCTCTAGCACCACCTGCTTTACCAAGGAGAAATCACTCCTCACATCAATTACGTTAACTGACCAAGTTTTAGGTGTTTACCAAATATAAAAAAATATGGAGTCATTTTTGGTAGCTGACTCTGGTATGTCAGGTTTTAATTAAAATCATTCATAGGCTAATTAACTATGCCTGGAGAATTTATTATTAGTTGGGAAACACATGCTCATTCCACCCACCCGCCTACCCACCCAGACACCCCCCATATAGACCCACATATAGAGTGTATGCTGAAATATTTTAAAGTAAATGACATACAGTATAACATCTTGGTACATGTGAGAGCACAAAACCTTATTTGCTGGTCCTCCACTTTTCCTGAAGGCTGTTGATTAGTAACCTTTATTGCATTCCTACAGTATATAAATCACTGGGTTAGAGGTTGTGGAAAGCATAATAGTAAAATATAATAACAATAGCAAAAATTTATTGAGTGTTTCTAGGTGCCAGGCACTGTGCTAAGTGTATTACATGGACTATTTAATTTAATCCCCAAAATAACTTGATGAAGGAGGTACTGTTATTATTTTCATTTTGCTTAGAATGTTTTCTTAGTTATGTTCTTGAAATTTGGAAGCTCTGGTCATTGCCAGAAGTTGCTTGAACACATATATTTGTAATTCATACAGTTTTGCAGACAGAGTTGTTCAATTGAATCATTTGTCTATCTAAACAGATGTTCAGTACAGTTCAATACAGTTTAAGGGGACTCTTTCTCCGTGAATTTTCTTTGGTCTCCAAGGTCTTGATTGTTAAATTCTGTGTCTACTTCCCAGGAATCTACTACTTCCTTATAGCTCTGTATTTGACTCTTTGCTACTTTTCCTTCTTCTTTGGATCTGGGATAAAAAGAGAGGGAAGTGTATTTTGAGTGCTCATCTTCAGAATAAGTAAAAGGATATCCACTGGTCCTTTTTTTTTTTTAGGTTCTTGGTAATTTTCAGGCAAATACACATTTCTAGTCTTAAGGTTCCATTTTCCTAGCAAAACCAGGAAAGATTATTGCAATAACTTCAGAATACTTTCATGCATCATGCTGTAAATCTAACCCGTGTTTGGGATTAGATGTAGGTGGGGAGGCACTGGAGTCCTTCATTACTTAAGGATTCAAATTTATGGATCCTGCCATCTTGTAGCTCGGAATTAGGAAAATATAGCACAATGATCTCTGAGGGAGGGTTGGTTGTGTGGGGGGCATGGACAGGAAGTGATGCCATCACTTCCATTCTATTCAGAGGGACATTCGTGGCCCTAATTTTCTGCACATAGACTGAGAAGGAAGATTTTCCCTGTGTTTAGGAAAGAAAGGAGAATTGTATATGAGTGAGAACTAGGGGTTACCACCAAAGCAAGCTTTAGATTTCAGGTTATTTTTAGTGTTTGTGTCTTTGGAGGCTGTGTATGTTATACATACTCCCAGCATGGAAACCATCTCCCCATTTGAATGATTGCAAGTTGAATCAAATTCAAATATACCCTTAATCCAATTCTACTATTAGGAAAAACAAACACATGAAACTCTGAATGTGAAATAAAACTGTATTGGGAGCTTTTGTGAATGTTTCAGTTTCACGGTCTTTTAAAGTTGTTCTTTGTAATAGCCTGTTTATTCAATTCCTGAAGCATTGTCAAGAAAATAGTCTTTAATCTGTGAAAATTTTCAAGTGGTCCTTTTTTTCTCTCATGTGTTCCCCCCCACCCCATTCAAGTGTTGTTGTAGTCATTTTAAGGTAGACATGAACTGTTTGATTCTTTTAAAAATTATTTATGGCACATCAAGTGGCGCCTAGTGTTCAGTCACAATATTGAAACTGTTTCTGAATGCCCATGTAAAATATGGTAGAAAGGTCAGGGGGCTTATGTATATAACTTCTAGAAACATACCTCAGCATTGGAACTGGTTATAATTCCTGGGTGCTGACAAGAAGATTAATAATGTTTAACTCTGATTGTGGCAATTTTTGCCAATTTCAGTGCCATGGTCCTTTCCTTTTAAATTATTACCTGGAATTGAAGTGATAACAAATGTTTTATGTTTCATATTGCCATATAAAAAAGGTAAACTTTCATATGTTACATGCCCTTCGCACACGAACACACACACATGAAGGAAATAAGAAATTCTCCTACAGTGGAAAGATTATCCATGTCTTGAGATTAGGTGACCAGTCCTCATGCGGTCAAGCCACATGTAAAAATTGAAAACGTAACCTGTGGGTTTTTGTGTACTGACTGTATCACACAGTTCTAATTTTCTTTTGTTTTTCTGGGAAATGAGCAACAAATGAGCTCCTTTGCCAAGTTTTATTATTGAATCAACTGCCAAAGTTTAAGAGAGAGAGTCAATGATGCTTAAAATTATTTGGTGTTGAGTGAAGAGGCAGAGAAAGGTATTTCATGTTCCCAAACATTTTAACTTTTATGTCTCTACCTGATGTTGGAATATCATTTAGATTTCAAGGCTTTTCTGATTCTTTTAAAAATGATGCACACTGGTGAGTGAAGTCCAAGCAATAGTGAGAGGAGCTATAATCCTACTCACTAACATCGACTTTAGAACCACATATTCTGATTTTTCAGGAGACTATATTCTTTCTTGCCTGATCACCCCTGTATTTAAACCTATGTGTATCAGAAGGCCTGTGAGCTTGCTTGTGGTTTTGTACCATTTGGAAGTTCAAATTTGACTTTAGAAATGATGTCATATTTGCTTACTGCAAACTGGGCTCATGTTGGTTGAGAATTGGATGTGATTCAGGTCAAAGTTTTGTCTTAAAAAGAATAAAGCCCTGTATGCTTCATTTCCTGATTTTAGGAGAATGTATAAAGCTTTAAAAATAGAGTGAATATGACTGAAAGGCATATTCTTGCTTTTGGGAGCATGGAAATAAACTGTCAAAAAGAAGATTCAGTTGGCGCAGACTCTCTCCTGTCATGTAGAGTTTGGGTGTTATGAATAGTGTGTTGCTTATGAGCATCCATGTTCTCTTTCATTCCTGGGGCAAGATTCTCATCACTCTGATTGCTTTGCATGTCTTCTGGGCCTAGGAAGATGTGGTTGGGTTCTGAACATCACACATGGTAGGAAGAATCTACAAACATTAGATGAATTCTTCAGCAATTCAGTCTCTTTTTCTAAACTCCAGCACACTACTTCTTTCCATATTGTAACTTATTTACATCACAGCTTTGGCTAGTGGGCATTTCCTTTAGTTCAGACATAGATCATCTGGCTTTGATAGCTAGAATGCTGAGCAGACGGGACTACAATCGTGGGTTTCTTCTCAAATTCACACTGAGTCCTGCTCAGTCTATGTGTAATCTCTACAGTGGAATTTAACTCTTTATATAACCACTGCTAGACTTGAGTATTGGAGAGATTTCCAAGAAATCTGCCAGATACTTTTCTTGACATATAAACTAAAAATAATATTTTTTATCAGAGAGGATAAAAAAAACCTAAGTATCAGTGTTCCAGGGTGGTAGATGAAGATGACTTTAAATAAGTCATCTCATTTACAGTGGGCCACTTGGAGAATGAAGAATGCTTAAGCGTTAGTGCAACTGGCATACATATTCATTAACGAAGGGAAGGTGCCCTGAGTGTTCCCTTCACACACCACTCCTCTACTTCTGGTCACTGTATTGGGAGGAGCACAGCTCTCAGGGGCTGGCCTGTATACTCACTTCCTAAGGCTGGAAGCGCCTCTCTGCCAACTGCCTTCAAGCACGAGTGGTCACCTTTCCCCTGGGTGGAGCCTCCAGACTTCATATTCCTTTTTGGGTTAGAGTTGGAAAAAGTCTCTCCTCAGTCACCTTCCCTTCATCTTTTTCCTTCAGAAACTGGACTTTGGTATGCTTTTCTTATAAAAGAGTAGGAAAAGGAGTCTACCCCAGTAGCTTTTTTTGTTTCCAATATCATCATCCTGCCCTGATGTATTCTAACCAAGACTGTCTTTTAAGTTCTTGGCTTTGAAACCATAATTTCAGGCGCTCAGAGACTCTCTGTTCCAAGCTCTGATTTATAGATGGAGAAGTCAAGGCTGAGTGACTGGGGTTGAGGAAGAAAGTGGAAGTTATTTGCGCTGATCCTCCCAGCTAGATAGAAGCAGATGCTTAATATATGAGTGTCCTCTTTCCATTTTTGCAAGTTGTCTTTTGACTCTGTGACTGATTTATTTTGGTTATTATGGAATTCGTGCATTTCAAAAATTCTTGTCCTTTTCTTTTTACTCAAATTTTACTTGATGGCAATATAACAAGCAAAATGCTCAACAAGTTTCCCTATGAGAAGCAGCAACCCCCTACATTCTCCTGTTCCATTTATTCATTCCTTTTAATTTTTTTGTCAGACTGTTCCAATATCTCTACATAACATGCTTGCGTGGATACTTCCTGATTGTTGATGTGGCTACTACCTCTTAAATTCCTGGTATGGAGAGTAAGCATTTAAATTCTTCCACACCCCACATAAACATATTGTCTTCGAATGTTAAATTAAAAAGAAAAAAAAAACTTATGTTTCTTTTTATTACTGGCATTTGAAAAGCAAAAATTATAATCTGATTTTGGAGTCAATGTATAAATAGGAATTTTGGGGTATTTGTCCTGGTCTTTGGTATTTAGAAAGAAGTCTTTCCTAATGATGGAGAAGGGGTGCCACTTCCACAGCGTTTTCTCCCTCCAGCAGTATCCACTTCCTCCTGGCAACATATATTTTTTTAATTTAGGGATGTTTCCCTACGTGCCAGTTTTGTTCTTGCAGATGTCTGTGGTGGGGTTGGTGTGTTCCTCCAGGAGGAAGCCTGGAGTGTGAGTAGCTCAGTATCTGCCCTGCACTGACAGACATGGAGTAATACTGATCACTGTGCTGTGTTTGCCAGTTTATGGTACCATCACATGAAGACAAGCCACTGTTTCATTTCTTATCTCATGTAAAATTAATAGTACACAACACATCACTATTCAGACTTACATGCTATGGGAGGTGGCCCATGAGGCAGCAAGAGCCCATGGCATTGAGTTTGACATGGTCTCTTCAGAAGGTTTAGAGTTGGCCCCTCTCTCAGGGCACCATGATGATGAAAGCACAACCTTCTGTCTTTTTCATGATTTCAGGTAGATGCATTGAGATTACGACTGGAAGAGAAAGAATCTTTCCTCAATAAAAAAACAAAACAGCTACAGGACCTCACGGAAGAGAAGGGGACACTGGCTGGAGAGATTCGGGACATGAAAGATATGTTAGAAGTAAAGGAGAGAAAAATCAATGTTCTTCAGAAAAAGGTGAGTAGCTGACACACGCTCTTCAGATTGGGAATTGGCATCATCCGTGTTCTGTGACTTCAGACATATGTTTGATTATTTGGAAAAAATAAATTATTTTTAAAGAATTTTAGAGTAAAAAGCATAAACTTCTAAAGGGCTGGCATTTGACTCACTGGAGGTTGTATTGTGTTATTTCTAACATGGCCTGATGAATTTTCTATTTAACACCCAATAGCTAAATAGTGAATATTTTTTTATGCTTAAACGTAGTGGTAATTGCACAAATTTAGACATAAGTCTAAAATTTTAGAAAGTCCAAATTACTGTATTTTAATGCATTTTGGGCTTAAAATGCATTTGGGTCTTAAATGTATTTTAGATGCATTTTGAGTTACATAAACTTTAGTAGATCTATCCTGCCGAACCCAGATAGATTTTAAGGGTGTAGGGGGTAGTGTTTGCATTCATTACTTAATTGGTATCATTGAGAGAAGGCATAATAGTTTCTGATAGTGACTTAACACAGAAGTTGCTGGACCTGGTGAGGACTCTTCTTTCTTTTTTCAGCAACTCATTTTCTCCCTTGTAGGGCATGATGATTTTGTGATAATACCCTGCTTTTATTTTGGAAAATTCACATTTCCTACTGTGTTCAGTTTTGGTTGGACCATAATGTATCCCGACTTAACCTAGAAAAAGGTAGGCAAGAAGAGAAACCAACTCCTACTCTTCATAGTGAAAGAAATTCTATTGGGAAGATTAACAGGTTCTATTGGAAAGGTAATAGATTAACCAGGCGACCAACATGGACACTGGGCAGGAATCAATGGTGGACAGGGGGAGTGGACTGGCCAGGACATTGCTGGGCTCCCCTACTTCGGGTGCAGAGAAATGGAATCTAACTGGCCCATCATCATCACCACCATCATCTCTTGCCTTGTTTATATCAACAGAACCCTAACATTTCCCCTGCTTATACCCTTATCTTTTTACGTCCTATTCTTAACTGAAAGTGGAGTAATCCTTTTGAAATATTTAGTAATTTATATCACCCTCTGATCAAAACTCTCCAGGTACATCCAGCCATAAAATTGATGGAACTAAGTGTGAAATGCAAATATGGGGACCCTTGATCCAAAGTTACCGATAATTTCAGAATGGTGATGGCTGAGCATTCAGTCAAGTATGGGGCCTTTCTGAGTTTTGGGCTTTGTGCAGCTATCCAAGTCACATGCCCAGGAAGCTGTCCCTACCTTCACTGGTTTCTAATCTCATTCAAAGTAAAAGTAGTATCTTCACCATGGTCTGCAATACTCTGCATTACTTACCTTCTCCTGTTTTCACCTCCTGTACTTCTGCTTTTCCCATAGCCTACTCTATTTTTGCCTTTGTTACCTTGTGCTTTTCCATTGACAGCTCAGGCAGCTCTCAGGGATTTGACAATTGCCAGACTCTCTGTGGGGATAGTCTCACCCTATACTTGCTCTGCCCTAGATGGTAGTCATGAACCACAGGTGGCTATTAAGTTCTTAAAATATGCTGTAAGAGGCCCTCCTTGGTGGCGCAGTGGGTTAAAGCACTGCACTAAGAAACTTAAGCTACTTCCGCATGAGTTCGATTCCCGCCTGCCCCGGAGGAGTCCACATGACGAGGCAGACCTCTCCTGACCCACCCGCTGCTCCCCTCAGCAGTGTACTTTGTAGATCTGCCTGTTCTGCTCCCCACTCTGTCTCTGGTGAATCCTCTCACCCTCTGCATCTCTGGCCTGTATACCCCAGTTCTGTATGAATAAATAAATAAAATAAATAAATAAATATTTAAATAAAAATACACTGTAAGATTAAAGTATATGCTATATTTTGAAGACAGTATAAAAAGAGGTGTGTAAGATATCTCAGAAGTATATGTTGCAATAAGATCTTGGACAGATAGGGGAAAAGAAACAAATATTAGTAAAATTCATTTCACCTGTTTCTTTAAATCTTTAAAGTATGACTATCATTTATCATTTTACAATTACCTGTGCAGCTCAAACTGTTTCTGTTGGACAGAACTGTCCTAAATGTCCTCATGAGTTACTCATGTGTTGCTTTTTTAGTTTCTTTCTGGCTCCTGCTTGAACAGTACTTTGGTATACATCCTCTTTGCCCTATACAAGATATTGTGGCCTCCCACATTCCTACATTCTGTCCCTCAGTTGTTCTTTCTAAGTAGATGTTATTTCCTAAGTAGAAATCTGACATTATGAGTTTTTGCTTTGTTCACTTACATGACTAGAATATTAAATTCTATAAAGGCAGAGGCTTTACTTCCCCTCCAATTACTGTATTTTTATCAGCCAAAAGGTATATATTTGTTGATTAGATGAATAAATGTGTGAATTTGCTTCAGAGTTAGTCCTGGGTGGAACATCTGGATGGACAAGATTAAGTGACATATTCAAGTCCTGCTTCCAGAACAACTCTTACCTGTGGCTTTGGCTCAAAGCCAGAGCTGTGCAAAAATGACGGTAGCAATTGGGATTCATTTGTTTCCACGAAGAGTCAATGATTATGTAATCAATGAAGCTCAAAAACCAGGAACCCACCTACCCGTGTTCTAGCCTTTTCATAAGTCAATTAGTTCTTTTAAAACTCAGTATTAATTTAGTTTAATATTAGATTAGTTCTTTTTAAACTCAATATCCTCAAGTGCATTCTTTTTCTCTTATAGTCAGCTAGAATCCTAAATTCAAGTATAAAGTAACAGGACTCTTACTGAAAAATTAAAGTTAGATTTAAATCAACTCATGGAGATGTTACTGGAGAGTTAAAGTAGAAATACAGCATTTATTTGAAAACCTCAAGATACGGGTGATCTGATGGATCCTGTTATTAATTTATTTCTGTCAAGATTTTTACAGAAAAAGATCTGGTCATTGAATTCCACTTCATTCCCCTTTGCAACTTCAGCTAAGATACGGATGTTTAGAAAAGAAATGGGAAGACATGACCAATGACCTTTAAATCTAAGGGGCTTTGTTGGGCAGTGCTAAGGGACTCATTAAAATGACAATTCTTGGGGACATGTTCTAAGGATTCAAAAGAAGACTTTTTTCATTTAAATCCTCAGGAGCAATGATAAAAGCTGAACTTTTATTGAACTTATATTGAACACTGTTTGCTTGATACTCTGCTGTGCTTATAACATACTGATTTTTTTTTTTTAATCTTGAGCATAAACCCATGAAACAGGTAGAGTTATTAAACCTAGGACACTTAAGGATGCTGAGGTTTATGGTAAGCTTGTCCAAGGTTATACAGTATTGATGTAAGGATTTTGTCTTTGGGAAAATGCGATAAAATGATTTTATTTCAAATTAAGTAAATAAGCCTCATTTTTCATTGAACCGCAAGTTTTTTTTTTCTTTTTTAAAGATTTATTTATTCATACAGAACTGGGGTACAGGCCAGAGATGCGGAGGGTGAGAGACTTCACCAGAGACAGAGTGAGGAGCAGAACAGGCAGATCGATGAAGTGAAGTGCACTGCTGAGGGGAGCAGCGGGCGGGCCAGGAGAGGTCTGCCACGCCATGTGGTCTCCTCCGGGACTGGCGGGGAATCGAACTCATGCGGAAGCAGCTTAAGCTTCTTAGTTCTGTGCGTTAACCCGCTGAGCCACCAGTGAGGGCCTGAACCACAAGTTTTATGATTAAAAACACCAGGTGTGAAAGTGAATCAAGGAAAAATATCACAATTGAATATTTTACCAGGAATTGAGACTAAATGTCCTCATTCTTGAGGAATAAATGGCAACAATTTACTCAGTACATATTTTAAGATGGGTCATTCAATTGAAAATGATAAATGACCACTTTTGCTGATGTGTATATTTTGCAAAATTTAAAACTTTTCTCCATAACCAGATCAAAATGTTTCGGAGCCAATTTGGAAGTTCTAGAACAAAGCTAGTTGTATGTTTATGGCTTCTTTGGGCAAATGATCACATTCCTACTTGTTTAAGTTATGCAGATAATGGATTTTTCACTGTTTACCAATACATTTGTTGAGGAGATAAAAGCACTGGCAACATAGGGAAAGGACAGGAGTTTATTATTCCTGCAGAATCTAAGAGATATTAAAAGAGGTAATCTCCACAGAAGTGATGCACACAATTCAAAAACCAACTCAAGCAACAATACAAAGACTCATGAAGCATTGTCTTTGGGTCTGGAGACTCCTTGGTGTTTTGGCCACATTCAGTAAAATTGACTGTTTCAGGGCAGGCCTAGATTGGAGCAGCATAAGCTTTGGATTAGGGTGTGTTGGCATGGAAGAATAATAAACTCATGTCAATGTCAGAGGTGCAGTATTACTTAATATTTCTTTCTCCTAGACTCTTTGGCAACCCTCACTGTGTTTTGATGCCAGTGGGGCTGGGTATACTCCTTTCATAGCCATGTTTAACCTGGCGAGGTTAGGCTTGCACCTCATATCTGTCAGCTCTGCCTTCAGAGTCCCTGGTCTCAGAAGGCTCGTGTACTCCATCAGCCACTTGGACAGATCACATGTCTGGGCAACAGGCATGGACATGATGCTCTGAGCATTTTGTTACTTGAGGAAGGAAGTGAGGTTGAGTAAACAGGGAACCCCAGGTGGCAGAATATCTCTGAGCAAGCTTTTGTAGAAGGCCAGAGATCATTGAGTATAGAGTTTTGGTCCTACTGCTGTAATTCCAAGATAGGAGTTGCTTTAGCAAGTAACAGAAATGTGTGTATATGGAGGTTTTTAGTGGAATAGCCTCTTTTGCTACGATGTCAGAGGAGCAGCACAGTTTTATAGCAGTCCTAGCATTCTGTTCCCATACCTGAATTTAGACTTCAACTGATGAAGTGCTACCTGACTATAGAGTTTTTGTAGGAAATGTCATAAAACCTTGATGACATTGTACATTTGGAAAGTGTATAATGCCCTGGATTTCAGGACATGGTAGCATTATTTGAACCAGATCAAATTCAGACTGTTATGCAGCTCATAGATTCTTACAGCATGAACTTACTACCCAAGAAATTTTTTTTAAAGCCATTAAAATTGGACAAAAATTCTATCTCCATTTTCATTCTAGGTCTCAGTCCCAGGAGTGATGTAAATTTATAGAGCAGAGGCACTTTATTAGGGTATAAAAACAGATGGTGATTTTTCTGGAAGCCAAGTTCATGAGCTGCCTACTGGGCTTCATACCCAACCCTGCAAATTGGGTAGGGATGGGTGAGTGGAGTTGGCTCATGGGACTGCTATCTACAGACTTTCCTATGTTAGCTTCTTTATCCTACTCATTTGAAACTGTGGTGGTGAGAATTTTGAATAATGGTTAAAGTCAGAGGTTAAAATGCCATGGGGCTTGTTTATCAGCATTCTGGGTTTCTTCATGAAGCTTACTTCCCCAAGAAGTAATATTTGAGAAGATGAATACAGAACATGGAGACTCCCACGTTAGTCTAAACTTGATGTAAGCTCTGTGGACTTTTTGAGTGAATTGAGCTCTTTCTCAGGTTTAAACATCCAGTTGAACTTTTATGTTATTGGCAAGCCTCCTAATTTTTAAAACATGTACAAAATCATATTCATTTTGCATTTGCTAAGTGTTTCCTATATGTCAGTTAGTCAGTATTCTAGGTCCTGGAGGTTCAAGAAAAGTTAAATACCCTCCAGTCTTCAAGAAGCTCACAGTCTCACTGGGGAGATAGATCAGCTTAATCATAAGTGTGAGTATAGAGGAGAGCAATGTGGCATGGTACCAGAAACAGACCACTCGAAGAACACAAGAGCAGAATTCTGGCGACCTTAAAGAAAAGTAATTTATTAAAAGAGCATCCAAACTCCAGTATCTGGCCAGTAAAACTAGACTGGAGCTGATCAAGAAAGAGGATGACTCTAGGAGACTAAGAGAAGGCAGACAGCACCATGATTCCATACCCAGGAGTGTCTGGTAAGGTGTTTTGTCTTCTGATGGCTGTCCTCCCACTCCTCCCTCTACCCTTATATCACGCAGTAGGTTGAGGTTAAAAATCATGGGGCAGAGCTCCAAATTTAACTCAAGTGCCTCTCATTGGTAGAATCTAATGACATGCTCTCCAAAAGAATCTGGAAAATGTTGCTCCAAGCTTTACTTCTTGTGTTTGTCAAGAAAGTCTTTGTCAACACTGCAGAGTAAGAAAGGTTTGACAACTGATAGAGAACTATTTCTTGACCTAGTTTGAAATTGTGCATCCTTTCAGTGAATTTCAGATTTCCTCCCAGAGTTAACAGTTTTGAGTATGTCCGTTTTGATCATGGAGAAAGCTCACGCTTCTTGCAAAATATGCATTGGTAAACAAATTATATCAGCTGATGTGGAGGGAATGAGAACTTGGGAGAAGAGAAATCAGTTTTAGATCTACTCCTGGTCCAAGAATGTACTAAGAAGAATGATTTGCCCCAGTGAAATGTCAAACCCACTCATTGTTCCCAGGACAGCATGTTCCGTGTAGGATGCAAGATGAAACCATCCCATGAATAATAAAACATAAATGAAGATATGACTATTGCTCCACCCACACCTAACATTTCCAACCTCAGTTCCATTGCCCTGGGAAAGTAAAAAAGTGATGAAGACGTTAGTAAGGGACCTTTGCCATTCTTCACTTTCCCTTTTAATTTAAAGAAACTGGCATTCATAGCATATACTTTTATGTACTGCAATAAGAATATTTCCTTCTCCATTTCTCACTTCTAACTTCCTGGATTGTTAGAGGCATGGTATTTAATGAGAGTGTTACAATCAAATAGATGATTATCTATAATAATAATAAAAAATAATAAAATAGATTTTTTTACTTAAAAAAAAAACCAAATAGATGATTATCTATGATCATTTCCAATTATGACCTTGCAAATGATGGTATTTTATAATAAAAGCCTTATCTACTTTGCTATTGGACCCTGTTTGAAGTAAGGGCTTTGCACTCAATGGTTGTGAATCCTGATGGCACTTGGGTACTATCATCATCTTCATTTGTAACACAGGAATTTGTGGCATAGACAGTAGTTTTCCCACAATCACAAAGCAGGAAAGTGATGGAGCTGTTCTTAACCACCTCACTCTTTGCTGTTTTTCTACTTTATGATCCTGCCTCCCTCGTGAGATGTGGGATCATTAACTTTTAGGGATAAGCTGTCATTTGAGCAGCTTACCTGAGATTGATGCATGGGATGCCTGTTTCTATACCAAACCATCAAACGTCCAGAGATGCAGTTATCATTATGTAATGATGATGAGAAAGAGGAAACTAATATATACTTATATATTAATAAAATATGACATCAGGCCTGGATCAAAAAAAATGTACATTAAGCTATATTTAGAAAAAAGAGAGATTGTGGTGACCTTCAGTTTTTAGATTTCCCCCTATGATAGTCTTCATGTTCCATTCTAAGCTAGTGGTTGTTGTGCTGCTTTGTTTTCAATCGATGACGCCTTTTTTGCTGTCACAGTAGTTTCACTTTGATTGTTGGCTTAAAGGATTGAAACCTTGAAAGTCGATCCAGGTCCCTTAAGCAGTTTTTCTGGTTAGAGGTGAACTCATGATTCAGGAGTCAGCCAGTCAGTCTGACCTCTGAGTGTAGGTGCCTCTGCTCCTAAGCCTCCTAAGCTCTGACATTCAGAGCTGCAAGTAGGGTGCCATGGCTCTAAGGCAGTAGGTCTCAACACAAGGGTCGTTCCTCCCTAGAAACATTCGTGCTATCTGGAGAGAGTTTGGGGACACAGCTGGGAACTTGCTGTAAGCTCTAGGTGGTAAATTCGGCATCAGTCAATACTGTTAACAGCCCATGAGACAAGAAGACAGTTCTCCACCCCAGCCTGTGTCTGAAACAAACCCTATTCACCTGGGATTCTTTCCTTCCCAGGTAATAATAGCCCTACTCATCTGGGCTCTTTCTGCTCCCTTCTTGAAGGTAGTACTCTTCAAACTAGTTTTTATTTAGGTTAACAGATCATTCCCTCTCCCCTGGATATTGTTTTAGCTGGCATGATTGACATTAAAAAATAATATAATGGTTTATTTTTACATCATTTTGTGCCTTTTCCCATCTCAGTTGTAATCCCGTGGGCTTCCCATTACCAAATCACCTTGTGCCATCACCATAGTCCAGTGCATTTCCCTTCCTCCCACTCTTTTTGATCCCATTCTCCACTCTACCCCCATAAAATGTCTCTGGTATACAGCTGTTCATCATAATTATTATTTTCTCTCCTGGTCCGTTATACTCCTGCTATGAGTGAAACCATCCGGTATTTTTCCTTTTCTTTCTGGCTTATTTCACTAAGCGTGATCTTTTCCAGCTCCATGTATGTTGCTGCAAAAGGCATATGTTTATTTTTTTTTGGTTGCTGAGTAATATTCCATTGTGTGATTGACATTTTTAACTTCACTCATCCCTGTTGTTATAGGGTGTGGGGTGTCTTGTGTGCATGTGTGTGTGTTCATGCATGCTCATATGCATGTGTATGTGATGTTTGGCCTCCTACTGTTATTTTCTCTCTTTTAGTTTTCGTATATAGTCACTCATACATATAATACATATAAAGGCTATTTTACCTGTTAAAATTACTGAAACTGAGCTGACCACACTGGTCATCTTGACTAGTTTGGGGAGGAGAGGGAGCTAGTTGTTCAGTTGAAGCATTAGGAGCATATATTAGAAGTAAGCATCTGATTTAGACGAAAGAGTGATCGGTCACCCAGCAGGTATCACCCAGTTAAGATTTCTTTGGCTAAAGACCAACATTCCAGTCTTTTGGAAAAATGAACTTTAAGACTAATTTTTTTCCTCATGAAAATACACCTTACTTTAGCAGCCTTTGGGGCTGAAAATATGATGTCTGTATTCACACTTTATATATCTTCTCATATATTTTAGTCATTTAGGATATGGTACAATTATTTGTCTGATGTGAACTAATATAGATTTAACTAATAGGCAACTTAAAATATTTGCAGCTAAGGAAGTATTGTGTAGATTAATGTTTCAGATTTTCCTGTTTTCTTTTGGACAGTGCATTCTACAGTTCTGAAAAGAAAAGAAGAAGCTAACCTATGCCATTACATCGTTTAAGTTCTCTCTTTATATTCTGTGCTGAAGGGCAGCAGTGAGTTACTGGGTTGAAGTGGCTGCGTTTTTGTTCTGGCATCACAGTACACTGTGTCTTTATCGTGGTATGAAATTGATGCCAAGGCTTCTAGTGCTAATTAAATTCCATAAGACAAATAATCATCAAGCATGTGTGGCTGCAACTCTTGGCTGGAATAACATTGCCCAATGTTAACTGTGGCCTAGGGATAGAACCACCTTGGTGATCTTTTTTAAAAAAGATTTATTTGTGCATACAGAACTGGAGTACAGGCTAGAAATGCAGGGGCGGTGAGTGGATTCACCAGAGGCAAAGTGGGGAGCAGAACAGGCCGACTGACAAGTACACTGCTGAGGGGAGTAGCGGGCTGTCAGGAGAGGTCTGATGCGCCATGTGTATCTCCTCCGGGGCAGGTGGGGATCAAACTCATGCGGAAGTGGCTTTAGCTTCTTAGTGCTGCGATTTAACCCGCTGTGCCACCAGGGAGGGCCCACCTTGGTGATTTTAACCAGTTGATCAGAAGTCTGTTTTGTCCAATGCAGTAATACCTTTAAAGTCACTTTGTTTCCCCAGTAGAAGTATTGCTTCTTTTGTGAACCTAAGCTTCTCATCAAGCAACCTCCTTCTTTGTGATATTTTTTTTTCTTATATTCTAAAGGCACCCTCTTTATCAAGATGGCATAGATGAATTGACTTTTCATTGTCAAATGGACCAATGCCACAATATTCACGTTCCGATGGAGCAATGTAAGAGACTTAGGAAGGCCTGCTGTATGCTTATGCATCTGTTCAGCACCGTGGGCACTGTTTTCTAGGACCATGTATTACTACTTCCTGGCTCTGTTGAACACCACCCAATGTTATTTGACTTTAAAAGGCATGCATGCTTTTTACCAGTATACCAAGAATGGGCATGCTGCTGATTAATCACAGTCCTGAAAGAGAAAGCTAGGAAGGGACTTGATGGATCTTCCTTATCCAACCTTTGTGTTTTTCCACTCAGGATGCAGGGTTCCTGAGAGATTATGTGCTCCAGGTCACAGAGCTAATTAGTGACAGAGCCTAGACTATACCCTAGTCTAAATCTGATTATATTTTTCTTTTTTTCTCTCTCCATGTTCATGACGTCTGAAGCCTTAGGCATCATGGCCCTGTTTTGATCAGTTTCCCCAACTTGATTCCATACAGCTATCTGGCAATACCTATTCTGGGTATCTGTAATGATATGGATGGACATGCTGCAGGCATTGGGGTAGAGTCCTTTACCTCTTGTGGGCAGGGGGCTGTAAGAAGAGCTTTATGGGAAAGCCAAGGACTAAACTGAGACAAGAGCTGAGGGACTAAGATGTGTTGTATAGTTAAAGCAGCCAGAGTAGCTTTGCAGAGATTTAGCTGGAAGAGGCAATGCAATGCATGTGGAGGAAACAGAAGTAATTTAATGTCGCTGGACCACACTCTCCTGCCCCACTTAGGAAGCAAGTTTTACATTTAAGAGACTTTCTACTCTTTATGTCTTCTAGCAATCAAACAAATTTTATAATTAAGGTTTTAGAGCTACTTTGACTTCCACATTATTCATGTTCTCCACTATCCCTTGTGACTCGCAAGTGACAATAGAGATTATCTGTATTTTTTCTGAGTGCTGTTCAGAGCCAAATCATGCTGAGAACTGATTCTTACTCAATGAGAGAGCTGATCTGGAGCCAGGGGAGGCAAATTCCCTTTTAAATAAATATTTGCTTCTGGGTTAAGACCTTATATTCTGTACTCAATTTCAGAATGATGGATTTTTAAAAGTTTGCTTATAATTGCTTGCAAAATCCTTTGAAGACTTAAAGTAAAAATGTCCAGACTGCCCTTTGGTTGCTACCCTAATGGGTATAGGCATCATGACACATCTTTCAATCTCATTTGCCAGCTGTTGTTGTTTTGTGATATGGGATTAGAGGTGGTTGAGCCTTTACATATTTCAGTCTGGGGATGATTCCGTTTTCCTTCCCACATACTCCCCAGACCATTTGATTTAAATCAATCTTATTTATGTGGGAAGGGGAATTTTCTGTCTGTCTTTTTTACTTATCCTGCATTTGGCAATAGATTCTGCTTTGCTGTGAAGAGTTTACACATATCTATATTAGCATTTATCATGTTATATTGTATAGGGAAGTTCATAATTCAAAATTTTTACTATATATATATATATATATATATATATATATATATATAATTTCCCCATAGTAACAAATGTGAATTAGGGGTGATATGTTCTTGGGAAATCTAATGCTAGTTATTATAGATGAGGGGCAGCTTAATAATATTCCAACATGGCAGTCTCATCACCAGTCTTTCCCCTTTGTCCTTACCTGACCACAGAACACTTTTTGCAAGCCACAAGATTTAAGTTCTATCACACCTTCCTGGCACACATTTCATGAATAACGCCTGGAAAGATGGACAGGGTGAATTTCACACTTATTATTAGATATGGCATGGTTTTCTTTGAGCAAAGAAGATTACTTGGATGGATTTTACCTATTCATGTGAGCCCTTCAAATCTGGATCCTAAGGTCAGAAACAGGAAAGTCAGGGATTTAAGGGGATTCTCTGAATAGGGTTCTCCGCAGTTGACTTGAAGATGAAAGGATCATGTGGCAAGGAATGTGGATGACCCCTGTGGCTAAGAGTGGTTACCACTGACAGCCAGCAAGGAAACGGGGACATCAGTCCTAAGACCATGACAAATTGTATTTTGTCAATAACAGAAATAAGCCTGGAAGTGACTATTTCCCTAATCTCCAGACAAGTCTTCATTCTGGCTTGTAATTAAATGTAGCTGTACCACATTTCAGCTTTGTGAGACCCCAGCCACCCCATGCATATTTCTGACTTATAGAACTATGGTCTGATAAATGAAGGTTGTTTCAAGCCAGAGTGGTGTTTGGTTACACAGCAAGAGAAGACTGATGCAGTTTATACCAAGGCAACTACTTGGTAAGAAATGTCTCACAAAAAGCCAAACAAGTAAACAGTAGTGTTCACAGAATAAGACATTGTCACTTTAATTAATCAATTTTCAATCTCCTTGTTAACTTATGTTAGAAGTATTGGGAGTTTTGATGAATTTTTCTTATTTTAAGGGGATTTCTGTTATTTCAAAATGTATGGGTAAAAGCAAACCTTTAGTACAGTTTGAGATTGTATTTTTTCTGATCATATAACAGATTTCTTAAAATGTGATGTTATATATTTGTGTCTGTTTCCCCCTTAAGCTCTGGGTTTAGAAGGGAAGTGACTGTGTCTTAAAAAGTCATCTTTTTTTTTTTAAAGATTTATTTATTTATTCATACAGAACTGGGGTACAGGCCAGAGATGCGGAGGGTGAGAGGATTCACCAGGGACAGAGTGG
>NW_004567105.1:56759236-56793989 GCF_000260355.1 Condylura cristata
TCCAGGGCAGGCGGGAATCGAACTCATGCGGAAGTGGCTTAAGCTTAGTGCAGTGCTTTAACCCGCTGCGCCACCGGGGAGGGCCAAAAAGTCATCTTTTTATCTCTATTACCAAGCAGTGTTTAGCACACTGTAGGTGCTTATTATAAGCATTAGCTGAAAATTGAAATGCAATAGGATGACCAAGCAAATCTGTCCAAAATTCTGGTAACATTCAAGGTAGGGGACAAAAATAGGAATGACTATTTCTCAGAGAAAAACCTTGATTTACAAAACAATCAGTGCGCCAAATTTGGTCCATGGGCTGTAGTTTGATAAGATCTAGTGTAGATCACAGTCCTCTAGGTAATTTAAAATATAATAATCTTCATGAAAAGCTTATATATATAAATCCTATTTGATAGACTTGAACAATGTATATACTTCTTTTCAGTGCTATATTTACTTTTGCTGGTATGTTCCTCCTGTTGCTGTGGAAGTAAGCTACTGCTCCCAGTGGGGAGGTCTTCCCAAGGTTCTAATGCATTCTGTAGGGTTTTTGTGAGTCAAGATTGAATGAAACAAAGCTGAGCAAACAGGATGTGTTTGAATGGATAGCATCGATTGACTTTGGGTGGAGATAATTCTTTCCTTAGTAATGAAATATTGAATTAAATTCTTTAGGTCTCCTATGATACTCTGATTTATAAAAGTGTACAAAGGATAGCAAACATTCTCCAAGACTCTCTCCAAGTTATGAATGTTTGTAAACTTGTGAATGCTGGAGGCATAGGCAAGAGTGGCCAGGTGGGAAGGTAGGAATAGAAATGAGGATCCTTTTCTCTGTTTCTAACACTTTTTATTAGCGCTTACAGGGGAGTACACTTTGAAAGAGATAAAAGACAGACAGAAAATGTTATAGAGGTGGGGGAGAACAAATGCAGAACAGCTGACCTAACCTGCTTCACCCACAGTTTATTTGCTTAGGAATTCATTCTAAGAGCACAGCAAGACTTTAAAGGTCAGCTTCAGCTTTGTTCATAGCAGGATTCTTTAAAATAAAAAAAAATATTTTGGAGGGGAGCTGTGGTAACATTATAAAGTGAAGGTGTGACTAGATAAAAAATGGTATAAACCTTCTTGGAAATTCAATCAATAGAAATGATGTTGCAGAAGATTGTTTAATGATATAGAAAGATATTCACATTATCTTTGTTAACATTCACTACTTATATTGTGCAGACAATTACTAGAGGATGTTGACTTTCATCACTATAACATGAACCCATTTGTTCAGTTCACATACATACATACACAACTTAGATATATATATGCATCAGTATAATTAGT
Organism: Condylura cristata; assembly: GCF_000260355.1. Taxonomy (NCBI): domain Eukaryota; kingdom Metazoa; phylum Chordata; class Mammalia; order Eulipotyphla; family Talpidae; genus Condylura; species Condylura cristata. The sequence goes on from NW_004567105.1 coordinate 56,760,566, forward strand.
TTATACTGAAAAAATTATGGGCTGAAAAAAAATTATGGGCTGTGAAGAACCTGGATTTTGTGGACATGTTTTAACCTTAGGCACTTTCCTTACATTTTCTCTGCCTCATTTTTCCTATCTTTAGAATGAAGCTGAGCTCACATTTCACTTTCAGTTTCAATTGTTCTCAACATAGTAGGTTAACAAGAACTATTTGTTGAATGAACAAAGTTCTCATCATTGTTGGTGCACAGAAAATTATTTTATATTACAATTAGAATTTAAATGCTAGATTCATCAACTCTTTCAAGGACCTTGGAAAGAAAATGGAATGGCTATAAGTTATTTTCTAAGTAGACATACAGTAAGATTCATCCTGTGCATGAATACAAGTCTGTGGGTTTTGGTGAAAGCACAGAATCATGGAACTGTCTCCATAGTCGTGATGCAGGACAAGTTCTGTTGCTTAGAAAATCTCCTTTGTGCTGCCCCCTCTGTAGTGAACCATTCTTCTCAACTGTCAGTGCCCTGAAACAGTTCACTCATTCCCTTTCCCTATAGTTGGGCCATTTTTACAACATCGTAGACATGGAATCATGCAGTATACAGTCCTTTGTGTCTGGTTTCTTTCATTTAGCATAATATATTTGAAATTCATCCATGTTCTTCTAGCCTTTATCAATAATTTATTCTGAAGATAATACTTTAAAAGTTAACTGCTATTATTTATGAAACATTCCATATCATAAGCATACGGGTCAGTCTTCTATCCCTGAAGTTGTCCTGAAGCCAGAACTATAACAGTACAGAATGTTAGCACTGAAGAAGACTTGGGAAACAGCTTACTCTGAGACAGGTGAGAAAGTGAGGGATCTGAGAGCCAGAAAGCCAGAAATCTAGTGCTCTCCCAGGTGAGGTTAAGTCAGAGTTGAGGCCAGAATCCAGAGCCTTGGTGCCACACCAACAGTTCTGTATTGTGATTTAGAAAGGGTAAACTTTTCTGGTAATGAACTGGTAGGAAAGTCAGGGAGGAGTGTGTGTGCATTTGGTGTGTTGAAATGATAACATAAAATTGTTTTTAGAAGAAGAAAACCAGCACTGTTTGTGATTAGAATGAGAAGCAAGGTTCTTCGATCAGGAGAGTGGTGATGATGTAACGGAGGTGAGTTTGTGTAAATCCATCTCCATTTTCTGCATTCATGGTACACACTGGTTGGGGATGGCCAGCAGGTGTCACAGATGCTGCTGCGTCCTTTGTCCTCTGTACATAAGTGACACCAGTATTTGTTTTCCTCCTTTTGACTTGTTTTACTTAGCACAATCACCTCCAGTTCCATCTATGTTGTCAAGAATGACAAGTGTTTTATCTTTTAGTTATAACTGAGCAATATTCCACTGTGTGTATAAACCACATCTTTCTGATCTACTTGTCTGTGTTTGGCACTTAGGTTGTTCCCTCAGCTTGGCATTTTAAATAGTGCTGCCAGGTGTACGTGTATCCATTCAATTTAGCACTTTTTGTACTGTTTGAATAGCTACCTAGGAGTGTAGTGGCTGGGTCACACAGTAGATCCATTTTTAATATTTTAAGAAAAGGGTTGTGTAGTTTTTGTCTTGCAGTCTGAATTACAAAAGTCTTTTTATCATTTATCAGTAATTTTTATTTCTAATGTAATCCTTCATTTTAAAATAAGCAGTTTATATTTATGTACCATATATATTTTATAAAAACAAAATACTTTTAAGTAAATTATTTTTTAATATGAATCATTGAGTATGAATCCATTTTATTGCAGAATTGCATAATATAATGAAAAAAATAAATATAACTAAGGAAAATGCAGACTATAGCTTTTAATATGAAATACAGAATGCTTTCTATAAATAACACATAAAATATTTGCTAATTTAAGTTGGTCACTGTATCAGCTCATTTTCTTTCTTTAAGTTTCCCTATTAAAATAGTTCTATAACAGTTGACTGAAAGTCGTAGGTACAGAAATTAGTTAAGCATTCAAGGTAATTTATATATTTGCTCTGTTTACAATTGCTCAAATTTCTGGTAAACATGGAAATTGTTCTATGGAAATATATGTGATTTCTGTGCTCATCTAAACTCTCAGAAACAGTTCTTGAGGAATTATTGTGTCTTTGATATTTTATTTCCGTTTATAGTTCAAACATTTGTTGTACATTTCTGTGTGGTTTATATATTTTTTCATGTCACTGCCATAAGACCTTTACTTGGAATTTCAAACTAAATGTTTTTTTCTTTGAATAATTCATCCTTTAAATTCTTTTCACTTGTTGAGTCTCTACCATTAAGGAAATAGGAACTAAGTAAAGTCTGGCTGTGCTAAGTGTTATAGTAGTTGACAAACTAGTTCACTTGGATAAGTCTCCCATTTTCAGTGTCAGCATGGGTTAGGGCAGCAATGGAGAGAAGAAGGTAGAAAATAATGTCCAAAATGCTTGCAAGAGATTGAGTTGTGACAGGGGAAGGGCCTAAGACACCATCCTGTTGAATTGAAAAGAAGTAAGAACATCAGTTTTCTCTATTGAAATTGCTTTAAAGTGCATGGGAGGTGCTAATTTGCTCAGACATCTTTTGCAAGCTTACATATGGAATCTGCTTAATCCTCTTGTTATTTATGTATAGTCATGCCTGTAGCCAGAGAGTTATCTTTCTAGACTTGCCTCTTTCTAACAGAGAATAAAGGCTTGAGGAATATAGGAGATGTCAGTAGCAACAAGCAACTTGAATTCCTCAAGATAAAGACCATGGCTGGGAAGAATTGAGCAGGCAAGGGAAGGTTACTGACTCCACATTAATAATAAATTTACGAGTGTACAGAGAAAATCATGCCAGGCCATCTTTATCGTTTTCTAGGTGGACGTGCAAGATTAAAGAAAGGAATTCAATAGTTGTAATATCTGGAATTGAGTAAATCATCTAATTCAGTGTCTCTACAAATCTTTGGGGGCAGTCGAGGTGGGGGTAGAGAATGGGGAGAACCTCAATGAGAATTGGCTCTGAGCACTGTCATGTGGATTCAATTTGGCTGTTGTAATAAATTACAATAGAACAAGGTCCATTGGGATGATGTTGGGATCAATAGAAGGTCAGGCTGTAACATCTCCAGCAGTGCTCTGGAAGCATGGATCACACACTTTATTAAGCTTGGCAGAGCAGGAGGTTTTGGTATGGTTGTGGTCACTACCCCTGTTATCAGCCTTTAAGAAGCACCTGTTGGGTACAGGGCACCCTACGGCCACTACAAGAAAGAGTGTGTAAAGTTTCCCAAATGGTTAACCTGTTTAAAAATGATGACAGTGGGTACAATTTGTTCAATAGTAACAAGGCTTCCATGTATAGCAATAAGCCTTTTTTTTTTGTATTATTTCTTTAGTAACACTTGAGAGGAGATTTTCTCTCCATTTTTCAGATGGGGAAAGTGAGCTATAGAGAATTGATAAGGTAAAATGGCTAGTAAATCGCAGCAATAGGTTATGAACTGAGAGAGATCTTTCCTTTTAGGACTACTGTCTATACGTGTATTATCCCTTTGTTCATGTGGTAGTCACTTCATTCAGCAAACATACCAAATGTACCTGAAATATCTCTGTTATAGATGATTTTTAAAAAATCGTAAAAGATGATTTAAAAAAATGGTAAAACCATGACACCGGTACAGATAAAAGATGAACATGCAGTAATAATTTTACGTATCTCATTAGGTGAAGGAACTAGGCTAATGTTAGAATGGAGAGAAAAACTAGTGAATAAAAACATTTATAGCTCAGAATTAATGTGCAAATTGGAGCAAAATCCATGTGTGGGGGCAAGTCAATATAACCTCAACAATCAGAATTTGTATGTTATAGTCAAGAATTATTTTCCTTTGCTGTGAGTTATCTACAGTTCACCAAGTTATAAATGAATGGCTCAAAGACATGAGCCAGATTATCTGAATAGGTATAATCTACCCAATAGTTTTCTATTGACTTCTAACACTAAAGGGAAAATTATGCCATAGCATAATAGAGCATGATTTGGGATCAAAGACTTTATAAATATAGAGAATAACTCTAGCTCTATTAAATTGATCAAGACTTCTGGACAGGTTCATCTGAACAAAAGGGGAATTAAAATGAGTCTGAGGCTGAAGCAACTCATTTTTCAGATGGAGAATATGAGGCCTAGAGAGCTGAAGGAAGTTGCCCAAGGTCACCTAAACTCTTTAATCCAAGGAACCTTGTAACCTCCTATTTTTCATGATAACTTCACTGAACAGAGTAAAGAAGGAAGGTCCTGGCATCTCCAGGGAAACAGAACCAATAACATATGTATAATACATCAAAGGGATTTGTTTTAAATTATTTAATGCGATTGTGGAGGTTTGATAGCCACAATCTGGATGGGAGACTCAGCAGAGAGTTGTAGTTTGAGTCCAACCAGTCTTCTGGTGAACAGGGAGAGACATTATTGCAGATGAAATCCAAGGTTCTCTGCTGAAGAAATTCTCTCTTGCATTGAGGAGGTCAGCCATTTGTCTTGGTCAGGGTTTTAGTTGGTTGATGAGTTCTATCTGTAGTATGGAGGACAATCTACTTATTCAAAGACCACAGATTTAAAGATAAATCTATCCAAAACCCTCAAGGGAACATCTAGAATAATATCTTCCAAAGATCTTGGCATTGTGGCCCAGCCATGTTGCCATATAAAATTGACCAAGTCAGAGGGCTGAGGAACTCTCAGGCCAGTAGGAGTGGTGACAGGGTGTGGGGGAGATGCTGGATACCAGGTATCTGTAGGGGAAGTAAAACTTTTTCAGCTTCACAACTTTCCCCAAGACCCAGCCCTTGAAATAAGTGCTCTATAAAGAGCCGTTGTAGTCACATACTTTGTCAGGTAAAGGGGTTACCTTTACAGTTAGGACGGTTTCTGGAGAATCACTAATGGCAATATGTCTGTGTATTGCGAGTTATAACTGAATGGCAACTGATTGTCAAGTCCAGGATATCTAAAATAAAAATTTTGTTATATGAATTAGTAGTCTGTTTTATAAGAGCATCTCTGAATAGTGTATTGAAGACATCATTGTGAGGGTAACTGGAAATCATTTATTGAGACACAAATTTAGTGTGAACATAACAAATAAAACATTTTTTAAGTAATAATTTTGAATTTAATTGTTCACTTGTATGGCTTTATCAGACTTCTTTGGGCAAGAATCAAGAGGCCATTCATGATTTTTATCATCATTGTAATTACTATCTAATTTATGGTAGAGCTAATATTTATTGAGCTGTTCATCTGTCCTGAGTGCTATTTTGCATGTGATGAGGACACTTCCTCATAGACTCCAAGTCTTCCCTTTGCCTTCTCTGTGAAGCACCCCTTGACCTCCTGAGGCAGTAGTGCTGCCTGCTTGCCCCACCCCAGCAGTCTTTATCCTTCTTACCTTACTCATTGTTCCCCCTACAATATCTTACTTTATACTACAGTCTTATCATTTACTTATTAGTTATCTTAACTGCTTTCTTTGTGTGGACTGATGTAGCCCAAGTATCTGTTCAGTAGCTGCCATATACTAGGAACCCTGTCAGCATTTACAGAATCTCTTGAAAGAGTATTTCACTTATTTGTCCTGAACCTCTCTTGACACATACATTTTATACTTATTCCAGGTATCTGTAGGGTGTCATCATAACCCTTGTTTAGCACGTTAAGCTTGTTTAGCAAAAGTAAGCAAGATTTTGGGCAGTTACTTTGGCATGCATTGAAGGGACATCTAAGCGAGGCTGAGGAATCCCACAGCTAAAACAGAGCCCTGCCCTATCATTTGGGATTTTTCAATGGACTTTGCCTTTGAGAAGATTTCAATAGTTCTGAAGATGCCATAGATCAAAAGAGAAAGCTAAGACATGCTTAACCTAAATAGAATCTGATGCTGAAAAATTAAAAGAAAAATATGTAGTCAAGAAAGTGTTAAGATGGGGAGGTGATGGTTATAGAGTTTTGTTTTTGCAAATGAACAAAATTCTGGAGGTGGATGTTGACAATGATTGCACAGCAATGGGAATGTACTTACTGTCACTGAAATGGCTTTAAAAATGGTTAGGAAGGGAAATTTTATGTTGTGCTTTACCACAACAAGGATTAAAATATAAAAAGTTAAGAAAATGTTGAAATTTATTAGTCATTGTTTATGATGTGTGTGTATACCTAGCAGGAGGAAGGGACAGGGAAAAATAAAAACATTTATTGGGTCAGTAGAAAACATTTAGTGTGATTTTTGCTTGTGACTTAGATCATTTATTTAGTCTCTCAGCCTCAATTTCCCCAGTTCACAATAAACATGGTTAATTGTACCTACCTCGGAGAGAAGTTGTGAAGATTCATGAAATAATAAGTGAAAAGGGCCCTGCTCACTGCCTGGCTCTTAATGAATAACTTTATCCTCATAGGAGAGTTCCTAATATATATTGGGACAGGCATCTCAATTCTTGCCAAACCCTTCCTATGTGGATTATTTTACTTATTTTAAAAAGATTTATTTATTTTTGCATAGGAGATCTGGGGTGTAGGCCAAAGGTGCAGGGGTGAGAAGATTCACCAGAGACAGAGTGGGGAGCAGAACAGGCAAATCTACTGAAATACACTACTGAGAGGAGCAGTGGGCAGGACAACAGAGGTCTGCTTAGCCTGGCCAAGACTTGAACCCAGGCTGTAGTGATGATAATGCTGAGACTTAACCCCTAGGCCACCAGGGAGTCCCTGCAGATTGTTTTCATAAGACAATGCATGCAGGATTAAGAATTACATGAGACCAACACCAGAGAGCACTTTGCAGATAGTCCCTTCTATTATTTCTTCCTATGTTATTAAATGATGACCAGTTACTATCAGCACTGATTTCTCAGCTCTTCAAGTTTGATAACCTTTTGTGTGAGTTTATTCCTGTGCTGGGAGACTCCAATTCTCTTACAAGACTCAGACTAGATTAATCTTTCCTCCAGGTCAGCTTCAAGGACATGACCTGGTTGGCATGCTGATTTATATCTTTCTCTTCTACCTGAGATGGTTGACAGTGGGGTCACTGAATTGTAGCTCTTTCTCTTTGAGATTTTGAGAAATAGGTTTCTCCTCTTAAGAGGTGTCACAAAGCATAGCAAGCATGAAAACATTCGTATAACATTCGTATAGAAAAGTACACAGACCTAGTGATGTTTCATGGCTTCCTTCGTCTAAGTGGGAACGAATGTAAATTTTCTGTAAGGAATGGAGCAGACTTAACATTATGTCCTCTGGGGAAAGTTTTTAAACGTATTTGTCTCCAGGTGAAAATACTTGTCATATGTCAATGAGTTAAGGTCTTGCCCTAAAGAGGCAGGATGGCCTAAGGGTTTTCTGGCCATTGCTCCATAAGCATTTATTAAGTACCAGAGATTAATTTACTGGGAGGCTAATGATGTTCTTAACCTTTCCCTTGTACAAGTCTCTTCCAGAGACCCAGGGATACGTTTTTATGTTTATATGGTTTCAGAAAATTTGCAAAATTAAGATACTTGGTATCATTTTAAAGTCCATCCCCTACTCTCAACCAATTCAAGCCCCACAAAATCTGGATGTACTGCTATTGATATTGTCATTCAGATGTGGGCAGACTGAATCAACCATAAGTGGGCAACTCTCAATAGAGGGGGACAAGTACAGGTAGAAGGAGGAGCAATCAGGAGAAGCGTGGGGGTGGGTGGTGGGGAAGTGCCCAGACATGGAAAGGGAGTGAATTCTCTGAAAGTAAGAAGGGTCTCTGCTGCTGGGTTGTGCTAGTAAAGGGGCAGGCGGGTCTCCAGAGAGCAGCCGATTTGGAGACCAGCCCCCATTACCTCTAACTGACTAGTTCATGTCCACCATTGTACAGGACATACTAGTAGAAAAAGTACTGCTTGAGCTTTTCAGGACAGACTTGGTGCCTAATGTCTTTTAAGTCAAATTTCCTCTGAACCATAGAATCTGAAGTTGTATCAGAACCAGACATAAATATAGTTGGCCATAGATTTAAATAAAATTTACCGGTGCTTAAGATAATCAAACAAATTCACTTTCATGAATTTTATTATCTGAAATAAGTAATATCACTCCTTGGAAGGGAGGGAATGACTTGCTTCATTTGCTGTTCTGCTGGGAGGGAAAAAAAATCTCGAACTCAGTGGCAAACCGATGTCTGTCTTTTCTCTCCAACTCTGCCCTCCCAATCAGAACCCTGCCTTCCCATCTTGAATGCACCAGTGCAGGCTGTTCCCTTGCCTACCCAGCCTTTATAGCAGGAACGCTGTATCATATTCCTTTGCTCGTTGGTGGAAAGAGGCAAACTGTTGAGCAGATGTTGATTATAAGGGGCCCATCGCTATGTCCGGCATTTCAGCTGAAGTTTAGTAGGACTCTGGCAGTTTATACACAGAGGGCCTGTGTCTTGCCAGACTCAACCTAACACTAGTGTTGTCTTTCAGGGTCCCTGTGTTGTGATATTGAATCTCTGTAAACCTCTGGAAGATGCCTATTTAGCCCCCGCCATATCTCAATTGCTTTTTTTTTTTTATATGAAAGTACTCACATTCATCATACGGGCAATTTTGAATGACTTAATAAAGGTGAACACATCTTGAAAACAGGCTTTTGATTATGTTGCTGCCTTGGAAGGGAGTTTTCCAGCTTGTTTCCTTGAGGATTGGTAAAACCACTTGACATTTTTAACTGTTATTCTTAGAGATGTTCTTCATTTTATTGACAGAAAGTATCTGGAGCCAGTGACCTAACTCTGTTATCTAGTCAAGCTCTATTATTTTTTTTATGCCTCAGTTTCTGTGCTGAGAAAATTAGAACACAGTGCATCTTTTCTAGGGATTGTCATGAGAGTGAAATGAAATGATGGAAGTTCAGTGTGCTCAGCAGAGTAGGTTCTTAATGATCATTTAATATGCAATAGCCAACCATGTTTATATATATACAAATGGCATTTGTTCACCAATATTAGGTAGCCATCATGTTCTAGGCCTATTATCTCAAAATGAAATTGGCTGTTGTGGTTTGAAATGAAACTTTTCTAGAATTTTTATGTTGTGACTCACTTTACCTTGTTCAATAATGTTTGCTTTTCCTTATTCCAATTCAGAACTCCTTCATCACTTCAGTACACATGTAGGTATAATGCTGCCATTTCTATTTAACAACTACCTGACGTCTTCTAAAGAAATAACTCTATATTCGGAGGTTAGGATGCAGGTCCTGTGTGCAACTTCATTAATGAAATGATGATTTCACATTATGTTCATATGTTTTCTGGAAGAGAGTATGACCTTAGCCACCCCCCCCCCAAAAAAAGGTGAATATAGTCATTGTCATACAGTTAATAGCTGCTAGAATAGTTTAACTTAGTATATATAAACTTGAAGGAAGGGGTCGCAGATAGTTCAAAGGTCCACTTTTGAGTAAATGGTCTTCGTCTATCAAAAAAGGACCCATGAGTTTCAATTGGCCTGTCTGCTGCAGTGTTGAAGAGGTTACTCATTTTATTGCCTGGAATTAAGAGGGGATGTAAAATGTAAACTTCTTCAAGATCTTTGGAGATTTAGTTTTAAGGGGTTAGATGGGTTAATATTTTACAGAAAAGTCAACTTTTTAAAAATGGTGCCACATTACATTGGGATGGAACTTTACAGTTTTCATAGGGTGCATATTGCCCCTTTTGATCCGCTCTGTAGTCCTGTGCTATCATTGGGTCAGTTATTATTCATGCCTATTTCTATAGATGAGGAAACGGAGATCTAGAAGTAGTTAAATGGTTTGGTTGTGATTCCGAGACAGAAAAGGCATAGAAATTAAGTTTTCTGACTCCCAGTAAGGAATAACAACAATAATCAAAATGGCAAAAACATGAAAGCTCAGGAAAGTGTTTTCTGTGTCAGTGCCTACTTTGAGTTCCTGTTGTGTGATAATTGAGGTGTGAGCTGAGGCCACCACAACTGCTCTTGTAGCGGGTCCAGTAAGAAGGATTCCCTTTTCATCCCTGAGAGTGAATTTGTTCTGTTCTTAGAATATCCTTTAGTTGTGAATTTCCATCCCTGTGGATTACTGAACTTGTCCACACCCCCTTCCTTCAGTGGCTCTGATTGTTTTATTTGTCCAGTCATGGACACAGGCCCCTTCCTTTAATTTCCACACTACCACACACATGGGCATGTGAGGGAGTGGAGGGCAGCCTTCCCTGAAAGTTTGAGATGAGAGGGCTAACAGGAGACCACAGCCCATCAGGCATTTCTGACTCTTCACAAAGTTTACACTGCCCCCCAGGTGAGGTTTCTCATTGATCAGCTTTACCTGCTTATTTAAGCAGCTTAATAAGTCCCTCAACCTGCCCTTGTCCTCTTCTCCCCTTCACCCTGAGCCTTGTGGAGTTTTGGTCTCTGTGTGTGCACTTCCCACCCTCTGCTACAGCTCCTGTTCCTCATCTTCCCACATGAAATGGACTGTGTATTATTTTCTGTTTCCCTAAGCAAGGGCATTTTTTATCCAAAATGAAATTCAGGTGCCCACCTGTAAAATCCCTTTTCTGTGTGGTCTTCTACAGATGCGTGACCTCCCAGAGCTGCCATCACTACCTTGTGGGCTTGGTATTGTAACTATCCCAATTTACAGTTGATAAAACTGAGGATCAGGTTAACTGCCCAAAGTCACAGAGATATGACACCACTTTACAAAAACAAGTGGTCTGTTGGAAACTGGTCAGTGGGCAGAGTTTGCTGGCCCTGCATTTTACCTTTTCCCATGACACTGGTATCTAATTTAATATCTGATTTAAAATCCAAAGTAGATTAAAAACAGAATTTGAAGCAATCTTCGGTCCTCATCATTTCAAGCTCCTTTTCTTTTTCTCACTGACAGGACATAAATCTGTAGAGATTGTTCTTAGCTGCTCTAAGGGTAGTGATGCTGCTGCCACTGAACTGGTTTGGAAACATGTTGGGATTTGACAGTCCCAGCCAAGAACATATTTCTCGACCTATGTGAATGTTATTTGTACTTTCTTTCAAGCAAAATGGACAGTGCATGCACAACCCACATTTCTCAAAGTCTGATTTTCTCTCTGGGGCTGTAAGGGACCTAAGAGACCATAGTTTATGCTCAATTTATCGTGTCTAAAGAACAGCAGGAGTTGCTATTCTGCATCGTGGGACAGTAACTCTGACAAATAAATTCAACCAGGTTAAATTTGTGCTTTTTAAATGACTGCCCAGTGTATTGTGTGGATGGAAGTCAACACCTTGGTTTGTGTGAGTCAACCTCCCATGAAAACATTTCCCACGTTTGTGCAATAGTCTCATCTCTGATCACTGGTTCTCAAGATTAATATTCAAAACAAATATATTCCCTCTTTATAGGGATCATTTGAAGAAACACTGAAAACTGCTTTTCAGGTTTCTTTTTTGGCAATTCAATAACTCACAAGTGGCCAAAGGTTGGGCTTTTCTCTTGATGGCTCTCTTTTCTTAAAAATATCTGTGAAGACAGTTCACCATTATTTGCCAAGTTCCAGTTTAGAATTAAGTTTTACTGCTGGCTTATCATTGAAGTGCCTGAGGAGAGGGGTATATAATGGAAATGTTGAAACCCTTAATCCATTGGTAAATGTTTTCATTCTAACACTTATCTGAGCCTTGGAAAATTATTTCTGGGCCTCTTGAATCTGAAAATCACAAGTTGCATTCGTTCTGGCGTAAGAGCAAAGTTCCCACTAAGACTGTAGCACAGCGAGATGTCTCCTAAACTGTGAGTATGTCCCACCTGCACATGTCTTATCTTGGGCTGGGGAGCATGAGAGGACTTTAGCTGCTTGTATCAGAGAGATAGGCAGGCAAGGAACTTCCTTCCCCCTGTGAAACTTTTAAAAATTTCTTACCTGCTTTCCTTGTCAACTACTAATTTATAGCAATCAAGAAGACATTTCAGAGCACCTTCTACACACTTAATATTTCCCATGATTCATGTAACACCTGTGTATTGAAGGCTGCCTATGTGCTGGGCCTGGAAATACAGCAGGGGATGAGAGAGAGGAGTTCCTTCCTCCAGGGAGCTTGAGAAGAAAATGACAGTCAATAAACTGTGGTAAACTGTGATTATGAGTATGCAATTAACCTGACTCAAGCTGCAGAGAATGTTGTGAAGGAATGCAGGAGCTGAGAGCATGAAAAGCAGGATTTGGGGGGAGGGTGGTGTGCTGACTCCCTTGTCAGGTATGGAAAGGACCCAGGGAGACCAATGGCAATTCAGGGGGAGGAGGAGAAAAGATAGGGAACTTGCCAAACTAGAGGTCATGGAGCTGTGGAAGCTCAGTTCCTGGACTTCACTGTGAATGGAGCAAAGAGGTAGAATTGAAAGGTGACAGGGAGTCAGGCAGGGCCAGCTGGGTAGGCGTGTCTTGTGGTCATGCTTGGATTCCACACTTTCCCCCAACATTACCCATCCGTGTTTTGCATGTGAAGGTGAGCAGCAGCACCTCAATAATCTACCAGTTGGTTTCTACTCTAGTTCCTTGCAGATCCAAAACCCAACTGGAGAGAGTGCCAGACCCAGGAATTGTGCAGAAACAGTTCCTGGGGCCCTTATCTCTACCTCTCCCTTGAGTCTCAGTGGTATGACATTTAGACTTGTATTTTTTATCTGCCCAGTCACTTGAAAAATAGGAGCTATGATTTAGATAAAGTAAAATTCACTCTCTTTGATATAAAATATGCATTAAAGAATGCATACAACAAAAATGTGAAGACGGTAAAAATATCAGTCGTTGCCAAAGGTTAGTGGTAGGAGAAGAAGGAAAGATACAGGGGATTTTTGGGACAGGGAAAATATTCTTTTTTTTTTTTTTTTAAAGATTTATTTATTTGTACATACAGAACCAGAGTACATGCCAGAGGCTCAGGGGTGGTGAGAGGCCTCACCAGAGACAGACGGGAACAGAACAGGCAGATCGACGAAGTACACTGCTGAGGGGAGCAGCGGGCGGGTCAGGAGAGGTCTGCCACGCCATGTGGTCACCTCCGGGGCAGGTGGGAATCGAACTCATGCAGAAGCGGCTCCAGATTCTCAGTGCAGCGCTTCAACCCACTGCGCCACCATGGAAGGCCCAGGGAAAATATTCTTATGACACCATCATGGTAGGTATATGTCACTGCCTATTTGTCTAGACCCAAAGAATCAACAACAGAAGGGTTAATTGCAACATAAAGTGTGGACATAGGGTGATTATAATGTGTTTGTGTCGGTTAACCAGTAGTAACAAATGCACCATTCTGGTGAAGGGTATTGGTTCTGGGGGAAACTGTGCAAGTGTAGGGAGTATGATTTATGGGAATTCTCAACCTTCCCCTCATTTTTGCTTTTAATGGAAACCTCTACAAATAGAAAATCTTTAAAATGCATACACCACTGCAACCAAGATATGCAACAGGTTCATCTTAAATTCCCAGTGCCTTTGTAGTTAGTTCCTGGAAACTACCGCCCTGTTTTTTTTTTTCTTTTTTTTTTTTGAATGTCTTGTAAGTGGATTCACACACACAAAGCCTTTTGGGTCTGGCTTCTGTCACTTAGCATCATGCATCGGAGGTTCTTCCACGTGGTCATGGCTATCAGTCACCTGTTCCCTTTAACTGGGAGCAGGATTCTTTGCGTGGGTGGACTGCAGTTGCTTGTCCATTTGTCTGTTGAGTTGTTTAGTCACTGCCATGTGGAGGACAGTTTCTCAGTATTCTTGCCTGCATGGCCAGGGAGACTATTTGCCCTTCCTCCTTTTACCTTACCCCTCCCATACATTCCCCTACTGCAGCGAGGATCATCTCTTTCAAACACAGTCGAGTCATGCTGTTTCTTTGTTCCAGTTTTAAAGATTTCCATTGCCTAAAGGATAAAAAAATCCTTAGCATTCTCACAACACCTTTTATAATCTGGGCTTTATCTGTTCCACTGCCTCTTTTCACTCTCTCTCCCAGCCATTTGGAACTACTTCCAGTCCCAGAACAAATAATTGCTCTCTGGCCTCTGACTGTTTGCATGCTTTTGTCCTTTAAACTGGGTCTTCTTCCTTTTCTGCCATCTCATCTACTACCTTGCTAACTCCTACTTGTTCTTTGGGTCTCTTTCTATAGGACATCCATGACCCCAGAATGAGGTAGGTACTGTATTCTAAGTGTCATGATAGTTCTGTAATTATTCATAAGATCATATTGTGTGAAAATTTCTTCTTTATTTCTGGGTCCCCTTCAAGAAGAGATCTTGAAATTTCTTGAAGACAGTTACTATGTTGTTCATTGGCATGTCAAATACCTAGTGGGTACCCCTCATTCAAGTAGTGTCACATAAATGAGGATGGCTGGAGAAACAATATTATGATTACTCTAGTTATAAAGGTTACAACACTGAAGTTCGTAAGTGACATAGTTCCAGGTTGTGGGAAACCACTCCCATTTTCTGTAACATAAAATGTCTTACTGCTATACTTGCTTTCCTTTCCCACTCAACCTTGACAGAAACATTGTAGATGCCCTAGAAACCAGCTTCTTTGAAGTTCAAGCACATGTTCTTGTATTCCATTCAGGGTTTTTGACACCGAATACCACTTGACTAGCTTGAATTTGGATAATAAATAAAACCAAGTTCATCTGTAGATTTGAGGACAAGGTTCTGTTTATATCTCCAGGCATCAGGTTTTGATTCTCATCTTTCTCTATGGTGGCTTTTTTGATTCATTATTGGTGAGTTAATTTGAAGTGCCATCCCCATGTTTATCTTATAACTGCACGACCCCTTATGAAGTGGAAATCCAGTAATTACCTGTTAAATCATTGACTAAATAAACAGCAGCAACAAAAATGAATGTATGACTGCTCAGCTTTCAGAGAGATTTCAGTCATATCTCTTTGGAGATTTAAAGCTTTGTTACAAAGTGGTATACTATCTGTTGGACTGTGTCTATGAAGCCTTCTTGCTGTTTCTGAACACCCATGTTTCTTTCTTTCTTTCTTTTTTGCCACAGAGCCTTACATTGCATTTCTCTCAGATGGCTCTTCAATCTCTGTTCAGAATTCACCTCCTCTAAGAAGTCTTCCTGAGTCCCTCTTTTGTTATAATTATTCAAAGCCCCCCCCCCCCATTCTCTGTTCCCTGAACTGATTTTTCCCCATATACTTTGTTATACCACTCTGAATAAGTAGTGTTAGGCCAGCAAACATTGAAGGAGCTTAAGACTTAATATTTAGACCAAGTATATCTAGAGAGCTTAAGACTTAATATTTAGACCAAGTATATCTAGAGAGCGGATTTGACTTTCTCATCTGAATATGATCTTATTTTGGGGCTGTTCTTGTTAATTTGCTTTAAAGAAAGTAAACAAAGCAGCTTCTTTGAGGGCCAAAGTGAGGATAACCCTTCACCGAGTTCCCCTGTATCACCGAATATCCCCTATACAGCACAGTACCCTATGCTGTAGAAGCTGCTACTATTTTTGTGGGTGCAGTTCTACATCTGCAACTGATTGCAACTGCAGATGGGTCTTTAGGGAAATAATTAGCTGCTTGCCCTTTATTTTGAGGTGCAAGTGGCCCTCTTGCCATCATGGAAAGTGGAAGCTTTATGGGAAAACCTGTGGAAATATAAGCATGGGGATGAATTGCTTTTACATTTTTAGTTACAACTATCTTTTTCTTTTAAGAAAACACTTGAAAATGTATAAGCCACCTTGGAACAGACCTACTAGCAACTCCATGACCCTTTCCAGGTGTAATACTTCAGATACTTCCTATTCCCTACCTCCTCCTTAATTTTATTCTGTCTTTTAAGTGCTGCATTTTGTTTCATAGCTGGTACATACTACACATCAGGTAATTTTTGGTTAAGTATCTGACTTATTAACTCTGATCCATTGTCCTCTGAAAAGATGCCATGAAGCCGCCCCTTGCATTTGAATATACTTTTGTGGGAACTTTTATAGTCATCTGCAGTGTGGCACCTTCAGATCCATCTGGATTTGCATCACATAAACCAAGTTTGTCTTTTGATTAAGGACAGCCTGCACTGTATTAGGGGACTGGAGGGTTTTTAACAAAGGATAGAATTTACTGATGGCCATCTTGAAATATCAGTCTGTGAGATTTAGAAATGACACATGGGGAAGCTGACTTGGACAATAAAAGAACAAAATGCATTCTAGATCTTAATAGGAAACAAAAGTGCATAAACAAAAGCAGACTCCTGCTTTAACTATCTAATTACAGAACAATAATAGCCTTACAGGAAAGTTTAAGGAACCCTGATTCTTACAGGGAAATGAAGATGGTTTATGTTTTCTTGAATGTTAGGCTAGCAGATGAGACTGAATTTTTTTTTTTTTAAAGATTTATTTATTTGTGCATACAGAACTGGGGTACAGGCCAGAGGCTCAGGGGCGGTGAGAGGCTTCACCAGAGACAGAGTGGAGAGCAGAACAGGCAGATCAACGAAATACACTGCTGAGGGGAGCAGTGGGCGGGTCAGGAGAGGTCTGCCACGCCATGTGGTCACCTCCGGGGCAGGCGGGAATCGAACTCATGCGGAAGCGGCTTTAGATTCTCAGTGCCGTGCTTTAACCCGCTGCGCCACCAGGGAGGGCCCAGAGACTGAATTTTTGACACTTCCCAGAAGTCAGGCTCCTTTCCTTTAGCCAAATGAATCAGGGGCCTGAGTCATTATTTTATCTTGTAAATTCTGCCTGTGCTATAATCAGTCTTCTTCTACATCCAGTTACTGCTGGAAGGAATGATGTTCATCTTTGAATGGAAGGAAAGGAAAGGCCTCCTTGACCATTTCAGCTCATCTGTTAAACCCCAGGGTTTAAATCATAAGCCTCCAGGTTTGCTGTTCTTGATCAATCATTTTGTTCCTTTTTCTTCTTGCCACACTGTTAAGATGCCATGGAGTTCTTTTACCAGGAACCTGAGAGGCAGAGAACATACAGAATTTCTTTTATGATTAAAATACTTTTAATAGGTTTGACCACATCTTACTGTTTTTATGGTGTTATCATATCCTTAGTCTCTTTGTTTCATCTTCCTATTTAAAGAGCTTTTTAGGGAGATTGGATCTTTGCCAGCCCTTTCTTTCTCATAGAAAATGTTCCTACCAAATGCAGAAGCCACTGATGTGTGTTTTACTCTTGAGAAAAAAGGTGCTTTTCCCCCAGATCCTGGCTTAGTTTGATGTAGAAATATTGCTGTTCCTGTATTTTTAAAAATGTTCCACAGACTGGTAGATCAAATAATGTGTAGTGTTCATCAAACATGCAGATTAAAAATTCTCCGCCTGTAACAAATGAATGAGTATCCTGGGGCCCAGGAATCTGCATTATCAAGTTCCCTACTGATTCTTTTATGTGGTCTAGTTGGAAGCCACACAGTTTTGGGTAATTTTTATATTTTAATAATTGAGGTTTTTTTTGGTGGATGAATGAGAGGATTAGAAAATCTGTTTGGGATCCCTCAGTTATATTGTATAAATCATTTGGATGCTGATATCTCTCAGAAGTTGCTGAATGGCTTTTTTGTGGTCTTTTTATCTACTTATCCCTTTAATACAATGGAAAAATATAACTCATTGTGTCATAAAAAATTCTTGAGAATGGATTTATTGAAAACTCATCATTTCTAGAGACCCTTTTCATAATATTTGAGATAAATGTTAAGATGCTCAGAAAATGTAGCATTTGTGTATCTCAGACATGATGCTGTGGCTTCAGTCACAATGACATATGATACATGTCCATAAAGAAATCCATCTGAAGTGAATGGGTGGTGAGACATAGGTAGACTCTTTCTTGGAAGCCCTGCCAGGGCCACTCAAGACTGGACTTTGGAAACTTTCCATCAGCCTTACCACATATAGATAAAACACAATGTTTTACAGTGAAATACAGAAATCAAAGGAAGAAAATACTAAGTTACTGAATGATCATCCAATGGATCATGCTCATATATCTAATTGAAGAAATGTTATTGTTCATTTACACTTCTGTTTCTAAGGTTAAAATAAAAAATGAGGGCCCATCCTGGTTGCATAGCAGGTTAAAGCACAGTACTAAGAAGCTAAAGCCACTTCGGCATGAATTTGATCCCCGCCCTGGAGGTGACCCACATGGCGGGCAAACCTCTCCTGACCCTCCCGCTGCTCCCCTAAGCAGTGGTCATCAGCCTGTTCTGCTCCCCACTCTGTCTCTGGTGAAGCCTCTCACCACCCCTGAACCTCTGGCCTGTACCCCAGTTCTGTATGCACAAATAAATAAATCTTTAAAAAAAATGAATTTGCAACTCTTACCTTTAAAATCGGCATGTTAATATTGCATTTCTTTTACAAATGGCCTGATGTTAAAAGCTACTTTAATGTCTATTTCCATTTTTTCCAACTGAAAAAAAATTCTGATACTTTGGATTACTTTATAAATTTATTGATAGTGAAATTTATACATACTGAGCTTCAGTAATATGCATTTTTATAATCTACTACAAATACATTTATTTTATTGCCACTAGAACTATTGCTTTGGTGGTTTCTATTTCCAGCACATGTTACTATGTTTTTGAAATGGAACATTTACTGTAGGGGACAGAACATTTACCATGAAGGATACTAACCAATAACAAAATAAATTGTCTGCAAATAATGATGTAGGGTGCTTGACATAATGTTTCTATTTTTCAGTCTAGTAGTTCATCTCCCTGTCCTTCCTCTAGGTTTGTATTTAATTTGGGGAGAAAGAGCTGGGATTTGTTTATTTAGGAAGTAGATGCAAGAGTCCAAAAATGAACCACGTTCTAATCCTCCCCCCAGTGGCTCTTATAACAACATAGTAGGGAACTTTTTGAAATGCTATCTTTTCTAAGGAGGACATTTTCTGCAATGTGAGTATTTTATCCTATTAAGTGTTTTTTAAATTAAATTAAAGAGCACAGATAGGATAATTTAAGTTGGAAATAATTTCTTGAATACTAAACAGAGTGCTGTCATTTCCTGCCCCCCCATGCTTACATACTTTTAATCTCAAATTTAGTTTTTTTTTCCTATTATTGAATTTTTGAACTCAAAAGAAATAAATTTTTTACTTTTATTCCCTCCCTGGGTTTCAAATGATTAGCTCATAAAATTATATAATCTCTTAAAAAAGCAGAAGACTATAAGCCAAATTTAGAATTCAAAACAAGTACTATAAATAAAATAATTCTTGTTTTAAAAAGCCTTTTAACCCCCCCAAAAAAGACAGTCAAAATTGTGAAAAGACATCAACCTCAAGTAATTTAAATGACACAGTTTTATTACTGTCTTAAAATGACCTTAAGAAAATATCTCCCAAAACGAATCCTGTCTTAAATAATTCTTTTAGACAGGGAATTGAAGAGCAAACTCTCTTGAAGTCTTTGATGCTACCATTTTCCTGCAAATACCAGAGGACAGAACTTTGGTTTTAACTTAAGATAATAAAAGTAATTTTCCTTTGAGTACAACGTTTTTGGCCAAATTGTAAAGCCTGTCTGCAGGTGAGATTTAATTTAATCCTTTGAGTACTTAAGAAGCATTCCTGAGACAGTGGCCAAAAAATAAAATAAAAAAAAGTGACAAGATTAGCACTTTGTTTATTGACAGTGTGTGGACAAGAAAAGACTTTTATCCCTGAAGAGTTTAATGATTTTTCTTTTAGTGATCTTAATGACAATTTTTAATTGCTAAAATACACATTATTTAGTCAAAGGTTATATGATGCACTTAACATTTAAAGTTAGTCATATTTGATTTATAGCAACAAAAGCAAGCATGAAAGGCAAATAGTGTCTTGCTAGTCTTGCTAGCTAAAATTCAAGTTTAGAATGGCTGAAAGTAGAAACGAATACAAAAGTATTAAAAAAAAATCCCTAAATGAAAATTTGTAGAATTTGTAGATCAATTGTATCTTTCTCAGAATTAGAGTTATCATCTCTATATAATTTTTGTAGGATTTTAAAAGACTTTGTTTTTCAGTTTGTCCCATTATTTCCTTTCAATGTTCCTTTTTTAGGCATGTTTTTCTAAAAGGAACAAATTTTCTGATATAGTATTTGAATAAAGAATTTCATAATAATAAAAAATGTGTGCATGGTTGAAACTTGCTATGAAAGTTATGTAGTGTACATAGCTATGACTTTCAGATAAAATTAATGTCATAAAATATTCTTAATTATTTCTTTCAGTGTGAGGGCAAATGTACTTTTGCTGGGTACTATGATTCCCTTCCAATTATTTTGTATTTTTCCCTTCTATTTTGGGGACTACAGATATGTAAAAAAATGGAGTACTTTATAGTCTAGATTTAGTGGGGTTTCACTTTTATGTGGAAAAGAAAGTAAAATCTGCTATCAGGATATCCAGAAGAAATGAGTTTTCATGATATTAGGAGTATTTCCTGCTTAGTTGATTCCAGACCTCTAAACTACCCTGCTATCCTTTCAATATGTTTAACCATGATTAACAAACCATGAATATCTTCTATACAGGAATAACTTTATTTTCACATCTGAGTATTTCTAACACTCCTAGGACCTTGCCTATGATTTTATCATTGGCCATTTTAAGGATGTTCCATTTTAGAATAATTGGGGATGTTTTCAATTTGCTGCCTATTCATTTATGTTGAAAGGAAAAATTATGCAAAATTCCATGCTATTTGGAAGCATGTTGTCTTGGTTAAGGTTTGGATCACATTTTAAAATTCATTTTGAAAGAAATGAAATCATGTAAATATTTTGGAATTCAGGTAAGCACTAAGCTTAGGAAGTAGGCACTTTTATTTCAGAGTGCTTATCTTTTGGGATCATACTACTCATGGTAAAAGGAGCATTCTAGACATGTCAGTGTTGGTTAGGCATTTCCAGGCATTGTTTTGTTTCTTGCTTTCCTCTTGTCCATTTGAATCTGGGCTTTGGTAGAACTTGCAGAGTGTAGTGTCTCAAACATTCCACAGGGTGTCATGATACGGTTGTTTGTTCTTAGGAACACTGGTGGGAGGTAATTTGAGCCAAGGCTCATCCAGTATTTAAAAAATCTGATTCATTTTGGTTATATTCCAAAGTATTTTTACTGAAGACCTACTATGTGTCAATGCCAGGATAAGAAATATAAATCTTTAGTGGTATGTAAATTTTTCTTCCCTTTACTTTGTGTTTGACATTTTTGCCAAGAGAATATTGGCCAACACAGTGAGTTTGCTTGAGTTTGTTTGCATTTGTTTGTCAAGTAGCTTGATGCCACTTGGGAGTGAATCATAAATGAAGGAGGCAAGTTTGGGAACTATTCAACCCTCAGCTAAAACTACTCACCCTGTCATCTGCTGGGAATCATTCTTGAGTTATGTCAGTGCCTGACAAAGGCTGAGAGAACCTGTTCTAGAAGTCTGCTGGAGAGCAATGGGGAGGCTGCAATAGGCCAGCACCTCTGAAATCAGCACTTGTGTGTGAATGCTGCCTTTGTCACTACTTGCCTGGAGAATCTTTACCAAATTACTGTGCTTTTTTTTTTAATTTTATTTTAAAAATGTGATGGGATTTTCAAGAATAAATTAAACAATGCATTTCTTTAAAAAAAAAAAAACTTAGTGACTTCCAGTTCAGGGACAAGATGACACAACCTTTCTTGTACCTGCTTCTTCTCTCTAATAAAACTTAATTTGGATTGTCTGGAATAATACAACAGTCATTAAAGGACTCTGAAAGGTGGGAAAGAAGAAGCAAGATTGGCTAGGCATCTCAGGAATGGAAGAAGGACATCAGGGTGAAGTCCATAGATTTTCTTCTTATTCCTCATATATCTCTGTGTAGGAGCTGGCAAACCCCACAGCTCTGAACGGCCAACCAAAATAGATGAAAAGAAGGGGTGGAGGAGAGAGACAAGTGAGGGAGGAAGCGTGGGAGGAAGAGAGGGGAATGCCTGTTTTCTCTGGCGAAGGACTGGACAAGAGGACTAAGTCCTCAGCTGGGATGTAGCAGTGGCCAAGTCTGCCCATGAAGGTTTTGCTATAGAGTCCCAGCGAGCCAACCAATCCACCGTCTCACACTTTCCAGCAATGGCAAGCCCAGGCATCTCACTGCAGCCTCTTTAGCAGAGTCAGAGCAGGACAACCTATTCTCAGCACCTAAACCCATGATGCTAGCAAGCTGCTCTGCCCCAGCAGAATATTAGTAAACAAGGGAGGTCAGCCAGAACTCATATATAAATGGACACAACCCTGCCAGCTAAAATGGATGGTATAAATAGAAAAAGTAAACAAAACAAACCTCATAAGGTATATTTCAAATGTGCTTGATAACAATAAAAAATAGGTGGGCTCTCCCTGGTGGCACAGCAGGTTGGAACACAGCCCTGGAAGCTAGCTACAGCTGCTTCAGCTTGAGTTTGATCCCCTGCTGGCCTGGAGGTGACCCACATGGGGTGGCAGGACCTCTTCTGTCTTGTCTACTGTGCTCCTCAGCAGTGTATTTTGTCAGTCTGCCTGTTCTGCCCACCCCTCTGTCTCTGGTGAATCCTCTCACTGTCCCTCCACTGCTGACCTGTACCCCAGTTTCTGTATGCATAAATATAAAACATGCCAGTCAAAATACAGAAATTGTCAAACTTTTAAAAAAAGTTACACAACTATATGCTATCTATAAGAAATACGTTTTAAACACAATGATACAGGTAGGTTGAAAGTAAAATATTAAAAAACTATCATTTTAAATCAACCTTAAAAAGGAACAAGTGACTATATTTATATATACAGGAGAGCTAAGCAAACAACATTACTAGGACAGTGAGTGATGTGATATTATAATAAAAAATTAATTCACCAAATAGATATCACAGTCCTAAATGTGCATGTACCAAACAAAGTAACTTAAAAATAGATGAAATAAAATTTGATGTAACCGAAAGAATTAGACCCATTCACAGTTAAAGTTAGAAACTTCAATGTCACACTGTCAGTAGCTGATGTGACAAAATACAGAAAATTAGCAAAGATGTAGAAGACCTGAACAACTCTATCAGATACAAGAGCTAATTGTCATTTATAGAAACCTCACTGACAAATTTCAGATTACACATTCATTTCAAGTGTCCATGTAGTGTTTACCAACACAAACAATACATTGTAAAATATATTGAAAAGAAACTCTGACCTCTTAGAATATGCTGTGTGACTAACTATTCAAATTGGAAATCAATAGACAGCCTATAGTTCAAAGATGCTAAATAAATAATCCATGGTTCAGTGATAACTTCTGGAAAGAAAAGATGAATGAAAGAATGAAATGAAAAGTGAAAATGTAGTCACAACACTTGTATTCTGAAACTTGAACAAACTTCAAAATTTGTGGAGAACAATTATAACAACCTGAGAGAGAGACTTATAGCATTAAATGCTTATACTAAAAAGAGCAAAGGTTGCAAATGAATGATTGCAAATCAAATTCTTATCAATGTAAACCAGAAAAATAAAAACAAAATAAACCAAAGCAAATATAAGTAATACAATTAGAGCAGAAGTTATTAAAATTGAAAGCATAGAAACCATAAAGATATTGATAATATTCAGAGGTGCTTCTTTGAAAAAGTATCACTATAGTTGATAAACCTCTAGCAACAATGACAAAGGTAAAAATAGAGAAAATATCAGTCAACAATATCAGAAATGAAACAGGAGATATTACTGATTCTGTGGCAAGTAAAATGTGGAGGAATATTTAACTTTATAATCATGAATTTGATAGCTTCTTGAAATGGATCAAGCTGTTTAAAATCCAAAAGCTGCAAGCCCCAGCTGCAAAAACAAACAAGCAAATAAATAAATAGGAAAAAGACAGGCATGGAAGGCAAATTTTTGTGTGAACATGATCAGATGTATACAAAGATGGAGGAAAACAGTAAGATGAACCCCCTAATTGTCTCCACTTTGGCAATGACTGGTTCTCAAAATGGAGGGTTGATCAGAACATGAGGCTTATCAAAACCAAATGAAGGTAGATTGAACCCGCGATGCAGTGGCTGTGGATGCTTCAGAGTGCTGTGCTTTAATACCTTGTGCCACAAGAAAATGCCCATCTTCATTTTTTTAAAGATAACCCAGAAAGAGTAGCATCATGTCATCTGGGTAACTGTTTGCAGCCTAACACAAGTAAATGTGTGTTTGCTTTGTGATCTAGGAAATCCACTTATGACTAACCTAGAGAAATGATAGCTATGCACACACACACACACACACACACACTCCCCACCCTGTAACAGAATGTTTAAAAAAAAATCCAAAACCGACCAAAATTCAACAAAGATAAAATGGATAATTAAGATAGCCTTATAACCACTAAATATATTTAACTTATAAGTTAAAAGCTTCTGAATAGGAAATTTCTAGGCCCAAATAGACTGAACACTTAAACAATTAACATTTGTTTTACTTAATTTCTTTCTGAAAAAGGGTAGAGGGAATGTTTTACAATCAATTCATGAAATTAGTATTACTTTCACACCCAAAACAGAAAAAAGACAACATAAAAGACAAACATGCAAAATAATCCTCCAAAACCAAAATTACCGTCCATTATTTTTTTATGAGCTTAGATATACAAATTCTCAACAGACTATTAGAAAAACAAATGCAAAAGATCATAGAAAGAATAATATACCTTGATCAAGTAGAATTTATTCCAGAAATGCAAGAATGAATCAACATCAAATTGGTTCAACAAAAATTGATCAAAGTAATATATCACATTAACAGAATCAAGGGAAAATTGTAACTACAGGATCATCTCAATTGAAGCAGAAAAAGCACTTGACAAATTTGACATCCTTTCATGTTAAACATACACAAAAACTAGAAATAGAAGAAAACTACCTTGACATAATAAAAGCCAGATATGAAAGACACATACCCAAAGGTAAAAGACTGAAAACTTTCCTCAATATCAGCCATAGGCAAGGATGCTCATTTTCATCACTTTCATTCCATATAGTACTAGTAGTTACAGCAAGGATAAATGCAATGAAAAGAAGGAAAAACATCCACACCAGAAAGTAAGATATAAAATTATGTTTGCAGGTGATATGGTTTTATTAGAAAACCCTAAAGGTTCAACAAAAAACTCTCAAAAGCTATAAATGAATTTACAAAACAGGCAGGGCACAAAATCAAGACAGAAAATCAATTTTTACATTAAAAATAACTAATCAGGGCCCTCCCTGGTGGTGCAGCGGGTTAAAGCGCAGCACAAAGAAGCTTAAACCACTTCCGCATGAGTTCGATCCCAGCCTGCCCTGGAGGAGATTCACATGGCGAGGCAGACCTCTTCTGACCCGCCCGCTGCTCCCCTCAGCAGTGTACTTCATCGATCTGTCTGTTCTACACCCCACTCTTTCTCTGGTGAATCCTCTCACCCTCCGCATCTCTGGCCTGTACCCTAGTTCTGCACGAATAAATAAATAAATCTTTTAAAAAATAACTAATCAGAAAATGAAATTAAGTAAACAATTCCATTTACAATGGCAACAAAAAGAATAAAATACTAAGGAATTAACCAAGGGGGTTAAAGTCTTGTATAACTGGTGTTGAAAGAAATTAAAGATAATATATCTAAGTAGGAAAACATTTCATTTTAATGGGTTGGAAAACTTAATATTGTTAATGTATAAATATAGCACACAGTGATCTACAGATTCGATGCAACCCCTGTCAAAATCCCAATGATGGTTTTTACAGAAATAGGAAAACTTACATAAAATTAATATGGACTCTCATAGGTAATACAATCTTGAAAGTTAAGAAAAATGCTGAAGACTTTTCTGATTTCAAAGTTGACTACACAGCACTAGTCATTAGAACAGTGTGATAATGGCATAAAGACTGACATACAGAATGAACCAGTGAAATAGAATTGAAAGCCCAGCAATAAATTCTCACACATGTGGTGAAGTGATTTTTGCCAATGGTGCCCTGACCATTCCATATGGAAACGACTCTCTTTTCAACAAATGTTACTGGAGAGCAAATCTTGTAGGCCCATATACAAAAGAATGAACTTGCATCCTTACCTAATACCATATACAAAAATGAACTCAAAATGGATCAAAGGCCTATCATTAGGAAATGAGGGAAAAGTATCACAACACTGAGTTTGGCAAAGATGTCTCAGATATCACACCAAAGGCACAGGCAATGAAAAAAATATATAAATTGGGTTTCATGAAAATTAAAAAATTGTGGATCAGAAGACATCAGCAGACTAAAAGGGCAGCCCACAGAGGGAGAGAAAAAACTTGTGAGTCAAACCTGATAAGGAACTACCATTCAGGTTTTATAGAGAGCTCTACAACTGAACAACTAAAAGAACAACCTGATTCAAAAAAGGGCAAAAGACTTGAATAAAGAATTTTCCAAAGATGATTAATAGCACAGTATGGCCACCAATTATCTTTGGGATATAGCAAATTGAAATTACAATGAGATACCAGCTCACACCCACTAAGATGGACTATTTGAAAGAAAGAAAAAGAAAACAAACCAGAAAAAAGCAAGTGTTAACCAAGATGTAGAGAAATAGAAACCTTAGTTTGCTGTTGGTGGGAATGCAAAATGGTACAGGCACTGTATAAAATTTCAAAAAAATGAAATTGCAACTACCATATGACCCAGCAGTTCTGCTTCTCATAATGTACCAAAAAGAATTGAAAGCAAAATCTTGAAGAAATAATTGTATACTCAGTCCATAATAGCATTATTCACAACAGCTAAAACATGTAAGCAACCCTACTGTCCATCAGCAGAGAAATGGATAAGGAAATGTGGCATACTATTGGTATACCTTAAAAAGGAAGGAACTTTTGACGTATGCTACCAGATGCATGAACCTTGGGGACATTAAGCTAAGTAAAATAAGCCTATCATGAAAAGATAATTATTGTATGATTCCACTGATGTGAGGTACCTAGAGTAGTCAGAATTACACAGCTGTATTACACAGGTGTATCTTCTGCTCTGCAACCTCCGTAGAGTTTCTGGTATGTGGAGAGGAGGTTCTCACATAGCCTCACAGCCATTTTCGTTTCACCTTTATTTCCATTGTCCAAAGTCCATGCTACTGCATGGTTTGCACATACATGTACACAAATATATCTGCGGGTGTGGGTGTGTTTAACTTATCTCAGTTGCCAGTTTCTTTCTGTACTGACTATTGTTCTGATATGCAACCATCCGTATTCTTGTTCATTCATGTATTTGTTTATGCTGTTGTATAGCTGCATGAATACTCAACTGGAATGGAGGAAGCATTTGTATTGCCTGAAGAATAGTATAACTTTCAGCTCCTTTGTTTTCCATGCAGGAACTGAGTGCTCACAGTGGTAGGTAGATGGAAAACACTGCATTTTAAAAAAAATATTTATTTATTTATGTATACAGAACTAGTGTACAGGCCAGAGGTGCAGGGGCGGTGAGAGGATTTGCCAGAGACAGAGTAGGGAGCAGAACAGAACAAGTGATGAAGAACACTGCTGAGGGGAGCAGCAGGCGAGTCAGGAGAGTTCTGCTGTACCATGTGGATCTCCTGTGGGGCTGGGGATCGAACTTGCTGCTGTTAGCTTATAGAGCTTTAGCCCATTGTGTCACCAGGGAGGTCCCGGGAAAAAAAAAAAAAAAAAAAGAAAACTGCATTTTTGAGGGAGAAACTTAATTACTGGTCCAAATAACCAGAATTGTCAGGATGTCTCAAGACAGAAAACATATCTTATTAAAAAAAGATGTATTAGTTAAAAAAAAAAAGAAAAGAAAGACAGCAAAGGAAGAAGGCAGGAAGGTAGAATGGAAGGAGAAATAATTAATTTCTGTAGCCTATATCATTGTGACGACTGGGAAAATTAACCAAGACCCACATCACATATAGCAGGGTCAGACTTTGCATTCAGAACTATTTTGCTGCTGCTACTAGCTGCCACCTCTTATTTTACACTCATTATTACAGCTAACTGTCATGTTGTACACCGCCATTCCAGATTCAGGCTAAATGAATCAGTAATCCAGAAACTTGTTTGAGTCACACATTGGAAACATGCATTTGGAATAATTTCCTGAGAAAGCCTGGGTGCAGAATACAAATATTTTGAATGGACTTATCTTAGAGTTGTACTGCTTTTTTTCCGTGTCATTTTAAAACCCTTAATATGAACAAATTGTTTGTACAGTGGGGCTTTTTAAAAATCCTTAGATAAGAAATACATGGTTTGAAAGCAAAGAATAAAAGCATGAATGATAATGTACGCAATGCCTGGGAGAAGGTCCTTGCTTCTGCTGCTCAGAACAGGCGTTATAATCGGCTATTCCGTGTGTTTATTTCAGGCTGCAGATAGTGGATAAAAGTGACTGGTTGGTTGCCAACACATGACTTAGTTGCCAAATGGAGTGTTTAGTACTTGTTATATTTGATTTATATCATAAGTTCTTCCCATTAACAGTCTACTGGTGATAACCTACTTGGCTTTTCATGTTCCTTTGAAACAACCACTTGACAACATTTGACATATCACAAAGTTTAATGCTGAATAAAGGCCTGAGTGAATGCTGACACAGGTTCTGCCTTGTGCTGATAGGGTGTTTGTACCCAGTAGATGTCTGGTCATTGACTAAATAAATGCTGGTCACTGACTAAATAAATGTTTCTCTGGTTCACTGTAAAGCTAGGTCTATGGACTTAAGACTTAAGGGGCTGGTGAAAGTGACAGTAATAGAAGTAATAGTGCTGATGCATCTGAAGCACTTGAATTATATGGAAGGGCATATTCTGGTCATCTACATTGTCCTTTAAGTTCAAAGTTTGAGTTGCATGAAAGAATGAAGTGCTCATCTAGATGGTCCAGGATCCAAGTCAAAGTGTAACCTCATAATATTGACAGTTCATATAGTGGGGATTTTAGTTTTTTTCTTTTTAAGTTGGGCTCCATTAGTTTACAACACCATGTGTGACTCACACGGCGTGGGATCACATCTCTTTAGATGTTCTTAATTCTCTAAAAACAGTTCTACTTCAGGCCAGTGGATATGTAATAACATTTGCATTAAATATGGTGATTTTTATTTTCAGATTGAAAATTTGCAAGAACAACTTAGGGATAAAGACAAGCAACTGACCAATCTGAAAGACAGAGTGAAGTCCTTGCAGACTGACTCCAGTAATACGGATACGGCACTGGCGACACTTGAGGAGGCCTTGTCAGAGAAGGTGAGCTTGGACTAAAAAGCAGGGTCATCGGGATTTAGGGAAACACGCTTGGAAGAAGAGGAGGCATTTAAACATGCCTGCTTTTCTCCACACAGCTCACATCAAACACAGCCCCAGCTGGACCTCTGAAATGTAACCCTCTTCACTAGATGGTCAGTGAAGAAGCCAGGAGTGCCTTTGAAATGCAAACCTGTTCACAGCATCCTTGCCCTACTTAAGCACCTTTGCTATCTTGTCATTATTCTTAGGATGATAAAAGTTGAAAGCCTTAACCTGGCTCAAAATGTCCATCCCTTCATCTGTCTGGTTCTAGTTCACCTCTCTACTACCATCTCTTTGCCTGCCCTCCCTCCCTCTTGCTTGCCCTCCCTTTTTTTTTTCTTCCCTCTTTCCCTCCAGCTTCAGGCTCCATTTCTTTTCCCTTGTTCTTTGTACTCTACCTTTGTTGGTCTTCTAGATTTTCAAGTGCACAATGTGTGCTTGAAATGGCTCAGACTCTTTGCACATACTATTGCCCAGCCCAGAATTTCTTTATACTCTGCAAATGAAATTCCTCTTCTGATAGCTCAGTTTCCTAAAGAGCTTTATTGCACAAATGTCAAGAATGTGGACTTTAAGACTAGACTGCTTGATTTCAAATCCTAGGTTGGACACTTACTGTTTTGGACAAGTTGTTAACCTCTCATTTCCTTAGTCTCTTCATTTGTAAAAGGAAATGGAGGAGTTATCAATAGATTAAATGACCCATGAATTCCCCAGGCTGTGTATATTAAAGAAGCCTTTTTTGATTTCTACTTCAGAATCACAAGGATGTGCCTGTTGACAATCTAAGTTATTAGTCCCCCCCTACACCAACTATATCAGAAACTTGAGTAGGTCTTGGGAGCCTGTAATTTAGCAAACTGCCCTGATTATTGGGATGTATACTATAATCTCACAGTCTTTTTTCTATTCTAAAATATAGAAATGAAAACAAAACTAGCCATATTTCTATAGCCAGAGAGTTTTCATGTTCCTATTAAAATTAGAAACATACAACTTTAGGACTAAATTATAAGATATAAGATGTTATTTGAAGACTTACAAGAATAAATATGCTTTTTTTCTGAGATATTCTTTTTTTCCATTTTCAGGAATTTATTACCAAAGCTCTCTATAGTAAAGATTTTGGAAAATTTGAAATAGGGAATGTTGGTTCAAAAACTACTAATTATTTATGGACCTCTTTTGCAGTTTCTGAGTGATATGTCATTTCTGTCTCTTGATTATCTTTTCAAATTGACTGAAATAAGCATATGTCATTTTTCATGTCATGAGTTTTTGGTGGGATTTTATCACTCTCCTCTCCACCCTGGCCCTATTAAGATTTGACTTAGTGTAGTTTAAATCGCAAAACAATCCTTAAATCGGAAACTATTCCCTTTACTTAAGCATTTTCTTTTGATCTAGTAGCTCACCTGGGAGTAAAGCTGAGGTCTGAGAGTCTAGTCATCTCTAACTGTCCCCACTTCCTGAGAGTTTAATCATGCGGGCAAAACTATTCTCTTAAGGGTTCTTGGTATCTTATTTTCAGAATTCACATTGAAAATAGCTGACCAGTGAGTTCCATTCTCTTTGAAACTACTTTGACAATACATACTAAGTTTGCTGAGCTGTAATTTCTGAACTGGTCCAGATAAATGAAGAGATGAGAATCTTCAATGCCTCAAATGCTTGAGCAAGGTGATTTGGCAGACACCAGGGACTGCTGGTGACTGCGGTAAGCTGGAGAGAGTTCTTGACCTGTTGCAAAGCATTCATGTTAATATTTTTTAAAAATTACAATGTTCAAACAATTATGTGAGCCAGCTTTCACTTTGAATGATTAGTTTCCAACTTTATTTGTGTCTGATATTTAGTCTTTCACAGTAATAAAAGCAAACATAGAACAGTTTATTTAGAGGGAATTTTCAAAAGTGCCCAAACCAGAATGCTAGTGTACTTGGAAAGCACAGACCAAAATGTTGGATAGGAATGGGCAAGATTCTCTATCATGGGGCAAAAGATAGTAGATTTATTCTATTTATTGCTTTGGGTATCAAATCTGGTGTATACAAATAATCTTATTATCTGGGGAGTATCTTAAAATACATTTTCCTGAATCTTATTTCCTGGTGCTTCCGGTTCAGTTGATCTGCTATGGGGCCCAGGAGCCTGTGATTTTTAACAATCATGCACAGTGATTCTGATACAAATGGTCAAACTTATACTTTGAGAAACACTAAGTCTGTGCTCTTCCATTTTAAAGATTGAAAAGTACATATAATTGGAGGGTTAAGTTCAGCTACTTTAGCAGTTACACGCACACACACATGCACACACACCCTCCTCCTCCTTCCCCTCCTCCTCCTCCTTCCCCTCCTCCTCCTCCTCTTCCTTCTCTTCCTCCTCCTCCAGACTGGTGCTTTCCTTTCTACACACAGACTTTTCACCTGTTACTAAAGCTCAAGTGTTTTAATTTATTCAGTAGCTTTGACCCATAGGGAGCTCATCATACTAATGAAGCCAGGCTTACTCATTTGGTCGCAACATAACTCTGAGTAAAAATAAAACCAAAGAAACACACTGGGATTAAATTATGACCAGGCAATGGTCCTCTACTTCTATTACTGGGCAGACAGAATGTGTAGGGATTAAGAGGGTTGGCTGAGGCCAGAGCACCTAGGATTGCACCCTAGATCTGTCAGGTGATAGGTATTATTACTTTCTCTCATCCCTTATTTGTAAAATTAGATAATAATAATATCTGCCCTGGAGGGTAATGATGAGGATTAGTTAACAGAGGTAAGGCTTAGGCCAGCACTTGGCACACAGTAAGCCCATGATAAATGTTAAATATAATTATTCTCCATCAGTCAAACTATAGCTTGTAGCTCTCTTATCCAGAACACCTTCCTCTAACACTTGAGCCCTCACTGCTCTCTCCATTTCTAGATTTCTTTTAAGAGTCGTTTCTCATTTAGCCTTTGATGACATGCAATGTTATTATTTCAATATATCAGTCTTAATCTTGCTTCCCATATAGATTGTAAATCCTTGAAAGGAGGAACATGTTCCTTGCTTCTATTGGATTTCTACAACTCATGACCCAGTCCTGGGACATTATTGGATACTAAAACATCCTTGGAGTGTGCTCACCACTCTGAATAATAGGTATACAATATATTATATATGGTTCTATAGTGGCTAGAGTGTAAAGACTTATATTCATACAAAACCTCTTGAAAAATTTATAGCAGTTTAATAACCAAAAATTGGAAGCGATCTAGATATCCTTCATTGAGTGAATTCAAACAGACTGTGGTCTGTATGTACCCTGTAACACTTCTCAGTAGCTGAAGGTATACACATAACAACCTGGATGAATCTTTAGTGAATTAAACTGTGGGGAAAACTGCCTCCCTGGTGGCCAGGGGTTGGGTCTCATATTGTGATGTCCTGAGTTAGATCCCAGCCAGGTACCTGACCCACATGGCACAGCAGACCTCTCTTGTCTTGCCCGTTGCTCCCCTCAGCAGTGTATTTCAGTCAGTCTGCCTCTTCTGTTCCCCACTCTGTCTCTGGGGAATCCTCTCACCCCTTCCTACTCTGTCTACACCTCAGTTCTTCCATGCAAAATAAATAAAATCTTAACAACTGTGTGAAAACAGACAGTCCCCAAAGTTATTGTATTTTATGAATCTATGTAACATCTTGAAATGGCAACAGTATAGGTATAACAGTGATGCCTGCGAGTGGTTAAGAGAGGTGAGTATAGCAGGGAGGAGTGGCAGGAGAGACCCCATCAGGATGGAAATATTCTGGGTATCATGATGTCAGTGTCAATACCCCAGGTGTGACATTTGCTATAATATATTTTGTTCTGTAAGATGTTACCACTGGAGGAAATGGGAAGTGTACAGAGGTCCCTCTGTGTGTATATATATATATGTATATTTAGCAGTTGTGCAAATAGATTTTATTTTTCCCTCAAATATTTATTATAATTCTCCAAGTTTTTTTTGTTTTGTTTTTTATAACAGTTTATTTTTACATCATTTTGTACTTTTTTTTT